>NW_005435086.1:2197833-2306849 GCF_000147415.1 Chlorella variabilis | reverse complement strand
GCTGCTCGGGCTGCTGCTCCTCCGTCTCCTCCTGCTGCTGCTGCTGCTCCTCCTCCTCCTCCTCCTCGCTGTCTCTGGCCACTTTGCAGGTGAGATCCAGGCCTTCGGACAGCTCCAGGGCGCTGCCTTTCCGCTTGTGGCGAGGAGCCTGCTCGTGCTGCATCGCAATTGAGTTTATAAACGCCGAGGTATGCCCGGGCTGCAGTCAAGGATGGCACAGGACGGAGAGAGAGAGGCGAAAACGAGCTGAGACGCAGCTTGCATGGGGCTTGAAGAAAGCGCCATTTCAGTTCAAATTGTCACTGCCGCTCATTCACAGCGGAAGGTCTCTGATTTACATTCAACACAACTCCTGCAAGCTTGACAAAAGCACATTCATTCAAGCAAGAACAGGGCCCCCACTTGCAGCCATCGAGGGCGGAGCACCTCCAGCATCGCCTGCTGCTTGGCCAGGGTGCGCATGGTGGCCTGCGCCGCCCCCTGCAGGTCCGCCGCTGTAAATGGCAGCTCTCCAGTGCTGCAGCCGTTCAGCTGCTGCATCTGACAGGAGCACAGCCAGGAGCAGCTGGGTGTCGGGGGCTGCACTGCAGGCGCTTCGCACAAGTGTGCGCGGCACACGCGCTCTCGCATGTAGCTGGAGCCGCACCAGTCCTGCAGGAAGTGCTGCACAGCCAGCACCGCGTCCTGGACGCTCCCAAACTCGATGCCGGCCACAAGCTGTGCTACCGTTGCTTCTGCTGGGTTGGCCTCAGCGCAGCCGCCCTGCTCCACGGCAGGGGCTGCGACGCCACATGCGCCGCCGCCGCTGGTGCCGCCTTCGGTGCCATCTGGCCTGTGTGGTCGTGGCGGGCTCTGCCAGTTCAGCCACGCCTGTAGCACACCGGGCTGGACTGCAAGCTGCAGCTGCAGCTGGGAGGACCCAGTGGTACCATCCTCTGGCAAGCCCTCTGTGCTGTGCAGCACCTGGCCCTGCCACACCAGTGCAAAGCCTGCCATCCCCAGCCGGCACAGCCGCAGGTCGGTGCCATCAGGCAGCCGCCACATGGAGGCCGGCAGACCCAGGGAGCGGGGCACGGGGCCTGCAGCAGGGCGGCACGCCAGCGACGCATACCCTCGGCACCCTTCGCAGCAGAAGGCCGGGGCCAGCAATGGAACCTGCTGTGCGTGGCTATCGTAACCTGCCCACCCATCCATACCACCAGGGGTATGTGATTTTGGTGTCACACGCCACCACCCCATCCCACCCCCACCTGCCAGCTGCACCAGCAGGCGCGTGTCCTCGCTGTGCGCCGGGTCCTGGGTGAACCACAGCGTGAGGGTGAAGCGCTCGCCGCTGGTGATGGGATCCACGCAGTGCGAGTCCTGCGCGCCGTACGCCACCTAGCAAGTTGACAGGGTGGCAGAAGGATGAGAAAAGTGCCACTAAGATAGATACTAAGATAAAGAAAAAAGACAGGATGTGGTGTGCCGAGTGCCTGCTCCACTTCCTGCCCTGCCCTCCCCTGCCCAGCCCTGCTGCCTCGCAGCCTGGCTGTCAGCCAACAGCCCATGTTCAGGCAGCGAGCTGGCATGCGGGGGCAGTGATGCTGCTTACCACTCTGCCAGGGGCGGCATGCACCACCTGTGGCGTGCCTGTTTGGAAGCGAAATGCGCCGCCCTCAAAGTCTCTGCCAGCCTGATTCAGATAGCACACGGCCGAGGCAGCGCGCTGCTGCAGGTAAGGCCTGTTGGCGTCGTGATGCCAGCCAATGCTCGCGCCGGGGCGCCAGGAGATGAGGCCCGTGAACTCGATGAGGAGGCCCAGCGGCAGCGACAGCGCTGCCTCCACCGCGGTCCGCACCGCCTCGCGTGCAGCCACCTGCCGGGCAGGGAGCAAGGCGATTGGAGGAGGGCGCTGGCAGAGCAACAGCAATGGGCTACTGCTTGTGTAATGTGTAGTCCCTGCACTGAGCAGCCTGTCCGGCAACGGGCAGGGGGGGCGGGGAGGGGTGGTGGCGGCGGCTCACCATGGGCACAAGGAGGGGAGACAGCGCCATCTCGGGGACGGTTGCGGAGGCCACGCCTGCCCGGTAGCCCACAGTTCCTATCGCCCTAGCGACCGATATCAGTGCAAGACAGACCTGCTCCGACACCACCCCATCTAGCACCGCCCGGCTTGGAGAGATCCCTGCCTGGCCAGCCATACGAGGGAATGTGCGATGGCGGCGATCGGGGGGTGGCCATGCCGCAGTGTTTCTGGTCTCGTGGCAGCGTTGGCGATGGGCTGGCGATGAGGACCGCTGTCGCATCCAAATTCGCCAATCAACTGGCGATGGCACAGTGGGGGTTGGCGAATTGCGGGGGAACCACCCTTGCGCCTGGCGCGGCGCAGCGGACGCATGCGGTGCCGCCGTTGCTTTGTCGGCACTTGCCTCCCTTTATGGGGGACTGGGGGCGAAGCCCCCAGAAAGCTGGCGCTTTTTTAACACTATGGAATGAAGTTCCTGAGGAAATTTGGCCATTTTCCCTCAATATATTGGCGATGCCAGTCATGGGGGATGGCGACGGGCTGGCGACCATGTCCTGCCGCCTGCCCTCATTTCGCCAGCTCTGGCTGGCGATGGCCTTCGGCCAATCGCCAGCCAGAGCCGTTTTTTGCCCGATTTCGCCAGCATTTGGCGATTTCGCCAGCTTTCAGAAACACTGCCATGCCGGCCCACCATTAGCGCTGGCGCCCGGTGGAAAACAACGGCGTGTGCTAGCCTCTCGAGCCGCCTCCGGCTTTGTGTTGATCACGGGGAGCTGAAGTTTGCAAGGCGCAGGAGAGCGGCTCCCTGCGCCTGGTCTCCCCTCGACAGCCGGGCATGTTCTAACTCTGCAGAGCTTGTGGCCTTCGCCAACAGGCAGCCAGCATGCCGCGCACGGCCCAGAGCCGGGCTCTGATCGTCCACCCGCGCTTCGTGCACGCAAACCCGCCGGCGGCGGCCGCGCCACTGCCCGGTGCAGACTGGCACTCGCTGCCCTTTGAACTGCTGGAAGCCATTGCCGGGCACCTGGACAAGGCCCAGGACTTGCTGGCGCTGTCATCGGTCTGCAGAGACGCCAGGTGCGGCAGCCACCCTCGCCCGCCTCCTGCCTGGCTTCCCGGCTTCCCCGGGGGCAGTTGTCTCCCCCAATGTGCGCTGGCAACCAATAGCAGCACCGATAACCTGCCATGACCGCACCCGACCCGGCCCTTGCTTGCCTCGCCACGCTGCAGGCCGCTGGCGGCCCACCCCACGCTGTGGAGGCAGCTGTGCCGCCGCCGGTTTGGCGTGCCGCCGCCCGAGGACCTGGGCCTGGAGGACCCGGCTGCCAGGGAGCCTAGCTTCTGGCTGGACCTCTTCATATACAACCACCGCTGCTTCATGCACATGGTGCGCAGCACGCAGCAGCCCACCGACGCACGGTTTGGCGCCGGCTTTGGCGCGGGCGCCCCGCTCATCATCCAGCTGCAGTGAGCAGCTGGCGGAGCAGGGCGCAAAGGGCCGATGACCGACCACCACCGACCAGCGCCCCGCTTCTGTGGCGCTACCGCAACGCTCTGCCGTGCGTCGCCATGCCATGTGCGTGCATACTCTCACCACCCCTAACCATCAATGTGCATTTGCGTCTCCCTTCCGACCTGTCTGCCACCCGCTCAGCCGCCGCGAGCTGCCACCCCTTTGCCATCGCAGCCATTTGCGCATGCCAGTTGGGCTGCCGCCGCTTGTACACCACCCACCCCTCCGCACTGCTGTTTGTTGTACTTCCTGTGCCGGATGTGCGCCTCCTGTAATCCCTGCGCGCGCCCGTGACGATGATTGCAGCAGATGAATGTTGTTTCATGAATGTTTTTTCATGAGCCACCCCGCGACGTGTGTAGCAGTACCAGAAACAGTTAGAGCAGGCAGGAGCAATTAGAATGAGGGGGAGGCGGAAACAAATGGCGGAAAGAGTCGAGTTTTGTGAAGCGCAGGCGATCAGCAGGTAGACAGCAGGCAGACATGCAGGCAGGCACGGGTGGCTGAGGTGCAGTCAGTTTTGGCGGCGAGCGGCTGCTGCAGCTCCCAGATGTCGACGTACTCGAGGCGCAGCGGGTACGGCACCGCCGACAGCGGCACCTGCTTCACGTGGCGGAACCGCTTCTTGGCCTCCTGTATGAGGCATGCCCGCACCTGCAGGGCGGGTGGGAGGGGCAGGGAGGGTCGAGACTTCGCGGCTGGGGGCCAATGCTGGGTGGAGCAGGCTTGCTGCCCCCGAGCTGCACTGCAGCGAGCCCAGCCGGCTCCCCTTGCCTCAGGCGCCCGCCGCTCAAAAGCCACCAGGCAGCGTGTCTTGGCCCCGCACAGCCCCGCGCACGTCTCCACAAATGCAGGCGTGCTGGGGCTGGTGCCATCCTGCAAGCGGGGCGTACCAGCCGTCGGCGCCAGATGGCAGCTCGCGGCGGGCATGGCGGGGAGGGCAGGCAGCATGCAAGCGGGGGCAGGCAGAACTGCTGTGTCCCATACATCCAGCTCCAAATCCCAGTCTGTGGTCCCCTGCCCCGCCTCGCCCACCTGATCTATGTAACAGCAGTCGGCGGCCACCACCAGGTCCACGCCCGCCTCTGCCAGCGGCGCCACCGACCGCTCCATCCACCCAGGCTTCCCCCACTCCAGCTCTGCAGCCTCCGCCCAACCAGATCCCTCCCGGGGCCTGCACACGCACAGGGTTGCTATGGGTGCACAGTGGGCGAGGGACATAGTGATCACAGGGTGGCTATGGCACTGCTCCCGGCGTAACAGACCGAGTAAGGTAGGCAGGCATGTGGCAGAGCCTGGCATGGCCCGCAATGGGACCCACCCACTGCAACTGGTGCACAAAGCCAGCTGGTGCGGCCCCACCCCACTCACCCAACGGCGGGGTCGAAGCCGTTGGCGCCCAGGTTCTCGCGCATCAGTGGCAGCACCTTCTCCACATCCGTGATTGCCACCTGTGCGCCCATGGCCGCCAGCGCCAGCCCCACCAGACCCACGCCCGCCCCCAGCTCCACGCACCGCATGCCTGCAGGGAGAGAGGGAGGCCTAGCTAACTGCTTTTCAAAAAACAAAATGTTTGTGCAAGGGTGGTGACAGTGGGAACGCCAACCTTCCCAGCAACGTGCCAGCAGCAATACCAGCTGCTGGGCCCCACAGAAGCAGGCCACCCGCACCAAGGTATCGATAACGGGGCTGCGCCACCAGGTAGCCAGCCAGCACCAGGGCACCGTCCCATAGCGCTGCCGCCACACCCAGCTTCTCAGGGTTGATGCCTGCCCCAGCCAGCTGGTGCGGCTGCAGAACATGCGAGGTACGGAGGGGTGAAGCCGGGTAGGCACACCGGGGGCCACGCAGACGGGAGCGCGCATGGCATCGAGTTTGCAGGTCAGGATGAATGCTGCCAGCCCCTTACTACACAGGCACAGGCCTCAACTGCCCCCCATGCAGCCTACTGCCCACCCTATGCACGCAGCCGCATACCGCAGCGCGCTTGCCTGCTGCAGGATGCGGAGGCGCAGATCGCCCAGCGTCACTGCCACCTCCTCTGCGCTGTGCACCTCCCACCGGTTGGGCTCCGTCAGCCGCTTCTGCACCAGCTGCCCATCCTCCCACCTGCAGGCAACTTTCAGGCCGGGTCTGGCCAGCTGAGAGGCCGAGCCCGCCGCAGGCCAACGACGCCCGAGCCGCTGCAGGTGTTGCCGCCGCCGGCGGTTGCACGGCAGGGCGCCCCCCCGCTGCACCCCCGCATGCTCTGTGCGATCGCTGTGCGGCTCCCATGCCCTCACCTCTCGAATCGGAGCTCGAAACTGCTCAGCATGTGGCAGAATGTGCGCTGCGGGCGTGAGCCCTGGCAGGCCCTCACAGGCCTTCCGAGCTCTAGTGCCGACTGCAGGAGGCCATGCGTCTGCCCTTCGGCCCTGACACCTGGCCCCGAGTTTTCCTCCAATGCCGCCGCGGGCACGTTCTGGCCTGCTTGCACATCGGCCATCGCCATCCTTGTACAGCAACTGACTAGCTTAGCGATAGTGAGCCTATCCTGTGGCCCCCTCCCAGCCCCTGCACGTGGGTCGTGCGCCGCCAAGCAGCAGTTTCGTTGCCCAACCCGAGCCAGATCGCCAGTTTTAGAATGCACCATCCCTGAGCGAGCCCACAAGCACCTGAGTGGCCCACAAGAAGGGTGCCCGCCCGGGCATCGCACCCGCTCCGCGGCCCATATGTTGCCCGTGGGCTTCGCCGCCACGATGCTCAAGCTCCCACGCACGGCCGGGCCGCAGCGGCAGCTGCCCAGCTACCAAACTGCCGTGCCCCTCGACCCAGCCGCCTCTGAGTCTCCGCGAGAGGTGCTGGGCGGCCTTCCGCTGCCCCAGGCGCGCTCTGCGTCATCCAGGCTTGCCAACACGCAGTCCGATCGCGCCGTGGAGCCCCAGGATGGCCACGCCCAGGACGTCCTGCGCCTGCTCAACGCCGGCTGGTGGGTCCTCGCCGTTTGCCGGCACCGATGCATTTGCTGGCCACTGCCCTGCTGCCGTCCTCTCACGCATCTCAGTCGCCCGCTGCCTGTGCCGCCCGCCCCACAGGTTTGGCCCGCTGAGCAAGTCCAAGGCGGCGCGGCTGTTCAGCCGGCCGGCCGCCGAGGCGGAGGCGGCGATGCCCCCTCTCGCACGGCGTGGCCGGCAGCGGCAGCAGCAGCAGCCCGCGGCATCGGGGGACCGCGGATCTGATGCCTCGCCCTCCACCTCCAGCCAGCGATCCGGGAGCAGCACCCAGCTGGCCGGGGGCGGCAGTGGCAGCAGGGGCAACCACCCCGTGGCGATGCCAAGTTGTCAGCAGCAGCAGCAGCAGGCGGCAATCCAGGAGCTGCCAGGCATTGGCACCTGGGCGGGGCGCTACCGGCTGTTTGGTGGGCGGAACCCTCCCGAGGAGCGGCAAGCGGTTGCGGTCGCGCAGCAGCAGCAAACATCCCCACCTGTACGCAGCGGGGCAGGGCAGGCACAGCAATGTGCGGCCGAGCAGCAGGAGCGTGGCGGCGGCGATGGGGACATGGATGGCAGCCCTGTGGTGCTGCGGCCGGGCGGTTACGTGCAGCCGGCGGCCGCAGCGCAGCCAGGGGAGGGGCGGCTGCGAGGCAACTATGGGTCGCCGGAGGCGCAGGAGGATGCGTGGCGCTGGCGCTTCAGCAGGTGCGTTGGCAGCTGCCCTGCCAGCTTCCTTTTAGAGTGCACGCAGATTTGGCCAGGGCTGGGCAGACCCTTATGTGTCGCACGCAGGCAGGAGGCAGGCAGGCGCTGTCGCTGGCTGCGGCATGTGCAGAACACAAGCGCAGCGGCGCCCACTCCCCACCCAGCTGGCAGTGTGCTGAGCTCCCCACCCACCCACGCGTGCCTGCAGGAAGTGGGCTACCGAACAGAAGCGGTATTATGAGCAGCCCGAGCAGCCCACCAGCCTGGTCAGCGATGACCTCGATGCGATGGAGTTCACGCAGGTGGGCCCGAGGAGGACTGCAGCAAAGCAAGGGTTGGAGAGAAGGGAGGGGACAGGCCACACTCTGGAGCGCAGCCAGGCGTGGGTCGTGATGATTGGGGACATGCAATGATCGCAGGCATCCCGCGCCTGAGCGCAATGAGTGAACTTGGCAGCTGGCCCTGCCTCCTGCGCGCAGGCGTGCGGCACCGGGCTCAACCTGCAAGTCATGCCCACCTCGGCCGCTCGGCGGCCCATCAAGGCGGTGGCTGCCAGCACGGATGAGGACGGCGCGCTGGGCCATGAGAACAGCGCCTCTTCGCTGTCGCTGTGCCAGGTGCGCGTTGTCCTTGGCGCCGCGAGCTTGCCCTGCCCGCCCGCACAGGCACAACCACGGCAGGGGCCATGAGGTTTTGCCGGCCGCACAACTGCGCTGCTGTGCTGGCTGCTGCGCCCCACCCCTGCCACCCCCGCAGTTTGATGTGGACCACTCCCAGAACACGATGGGCCTGCTGTCAGCTGAGATGTCGCCCGGCAACAGCGCGCACGGCGCCATTGCGGCGGGGCGCCTGCTGCACCGCACCGGCAGCGGCGGCGGCGGCTGGCAACGGCCGCAGCACCAGCATCAGCACCAGCATCAGCACGGCCAGGTGCGGCCTGCCGGGCATGCTGCTTCGTGCCTCGGCTTGCCAAGCAGTGCATGTTTTGCGGCCAATCTGTGTGGCTGGCTCAATGCTGGTGCCACCTCCCAGCGCTGACCACGGTGCCAAGCACCCCGCTCTGTGCGCGCCCCCGGGCTTTGCTGCAGGCCGCCCCCTCCCCCCGCCTGCCCAGCGCCACCAAGAGCGTGCTGTCCATGGCCAGCAAGGCGCAGGACCTGCTGCAGAAGCAGGGCGCCATCGAGCAGGAGGTGCAGGACCGGTGAGTGGGGAGGAGGGCTGGCGGGCCTGGGCGCTCGGGTGTCGGCTCGGCTGGGGTCTGCGCCGAGGGGAGGCCGCTGGTTCGGCCTGGCGAAACTCAGGGCAACTCGACATGCTGGCCGCCTCGTCCGTGCAGCTGGGAGCGGAGCTGCTCTGCCAGCGATGCCTGGGCGGGGCGCAACCTGCGGGGCGTGCAGATCGACATGTGGGGGCGATTCAAGTACTGCGTGCTGCGTGTCAGGTGAGGGCTTGGGGCGCGCTGCGACATGTACGCTATCGCAAGAGGCACAGGCAGTTTTTCGCAGTTCGCGAGTCAACCGCCGTGCACGCGGCTGGCTGCTGCCCAACTTAGCCTGACCTCTGCCTTGCAGCGACGGCGCGGGGCGCACACGTTTCATCGTGCGTGGCCGCAGCGGCGCCACGCCAGCGCAGCTGCTGGAGGCGGCCAACCAGGAGGCGGCAGGGGCCAGCCGGTCGGGCGCTCTGCCCGCTGTGATGGTGGAGGTCGTGGGGGCAGGCGTCATGGAGTGGTGAGCAGCAGCAGCGCGTGGCTGCGTGTTACAGGCAGAATGCTTATGCAGTGCTTGGAAGTCGAGCCCAGCCACATTGCTTTTGCTCCCCGGCGCTGCTCTCTAACCTTCCCTTGCTTACCGTGCTGCAGGCGAGAGGACACCGAGCGCGAGCTGCACCTCATGCCAAGCATCCTGCCACCGGGCGGCGTTGGGCTGGATGCAACACGTACTGCCGGCGGCCCCGACTCCCCCACCAAGTCCGCCTACCTAGGGTGCGCATGGCCGCCCATCGAGCGCCTGCAGATCGGCTGGCAAGCGCTGGCCCCAGGTTTTCATGTTTCTGTCGTAAAGCAAGAGCCTGGATTATGCAGTTCATTTAGCCTAGCGTGCTCCCCTGGTTGCTGTTGCAGGGACATGAGTGGGCTCACAGCATCACTTGTGCGCCAGGCGCTGCCTTGCCACTTCCGCATCACCACCTCGGGCTCCGCCTCCCGTGCCAACGGCATGGCTGCTGTGGCCAACCGGGTATGAGTGCCTGCCAGTCCTGGTGGCATTGGCATACCTTCCCCTGTGCCCTCTCCAGCGCTTGCCCCTGGTCTGCCCACCTTGTGCCTTTTGTTTGTCCCGTAGCACACCCGTTGCTCCAGTGCCCTCCCTCTGGGTTCGCTGTTCATGCCAGTCATGCACGATGACGTGTCTCGCATGTGTAGCATCTCCTCAGCTCGTGCTTGCTTGGAGCGTCCCCACCCACCACATCCTTGCGTTCATCCCTGGAAGCCCACCAGCCGCGCCTGCCTGCGCCATTTTGTTTCTCTGCCTGCCCTTCCCACATAGCGCGGCTGCACCCTCCCCTGGGGCAGCTAAGCTTTCCCTGGCCCTACCCTCCAACAACTGATCTGTCTCTTTTTCGATTTCTGCCCCAGTCTTTTGGTCCATGATGCATCCCTGCGGGCTGGAGCTGGGATGGCCCACTTCGGCCTCCCCCACCCCCGCCTGGCTGCCGCATCAACGGACCATACCGTGTGCCCCCTATTTCATGCAAGAGGGAGGCACTTCTTGAAACAGGGCAGCCATTGCGCTGCTGCCAAACGCACGCTTCTCATGCATGCCCTGTGCCTCTGCATGCACGCTCTGATGCATGCTCTGTGCCTCCCCTTCCCTCTTTTTCCGCACACTTTCTTCCTTTTCCCTCTGCATGCTTGCCGGTACCCGCCTTTCACCTCTTTCACAGCAGCCAGTTGTTGCCACCTGAATCAATCAACACCAGCCGTTGATACTGTCACGTTTCGCGTCTTAGGTGACCCCCCCCGTTTGCCTGGCCTTTTGAACTAGCCACCCTGTGACCTTGCCCTTTTCATTTCTCGCATGAACCCTTATCCAGCCCACCTTGCTTGCGCTGAGAGCACCGCCCCCCTGTCGCCCTCTCCCCTATCTGTGTACCCACCCTAAGAGCGCTCTAGCGGTGTGTGTGTGTGTTAGATTGTGCGTGGCAAGTGTGTGCCAAAAAGAATGAGCGATGTTTAACAATCAACACGTCACAGGTGCCCCTTGCCGGGACCGTCGATTCAGGCTGGCGCTGGTTGCCGCGCCTTGGGCCGCACTTCCGCTTCCAGCACGTCTCGCACAAAGATGGCATCTGCCGGGTGCTCCCGCTCCCCCTGCAGAGTTGGATGAGCAAGTGAGGCAACAACTCAGTGCAGGATGGGCAGTGCGCATGCAGGCCGCCCACGCATGTGCACGCAGGCCGTGCCGCACCAGCGCTGAGCGGGCAGCACACCCCACGCCAGCCTGCCCTCCATCGTGTGTGTATCCCACCCACAGCCCCAAACCTGCTCAAAGGTGTAGCTGCTTGCCACAGCCAGCTTGGTGGCGGCGCCGTTGAAGGCCAGGGCGGCGACAGAGGTGGGGTAGCCCGCCACCTGGTGCAGCCGCTTCTTGTGCTCGCCATCCCAGAAGTTGATCACCCCGTCGCCGCCTGCAGGGCGGGGCAAGGCAGGGCAGGGCAGGGCAGGGCAGGCACGAGTTGGCTGTGGGCAGTTGTATCCGATCTGCCTGAGCCCCAGGCGGCACAGACATTGCTGCGCGCTGCCGCGGCATGCTGGGATGGGCGCCTGCTGCTGCGGCTTGCCTCCAGTGGCAAAGGTGCCGTGGGGGCGGTTGAAGGCGATGGCGTTGACCGGGAACACCAGGTCCTTGCCGCCCTCGTTCTTGCGGTGGCACTTGAACGCATACTTGCGCGCCTGCAGCGGCGCAGAGGCGGCGGCGGCGGCGGTGAGCGGCAGTAGTGCGAGCAGACGTCACGTTTGCCGGGACGGGCGGGGACAGGCTGCGGCTGGGTCAATGTGCACCTGTCCCGTCCAGCCCCACCCATGCGGCACCACAACAACCGGCCGGCCGGCCAGCCAGCCAGCCAATCAGCCCTGCCCCCAGCCCCACCTGCGTGGCCTCATCCAGGTCGAAAAACTCCCAGGCCACCCGCCCCTCCACAGACGACAGCGCGTAGCCGCGCCCGTCGGCCTGGCAGCGCACACAGCGCGTCTGGAACTTCAGGCTCGACTCCCGCCGCTGCTCGGGCTGCCCGCTCTGCAGCCTGCGGTCACGGCAGGGGGCGGCGCAGGGGGATGCCAGGAGGTGGGAGGCGGGCGGGGGGGCACTTTCCTCCACAGCCCACACAGATGGGCGAGCGGGTAGTGGGAGTTTGTGTGTTCGTGTTTGTGTGAGTGCAGGCGGCGCGCAGCACCGGCATCCAGAGGCGCTCCTGCCCCCACTCACGCGCGGAGGTCGAAGATGTCCACATGCCGGCCCGACATGGCCACCACCAGGCGGGCCTCGGAGGCACTCATGGAGTAGACCTTGCCCGGCAGCGCCACCCGCGCCACGGGTGCCGCGCCCGGCGCCTGCCGTGAGTCCCACAAACGCAGCGAGCTGCAGGCCCGGCCACGAGAGGGCATGGCGAGCGGGGATGGTTGCAAGGAGCGGGGCGGCGGAGGCAGCGCTGCTGGCAGCCAGCCAGTGACGAGACGAGCAGCTGTACCGTGCCCGCTGGACGCCTGCCGGCACCCCAGTAGCTGCAGGTCTGACCCCTGCTCCTGCAGCTGACCCAAGCTCCTGCCTGCTGCGCCAGCGGGCTGGCACCCCTGCGCACCTGTCCCAGCTGCCGCTGACCAGCAGGCCTTGGGCGGGCAGCCACTCCACGCACTTGACCGCGCCTTCGTGAGAGCCCAGCACCGCCTCGGCGCCTCGGAAGAAATCATACCTGCAAAACACAGAGGAGGTGCAGGAGGTGAGGTGAGGGATCCATGGGCCACAGTCTGGTGGTAAGGGTGGTACTGATGCAATGGGACTGAGCACGCAGCAGCCAGCCTCAGCCCATGCCTGCCCCGCCCCAGGGCCCCTCGCTCCCTCTCCAACTCGCCGCTCACCGCTTCACAGCGCCGTCCAGGCCGGCGGTGTACACCACGCCATCGCTCTCAAACACAGCATCCAGCACCGGGGCGCCCGCCGCAAAGGTTCCTTGCAGCACATTGGCAGCTGTGTCGTACACCCGTGCAGTCTGCAGGGAGGGCGACGACGAGCGTCAAAATTGCAGCCCCGTGCTCCCCGCCCCACCCCTTTGTGACCTCAGCAAGCTGCAGCGGGTCCACTGACGGATCCCCACAGCAGTACCAGTCACTCACCCCGTCCCAGCTGGAGGCCAGCAGCAGCGGAGTGTCTGCAAAGAAGCGCAGGGCCGTCACGCCGTCGGTCGGCGGCGAGGGCAGCTCGGCGCCCAGCAGCGACATCCCCGCAGCAAGGAGTTCACGACAATCGCGCGGTCCTCTGCGGTCCCAGAGACGCTCTTCTGGACACCAACGGCTATTGCCAACAGGAGCTGCAGCGATGGCTCGGGCTGCGACCAATCAGAGGGGTACAGCCGCAAGGCTTGTCAGGAGTATGTATGCAGTATGCTGATGTGGTGCGTGAGAGCAGCAGCGCTCGCTGCACTTGCTGGACTCCTTTGCTTGCCATGTCAGCACCCCAAATGCACCTAGGAGGAGGACTGGAGCCCCTCCGATCACTTTGTAGGATTGGTCCACTGCAGAGAGCCTGCCGCTGCGGCGATGGCAGTGTCCCAGCGGCAGCAGGCCCTCTCCCTGTACAGGAGATTGCTCAGAGCGGCGAGACAATGGCAGGGAGGCAAGGAGGTGCGGTGCTTGGTGCAGGGTCAATGCCTGCCAGCCTGCCATAAGAGGCGGGCGCCGCATCTGCCGACGCCCGCGCCGCCACCGCTCGCTGCAGGAGGCCGACTACATCCGGCAGGAGGCCAGCCAGCAGTTCCATGCCCACCAACGTGACACCGACCCCCAGGACATTGCCAAGCTGGTGGGTTGGGCCAGCATTGCATATGTTCGGAGCAACACACTGCTAGAGCAGCAAACAAGGTTTCTTGCCAGCTCCGCCAATGGCCTGGCCCTTGCTGCCTTTGGTGCAGACGGAGGAGGGGGAGAACAGGCTTGCCATAGGGCTGCACTATGGCATTGCTTACCCTCGCCTGCATCACGCAGATCAGTTTGCAAAGGTGGGCGGGCTGCTGCCACCAGTGTTGGCTTTGCCCCTGTTGGGACCCACATGGCGCTGCAGGTTCCACGGACCATATGCCACATCTGCTGATGGCCTGCGCCTTGCTGCAGGTGCCGTATGTGCAAGCGCCCAAGCTAGACACTGCCGACGAGCCAGAGGCTGTGGCCAGCGGCATCAAGGACAAAGACGTGGCCGCCCGGCTGGCTGCGGCGGCGCGGCGCCGACGAGAGCGGTTGGCACAGCAGCGGCAGCAGCAGGAGGGGTAGTTACTTCAGAGATCTCAGTTCCAACTGAATGAAAGAATGAATGCCAGGCCATGAACAGCATGCAGTAAATGTCATGCCACAAATGCCTTGCGGCGGCAGGAGCCCGCCAACAGAGGTGGCCCAAGCCAGGCAGGCTCACGCGGTCTTGCCCTCCGCCGCCAGGTCTGCAAAGGCGCCCTTGGCCCGCTCCTCCAGCTCCTTCAGGTACTCTGCCTGCACGCGCTGCGCATAGGAGCCGCTGGGCAGCCCCAGCACAACGCTCTCCATGCGCCGCTGCAGCGCCTCCATGAACGCAGGCTCGCTGCGGGTGGCGGGGTGCCAGGGAGGGCAGGGGTACAGGTGGAGGGACGTCAAGGGTGGGGCGGAAGCATGGGAGGCCACAACTGGCTTGGTGGAAGGCGACGACCGGGTGGTAGCATGGGTGTGCATGATGCAGGGATACGGCAGGTTCCTGCTGCATGCTCGCCCGCACCACGCCCATTCACCACGCCCCGGACGCGGCACACCCCGCACCTGATGCTGCCCTCGTCGGCGCGCTGGCGTATCAACCGCGTCCACAGCGCCTCGTCAGCAGCCAGCAGCTCATCCACGGCCGCGTCCCCGCCGCCGCGCTGCTTGTCGCCGCCCGCCTGCGGCGTGCCCAGCTGCTGGCAGGCATAGATCTGCAGCACCTTTTGCAGCAGCGCCACCATGCCTGCATCAAGCAGAGGGCGGCGACGCCAGATGGGCGACTGCCTGCGACAGGAGCAATGGCACAGGATGCTGCTGCCCTGCTCATCCAGGCACTCCCGCCACCTCCCGCGGGAGGCTCCAAGGACCCCGCCTTCACCCACCCCACCCACCCAAGCTCCTCCACCCACCATCCAGCTTGTCCTCCGAGGCCTTGCGCATCCACGAGTAGCAGGCAGCCAGCAGGCCTTCATCCATGGCCGCAGGGTTGGCCACCATCACCCCCCGCATCGCCTCCAGCTTGTCCGGCCCCAGCGGCAGCTGCCACTCGCCCGTCTGCGGGCGGGGAAGGCAGGGCAGGGTCGGCACTTGAGAGGCACAGAGCCAGGCATGGCCAGGACCCATCCGCCGAAGCATCCATCCACTGATGAGCACCTATCGACTGTGTAGCGGCCCGCACCGCACCTGTGGGTCGGCAGCAGCCTTGAGGATGTCTTGCAGCAGGGAGGTGGACTCAGTGAGCTGCTCGTTGGTGCGCCTCACCACGCTGTCCACCAGCTGCATGACCACCTGCAGGCAGGCAGGCAGGCAGACAGGAGGGAGGTGGCGTGGCGAGCACCCGGCACTGCCAGCGGTCGCACGATGATGTCGACTCCTGACATTATGCAGCCTGCAGCATGCCGTCGGTCCCAGTACCACCTGCGCGACTCCCAACAACCCACCTTGGCCAGCGCCGCCAGCTGCTGCTTCTGCTCCTCGTCGCTCGCCGCGTCGCTGCGGGTTGCCAGGCGCAGCCAAAACCGCTGGTCAAAGCTCATGATGTTCTCAGCCACAGTCTGGGCCAGGTCCTGTGGATTCTTCTTGGACATCAGTGTGTCAATCAGGGCGTCCAGCTGCTGCACCGCCGCCAGCGCGTCTGGGCTGGTGGCGTCGTCGGCCGCTGCCTGCGCACGAACGGCAGCGCGGCGGCACCGGCGGCGGCAGCCCCGCAGCGAACAGCGCGGCACGGCGGCCATCGGGACGGCAGGGCAGCTGCTGCGGGAGGGTTGTGCGCTGCGGGGAGCGCTGCAGGGCCTCAGCATAGACAAGAAGCAGGTCTGCATGATGGGAAACCACGACTTTCGGCAGTGCAGCTGGGACGGCTACCAGCACGTTGAACAGCCTGAATCGAGACAATGCAGTTGGCTGCATGGGATTGAGGCCTTGCGCTGCTGCATCGTACGCCAAGCTGGCGGCGTCAAGGTGAGCTAGCGGCCCTTTTGTTCGCATCTTAGCAGTTGATCGGCACGTGAGGTATTCTGTGGCAGCCAGGGACCCCAGCCAGGTGCAATGAGCCGGGCCGAGAACGCCATCTCCAACGCCCAGGCACGCTGGGAGCTGGAAAACGATGTGCTGGCCGCCGGGCCGAGTGATTTGGATAGCCTGTACAGTTTTGACGCTGAGGAGCAGAAGGCCATCCAGGCATCCAAGCCCTGGGCTCGCGACCCTCACTACTTCAAGCGGTGAGGAGGGGCCAGGGGGGCGCTCCGGGGTGTCGGGTCTGGGGCCTTGCGCCCCCGATCAGATGCCCCGCCGGCGCTTGCCGCTGCCGCCCACCCGCTAGGCTGCTGGCCTCCCTCCCCGCCTGCCTCCTCGTGCAGGGTGCGAATATCGGCGCTGGCCCTGCTGAAGATGGCGATGCACGCCAAGAGCGGCGGCAACATAGAGGTCATGGGCGTCATGCAGGTGCTCCAGAGAGCCCTGCGCCTCGCCGCTTTCCCTGTTGAATGTGTTCACAGCGATGCGGCGGCTGCAGCTTTCCCACAGCACAGTCACCCCCAACATCCTGTGCCCCCCATGCTGCCTGTTTCCCCGGGGCTGCAGGGCAAGATTCAGGGCAACGAGTTCATTGTGATAGACACCTTTGCGCTGCCTGTGGAGGGCACTGAGACGCGGGTGAATGCGCAGGCGGAGGCGTACGAATACATGGTGGACTTCCTTGAGACAAACAAGGTGGGGTGGGTTGCGGGAGGTGTGCACGTGTAGTGTGGTGTGTGTGGAGGGGCAGGGGCCTGGAGGTGTGTGTATATGTGGGGGAGAAGTGGTGTGGAGTGTGGGTGTGGTGCATTCGGGCCAAGGAAGCATCCAAGTGAGCAGCCGGGGCCAGCCAGTGGCTCTCAGCCCCTGTGCCTAGTCATGCTGCCTCCGCCGCAGGCCTCTGGGCGGCTGGAGAACATAGTGGGGTGGTACCACAGCCACCCCGGCTACGGCTGCTGGCTGTCGGGCATCGATGTGGGCACGCAGAGCACAAACCAAAAGTACCAGGTGGGGCCCGGGCTGCTGCTGCAGTGCCGCAACAGTGTGAGCACCTCTTGTGCCACCTGTGCTTGGCTGGCCACTGCCTGCTGCCTTGACTGCTCTTCCAGTGAGGGCCTAGAACCTATACGGACAGGAATGCATGTCATCAGGCGTGCCTGCGCCGTGCCCTCCGGGCCTAGCCGCCAAACCGCTCACGGCCCCTTCACCACCCTGCAGGAGCCCTTCCTGGCCATCGTGGTGGACCCGCACCGCACCGTGGCAGCGGGCAAGGTGGAGATTGGCGCTTTCAGGACCTTCCCAGAGGTGTGTGTGTGTGTGTGTGGTTGGGAGTGTGTGCCGAGCCCAGCGCATTCCTGTCATGCGTGTTTGTTCCTGTTCTGGCACTGCAGGGGTACAAGCCGCCCGAGGAGGGCCCTGGAGAGTACCAGACCATCCCGCTGGACAAGATCGAGGACTTTGGGGTTCACTGCAAGGAGGTGGGTCGTCCGCGGATTATCGCCCACCTGCCTTGCCTGCTGTGCGCCCGGCTCTTACGGCACATGCTGCTGCCCGGTCTACTGTGCATCCATGTGTCATGCTGACCGGCCTGCCCCATCCGGCGTGTACCGTCCCGCCCGTCCCGCTTGTACTGCAGTACTACAGCCTGGACATCTCCTTCTTCAAGTCCTCCCTCGACTCCCACCTGCTGGACCTGCTGTGGAACAAGGTGGGTGCCACAGGCGCCAGGCTGGTGGTGCGAGTGCCGGGCAGGCTGTGCTGTTACTGAGCTCTGCTGGGGCAGGCACACTGCCCATCTTGCACGCCATGCCCGCCTGAGTTGTTCCGCCACTGCCGCCCCTGCTGTTCCTTTGCCCTTTTCCCCGGCACACACATCCCCAACCCACGCCCCTCCCACCCACCTCGCAGTACTGGGTCAACGCCCTGTCCAGCAACCCGCTGCTCAACACGCGCGACCTGTTTGCCGGGCAGCTGGCAGATATAGGTGGGCGGGCAAACTCTGCCGCGTGCAGGGCCGGTGCTCCTGCTCCTCCCACCTGCCTTTCCTGCTCAGCGGCAATGCTGTCCCTGGTCTGCATATGCCTACTCCTGTCTTTGCTGCCATTTCCCAAGCCTGCCCCTGCAGGCAAGAAGCTGGAGGCAGTTGAGAGCCAGGTCAGCAGCAGCGGGCGGCTCGGGCGCTTTATGACCGGACCCAGCAGCAAAAAAGGTGGGTGCAAGGGCTGGGCTGCATTGTCTTGTGTTGTCTGTTATATACCGCGTTTTGTGGCCTTGGAGCCTTGGGCATCTGCTGCTCCTTCTCCGATCCCCACGCTGTCCCTGCCTGCCCGCCTGCTTACCTTCCTGCAGAGGATGGCAAGTTGGAGGCTGTGGTGCGCGACACTGCGCGGGTGGCGGCGGAGCAGATCAAGGGCCTGTCCACGCAGGTGGGAGGGTGGGGGCCATGCAGGTGGCAGGGTTGGCCCAAGCTGCTGCCAGCTGCACCAACTGCTCGTCCATCTAGCTGCCATGGTAAAACCACCGCCACTCTTCTACTGTGCTGCTGTGCCGCCATGCTGCTGGGCCACCTGCAGGTCATCAAGGAGCTCCTATTCAACCGACGCTGCGGCTGCAGCGGCCAGCACGCGGCGGGAGCAGCGAGCGGAGCGGCAGCAGCGGCGGCAGGCGGCGGCGGCGCCATGCCGATGGAGAGCGGCTGAGTGAGGACGACAGTGCAGCGTACCACGCTGCATGGCAGTGCACACCCCTGCTGTGGGCTGCCTTTGTAACTGCTTAGACTGCTTACTGTGGCCAGGCAGCACCGCGCGCTTGCTGATCGCTGGCGGAAGCATCGCCATGAGGTGCTGTTGGGGGAAGCAATTATGAATGTCAGAATCTTTCTTTGCCTGCCACAAGTAGTCACCATTCTACTCCTGATGGCTGGATGGGCGCATGTCACGCTGTTTTTGCTTGTTAGCATGCACTGACAACGACGGCCAGCATCCCATCGGCCGCTGCGGCACCTATTGCTCGGTCACTCTGCCAATGGGCCTGGCGCCTCCAGGCTGGCTGGCTGCCTGTCAGGAGTGATCAGGAAAGGACCCTGGTACAAGGAGCACCTGCCCTCGGCCGGGGCAGGCCCGTGCACACAAGATGGCCGGCGGCAGGGGGGCCGGCGGGCGGCCCCCCAGGCCTGACGGTTGGCAGCGGCCTTGCTCCTTGTGGAGCCTGGAATTCGACAGACAGAGAATGCGGCAGCCAAGTGTAGCTTCATAACCGAGCGCAGCTCCCGATCGGCTTGGCCCCGGCTGGTGCCCAAAGGCGGCCGCCAGAGTTTAGAACGACTGAAAAACTGCGGCCTGCCCGCCTCCCCTGCATCCAGCAGTGCTCAAGGGCAGCGTGCAGCCTACCCCGCCTCTCAGACCTCCTGCAGCGAGCGCTGCCAGCCGCCAACCGCATCGTGCCCTATAGGCTCGTTAGCAGCTGCAGCAAGCAGCCTTCCGCCGGCACAATTGAAGCCTGGCCGGCCTTCTTGGGCCACAGCAGGCCCGCCCAGCCCGCCAGCGGCCCCCTCGCCCCCTCATCCCCCAGTCAGGCAGGGAGCAGCAGGCGCCCCACCCCCGGCGGCCGCGTGATCGGCCCCGGCGCAGATGAACCCGGGCGGTCCGGCGCCCGCCGGCGACGCCATGGACGCTGAGGGCAGTCTGCCGGCGGTGCCGCCACCGCCTGCGGCCGGCGACAGCCTCTCCCGGCTGCCGCCGAGGCCCCAGGGCTCGCAGGTGACGGAGGACGACGAGGATGAGGTGGTGGAGCAGGACCCCACGGGTGCGCCAGGCAGCAACCGCCCCATGGGTCCACGCAGCCGGCAGTAGCCGCGAGGAGCGGCGCTGCCACGGCGGCGGGCGGTGCGGACGCACCGCGGCCTGCCAGCTTAGGCCCACCTTGTGGCCGCTGCTGACTGTGCTTGCTGCTGACGCTGCATCCCTGCAACGCCCGCGTTACTCACATGCCCCTCCTTCCCCCTGCGCACGTGCCTTGCCGCAGGACGCTACTCGCGCTACCGCCAGCAGGTGGGCAGTGGCCGCTTCAAGAATGTGTTCAAGGGGTTTGACGAGCGGCAGGGCATCGACGTGGCGTGGAGCAAGATCGAGGCGGACTCAAACAACCTTGGCCACGAGCAGATGAAGAAGATTGTGGATGACATCAGCTATGGATTAGGCCTGGACCACCCCCACGTCATCAAGGTGCGCGCGCGTGCGCCACGGCCGGGGCCAAGCCAGGCTTGCCGGGTGCCGCGTGGGGCGCTGGCGCGCGCGTGCTGCTGCCTGCACGCTGGCGCCCGCACCAGAAGAGCTGCGGCAGGCTGGTGCAGCCCGGTGCGTGCGGCGTTGGGCTGGCCCTTCTGGATGCACGGTGCGCCGACCGCCGCCTGGCGTGTGCCGCCGCCGCTGCCCCTGCAGTGCTTCCAGTGCTGGGAGGACTCTGATCACAGCTGCATCAACATGATCACAGAGTTCTTCACAAGCGGAGCGCTGCGGTGCGCCCTGCAGCCTGCTCCGGGCTGGCGCTTGCCTGGTCGCCCGCGCGGCCTCGGGCTGGGCCGCCTGTGCCTGCCTCCGCGGCCGGCGGGCGACAGCCTGGCAAGCTGCAGGCAGCGGCCGTGCTGCTGGCGCCCGCGGCAGCTGCCCGGGCAGCCGGCCAAGCGGGTGTGCAGGCCCCTGATGCCTGTGCTTGCATCTGGCGGCTGCCGTGTGGTGCAGGGAGTACCGCCAGCGGCACAAGAGCCTGGACATCAAGGCGGTGAAGAAGTGGGGGCGCCAGATACTGCAGGGCCTGGCCTACCTGCACAACAGGGACCCGCCCGTGGTGCACGGAGACCTGCGGTGAGCAGGCTGTTTGTGTTTTTTTGGGGGGTGCCCCAGCGGGGCCCGTGTCCGGGGTGCTGCAGGCGGAGGCGCGGCCGCGCCTACCCTCTGGCACCGTCGCATGCCTGTCGCGGCCCTCGCTGCCCGCCTTGCCCGCCTGCACCCCTGCTGGCCCAGCGCGCCCAACCTGCGCTCCTGCCCTGCCCGTCCTTGTTCTTTCCACTTCCCAGGCTGGACAAAATCTACATCAACGGCCACAGTGGGGAGATCAAGATTGGCGACCTGGGCCTGGCGGTGCTGGCGCCGCGCCGCTTTGCGCCGGGTGCGCCGCGCCGCCTCGCTCCTCACGCCTGCCAGCCGCCTCCGTGCCCGCCGTCGGCAGCCCGCTTGGCCGCACCCTGCCTGCCACCTGCCTGCCGCTGCCGGCCACCAGCCTGCCGCCCTGCTGGCCCCACCTGACCGCGAGCCCCCTGCCGCGCCGCCCCCTCTGCGCCCCCCGCAGGCGTGATGCCCGAGGGCGACCCCTCAAACCAGTACACTCGCTCCGTGGACATCTTCGCCTACGGCCTGCTCATGCTGGAGCTGCTTGGCGGGCGGCGGGTGGACAAGAACGGCGACACGGGGTACCTGGAGCTGCAGGAGCGGCTGGACGGGGTGCAGGACCCGCAGGCGCAGGCCTTCCTGGCGCGCTGCATGGCGGCGCCGGAGCAGCGGCCCAGCGCGCGGGAGCTGCTGGAGGATTCATTCCTGCAGGTGAGTGTGTTGGTGGTGGTGTGTGTGTTGGGGGGGCAGGCTGGGGCTGGGTGGCTGGCCCGGTTGCCGTGCCTTGGTGGGCGGCTGGGTGGAGCGCGAGTTGTCCGGATGGGCTTCATGTTTCAGGGACAGCCACCTGCCTGCTTTGCCTCGGCCGCCATGTGCCGACCCGCTTCTGGCCCGACCCCCCCGACCCGACTGCAGCCCCCCAAGAAGGCGGCGGCCCCCACCACCTCTGCCGACCAGGAGCTAGTGAAGAGCAAGAGCGACGCGGTGCAGCGGCAAAATAGCGGGGTGCGCGGCGGCCCCGGCGGCCTGCCCGCCTCCCACCCTGCTCCCACCTCCACCCGTGGAGGTTGCCCCCAGCTGGTTGACACCCCTGGGTCCCTCTGCCGCCCGCCTGCAGCCACGGGACGAGTCGTCGCTTCGCGGCGGGCACGCCCCCTCGCTGCCAGGCAGCGACGACGAGCCGGCGGCGTGCGAGGCAGGGACAGGTGCGCCTGGCTGCGAGCGGCGCACGCCTGGGCATCCGGCTCGCTGCCTGGCCGGCGCCGGTGTGCCTCCGCGCTGCCTCGCTGTATGCTGCCCGCCTGACCTGGAAGGCATCACCCTCACCCCTGCCGCCCTCCTGCCCTGCCCCCCGGCCTGCTCGCCCTCAGTGCGCGGCGAGGACTATTGCTTCACATTCACCGGCAAGCTGCGCGACGGCAAGCTGCACTTCCGCCTGCATATGGAGGTGAGGGCTGGCGCCTAGACAGCTGGGCACCGCAGCCCAGCCGCCGCGTGCAAAGGGATGGGTGTGTGGGGCCGTTGGACCTCGCTCTGCTGCGCCCCGCCCCCCGGCCGAGCCCCGCCTTGACCTGTGCCCCGCGCGCCGCGCCGCCGCTGCCGCTGCAGTGGGAGGGGGACGGCGACGGCGGGGATGGCGAGGCGGGCAGCAGCAAGACCATTGACTTTGTGTACGACCCAGACTCAGACACGCCCGGTGGGTGGCCCGCCCCTGGCCTGAACGGATGCTGGGCTGGCTAGCCTGACGACCGCGGCGCTGCTGGGCCGCCTGCGTGCCGGGCCGCCGGCCCTGCTGGGGCCGCGGCCTTTCCATTCAGTGGCAGCGGGCACGGCCGAGCACGTGCTCCCCAGCACGCCTGTTGTGCGCTGTTCCGCGCTCACCCTCGCTGCCTCCTGCGGCCCCCGGCCCAATGCAGACGAGATTGCCGCCGAGATCAGCAACGAGTTTCTGCTGAGCGACACCGACCGCGACATCTGCGCCGCAGCCCTCAAGGAGTGGCTGGACCGCGGCATGGACCAGCAGCAGCAGGCGCAGGCGCAGGGCCGCAACTGGCACTCATCCGGCAACTGACAGCCCGCCCGGGCGGCGACAAGGCAGCATGGCCCCCGTCCCCGGCCCCGGTGTCCGCCCTCGCACACCCACGGCGCCAGCGTGCAGCGCCGCCGCCGCCAGCCTACCCTGGCGGAGGCTGCGGCGCCCCATGGTGCGACTGGCGCCATGTCAACAGTACAGTATCAATAAGTCCAGAGCATTTGATCGAATTACTCCCTGTTTACCACATGTCTACCCCCGCCCTTAGTGCTCAGCTCTCCTTGTGCCTCGCCTTCCATCTCTCACGCCCCACACATGACCGCCAGTTCTATGCCACCCCACTCACCGCCCCAGGCAGCACCGCCGCGCGGCGCTGCCCCACACTCCCAAACCGCATTGCTGTGCCCATCCCTTGCTTTCCCGTCGGCATTCCCGCCCACCCTCCCTGTGCCCCGTCCACAGCGGCTCTGAAGTGGCAGGTGCCGTTGCTTTACCCCTCCCCGCAGGTGCCGTTGCTTTACCCCTCCCCACCTTTGAGCGTTCGCGAGTTTCCCTTCCCTTCCTCCCCCTCAATTCTACCCCCTGTCATCAGTGCACAGGGTGTGGCGCCTGGCGGCACGGCCTGCTGGCGAGATGCACCTTGACGTGCGCCGCCAGCAACCCCCCCCTTCCCCCGCCAGCACCCTGCTCCCAAGACTGGCGTTGCCCAGCTAGAATGCATTGCCTCCCCCCTATGCCTCTCTCGTAGCTTTGACATTGCTCCATCCCGTTACCGCTTGAAACTGCCTTGCGCTGAGAGACAAAAGGCGAGGCGTGTGGGGGGGGGGGGGATTGGCCAGGCGATTCAGCGAGCTGCCGAGTTGTGGAGGAAAAACAGGCATCAGTTCCACTCCTGCCATCTCTGTGCCTGTTAAAACAAAGAGTCATGTCGGTGCAAAGAATGGTTGCAAAGGGTGGCTTGTACATCAACAGAAGGCAACAGAAGGTGAGGAGGCATGCGTGCTCCTGGTCGTGCATCGTGTGTGTTTTCCAACTGCAGCACGAATGTTGGGTCCCTCTCCCTCATCCTCACATACCGTTAACTGGCAAAATACCCTTCTGCCCCTGGCCTGCCGTTGATGGCTCGCCTGTCATGATTACTTGGCCGCGACCCCTGTGGGCGGCGTGGCTGGCGCCGCCTGATGCTGGCCCTCGCCCAACTGCGGCAGCTGGCTGCTGCGTGCGCTACTGTTGCGCCGTGGCTTGATGATTGAGACCATGGCGCGAAGCTCCTGGATGATCTCTGCAAGGAGGCAGGCAGGCAGGCAGGCACAGGATGGTGGGCATCAGGCATGCTCGAGCCTGCCAGTGGCTGCTGCTGTGATATGCATGCTGAGCAAGATTCAGGGCCTGTCATGCTGCAGCACTGGCTCAGGCATGGCAGCAGCAGCCGTGGAGCCCTCTTACCGGGGAATGTGGGTCGGGCGGCGGGGCTGTCGGCCCAGCAGCGCTCCATGAGAGTGCACCAGCCAGGCGCGAGCTCTGGGGGAGCCTCTCCTGCATTCCACGCAAGAACAACCAATCAACTTTGCAGTCATGCAATGCACGCAGCAGGGAGGGAGCCGAGGCCAAGCCGCAAGCTCGTGCGAGCTGGGCGGCAGCTCACCCTCCCACTCTGGGCTGCCGGGCAGCGGCGGGCGCAGCTGCTCCTTGGGGCTGGCCAGGCGCATCATGAGGGCGTGGTAGTTCATGCCCGCGTACGGCTCCTGGGATGTCCACAACTCCCACATAACCTGCAGGGCAGGCAGGCAGGCATGCAGGCAGGTGGGGACGCGGTATGAGGGACAGCAGATGGCCGGCCGCCAGCAGCATAGAAGAGTAGTTCGGCGGCATAGATCTTCAGGCCTGGCCTGCTTCGCACCACGCCGAAGGAAAACACGTCGATCTTCTCCGTCACGGCGTCCGGCGTGCGCAGGATCTCTGGGGCCGTCCACGGCAGCGTGCCGCGCTGGGAGCTCACGCCGCTCACAAACGTCTGGACCTTCTGTTGGGCGGCAGCGCAGCGGGCGACGGCGGGCAAGCATGAGCGCAGTAGGTCGTCAGCCGGCGGGAGCTTGGCAGGCACCTGACTGCACCAGGCAGCCAATCTTTGCATCTCTTTACTGCGGAAGGGCCAACAGCCACCACCGCCGCCAGCTGCTTGCCTGCTTGCTCAGCCCAAAGTCTGCCACCTTGCAGATCGGGCGGCGGTCGCGGTAGCCCAGCAGCAGGTTGGCCGACTTCAGGTCAAAGTGGACCAGCGACTGCAGGGGGAAGGGTGGGTGGGTGGGTGGGTGGGTGGGTGGGTGCAGGGTCGCAGCGGTAGCGGCAGACTGCAGGGAGGGCGGCTCCACAGCTCGGTGCAGCGCTCTGGGGACCCCCCACCTTGCTGTGCAGGTACTCCATCCCCTGCGGCGCAGAGGGCAAGGTTGGCAGCGGGAGCCAGTGAGCCATTGTCTGTGTGATGCCCTCTACCAGCCCAATGCATTCGGTACCCATGCAGCCTGCACCACAGCTTGCGGTGCAGCACATGCGCAGCGGCCTCGCACCTTGGCGGCATCCAGCGCCAGCACCACCCGCGTCAGCGGGCCTGCCACGATGTCCGCCCTGCGCGCCAGAGCGCTCTTCAGGCTGCCCCCCGCCATGTACTCTGCAGCGCGGGCCAGGCAGCAGCAGGAGCCAGAGGTGGTTGCAGCCAGGGGCAAGGCTCGGTGCCAGCTTGGGAAATGTACATCTCTACGGTGCCGCCTCTTCCATCCACGACCCTCCCTGCATTGCTGACACAAGCGGCCAGCCCTGCTCACCTGCCACCAGTGCAGGCGGCCGCACCATCCCCGGGGTCATGCCGCTGTGCCGCATGCCGCAGGCAATCACGTCCACCACGTCGCCCCCGGGGCCCCGGCTGCTGGTACCTGGGCTGGTGCCCTCCGGGGGACTGGGGCTGCCCCCCTCCTCGCAGCCGCTGCCCGCGCCGTCGAGGCTGGCACCGGCGCTGTCCCCTTCCGGAGGCAGCCGCGGCAGCACGATGCCATACACCCACACCTGCGTGGCCAGCGGCATCAAGAACAGGATAGCAGTCAGCAAAGGATGTGGAAGCAGGCAGGCGATCTTGGCGTATCAGCAATTGGCCCCGGCCATGCAGCCGCCGCAATGCGAGGAATGGGCTGGAGAGGCTGCGGCGGCAGGTGGCATGGCGTACCACGTTGGGGTGCCTCATAGACCCCAGCAGATCTGCCTCCTTGATAAGGTCCACAATGGCACTTCGGTTGACGGAGCTGAACTCGCCTGCAGCGAGTGCGAAGGGCAAGGCGGTGGCAAGTGGGGGAACACAGCAGTGGTGGGCTGGTGGTGTGCACGCAGGCAGGCGCCTAAGGTGTGCAGGCTCACCTCCGCCAAAGAAGAGGCTGGGGTTGAGGCACTTGACGGCGACGTCGCTGGCGTGCCAGCGCCCCAGGTACACGTCGCCATACCTGCGGCAGCATGCCGTGAGCGGCAGGGCGGAGCAGCTGGATGTCTGTGGCAAGCTGATGTCTGTGGCAAGCCGGATGGCCAAAATCCCTCGCCAAGGCACACCCGCCACTGCCGAGGAAGCGCAGGAGCTGGATGTCGGCGGGGTCAATGATCTCCATCTTGTCTATCAGCGCCTTGAGGTCCACACCCCCTCCCCTGCTGCCAGCCTGCGTGCATGCCGGAGCGGGCCGGGCATGGCGGCAGGGACCCTTGAGCTCAGGCACAATCCATCCGTGTGGCGGGCCAGTGGTGGGCAGGCGTAATGCGCAATGCAGGCCCGCTTTCGCTGTGAGATGATGGCCAGCCCTCCCCAGCAAGCATCCCAGCTGCTTGCTCACCGTGCCTGGGGACTTGCCACTTTGAGAGCTGTGGGCAGGCTTGGCCCGACCATCCACTGACGGCTGCGTGCCAGAAGCGCCGCCCTCCGACTCTGCAGCAGGGGGTGCGGGAGGCATGCAGGCTGGGAGCCTTGCGAAGCCGTGCATGTGGTGCCGACAGCAGCCTGCCGCATTCAGCATGCAACACATTCCACTCCATCCCAAACCGGGACTTCACCGTGCCCAGCCTCCTGGCCCTGCCCCTGAGCCTCTCCCGTGTGCGGCCCGCTGGCGGTGGTGTGCGGCCCGCTGGGCCCACGGTCCTCAGAGTCTGCCAGGCTGACGTCCTGGGGGCTGCGCCACTGCGGCAGTGCAAGGGCAGGAGCGGGGCAGGCGTCAAAGTCGAGCACAATGAACAGGGAGGGACAACCACCTGCTGAGCAAGCGCTTCCACGATCCATGCCGCCGCTGCCCCGGGCCGCACCTGGACAAAGATGTGGAGCTTGCCCGTGGCGCCACCGCCGCTGCGCTGCTCATCCCACTCATCCCACATCAGCTGCACCAGGGAGCGGGCAAGCACGCTGTCCCCACATGTAAGCCACGACACAAGCCACGACACAAGAGCCATGCCGCCCTTCCCATGCCCTTTTGCTCTGCTCCCGTCAGGCTGCCTGCCGGCCTCGTCGCCAAGCACACTGCCCTGCCCTGCCCCATCACCAAGCACACTGCCCTGCCCTGCGCTCACCGCCACATCGTCGTCGTCCAACAGATCCACCCACACCCCGGGGTCGCTGGGTAGCCGGTACTTGAGCACGGGCACCTGCTGGCAGTGTTGAAAGTAGGCAGGCGGAGCAAATGAGGGTGGGTGAAAGGAGGTGTGGCAAGGTGGCGGGGTGGCAGGAGGAGGCGCGGGGGCAGGCGTTCTGTGCCCAGGGGCAGGAATGCATTGGCTGGGACTCACAAAAGTGCGCGGCGCAGCGTCGGAGGTCGAGTCGGGGCTGTGGCTGGCGCCGCCCAGCGGCGCTGTGGCCCGCTCCAGGGCCTCCACCAGCGAGTGATGGTCGCAGTGGAAGGGCACAGCCACGAGCCGGGTGTCGCCACCTGGCGCCAGGGCAGGGGACACAAAAGCTAGGTGCTTGTGCAGGTTGGGAAGGCAGAGGCATGAGTGAACCACGGCCAAACTCTCTGCCACGTTCGGCCACCGACTCACCTTCATAGTCCCAGCCGCCCGCTGCCGTAGGCATGCTCAGGAAGCTGCCGCCACTGCTGACCACCACCTTGGCTGTGCGGGCGATGCCCGCCGCGTCGCGGGACCAAGCAGACACACTGTAGAAGGCAGAGTGGGCGGGGCTGTGCCTGCTGGCGTCAACATTGGGGGCGCTGCCGCCGCTGGCGCTGCTGAGGCTGGGGGCCCAGTGAACCGAGTGGGCGGCCCCGGAAGGTGCCAGGCCAGGGGCTGCCGCCGGCGCTGCCATGGCTGCTGTCGGGGCTCCCGGGACCGCGAGGGCAGGTGTGGCTGTGGCGAGGCCGGCGGGTGAGGCAGCGGCCAGCAGGCCTGCCTGCAGCAGGGCGGACGCCTGCTGTGGCACTGCCGCCGCTGCTGCGGCGGCTGGGCCGTGAGTCAGGCCAGAAGCCACCGTGCTGCCTGACTGGCGCTGTGTGCTGGCAACAGAGCCTATGCTGCTGTGTGCCAGCACTGAGGCTGGCGGTGGTGTGCTGACTGCACTGGCATAGGCTGTGGATGCTGACATTGCCAGCCCAGGCACTGATGGCAGCAGCCCTGAAACTGCTGCGAGACCCGTGCCCGCAGCAGGCAGCAGCACGCCTGCTGCGATGGATGCTGCCAGCGGCGCCGATGCTGGCACAGGCACAGTGACAGGTACCGCCGCGGCGGCCACCGCTGCCTTGTGCAGCTGCACTGCGGCAGAAGCCGCCACAGCCGCCTCGCTGGCTGCCGTGGTGTAAGCGGCTGCCGCCTGCTGCACGGCCACTGCCGCCTGTGCCTGCTCCAGCAGGGTGCTGGCAGTGGCTGCCTGGGTGGCGGCCGCATGATACACTGCGGCAGCAGCCTGCTGCTCTGCTGTCTTCTGCGCGTGAACATGCTGGGCGGCGGTGGCAGCGCCCGCCAGTTGCACAGCGGCTGGGCTTGGCAGCGGGGGCGCTGGCGCCTGCGCGCTGATTGCGTCGCTGCTGAGAGGCAAATGCTGCGCAGCGGCAGCAGCTGTGGCTGTGGCTTCCGCTTGCCTCTGTAGCTGGGAGCTGGCCTCCTGGGCTGCTGCCGCCTCGGTGCCTGCAGCGGAGTATGCCCGCGCAGCCTGCTGCGCGGCAGCCACCGCCCTTCCAGCGCTCACGACATCCGTGGCCGTCGCTGCTTGAGAGGCGGCCACTTGGTAGGCCGTGGCTGCTGCCTGCTGCTCCGCCTGCTTCTGCAGAGCTACCTGCTTGGTGGCAACCGCTGCCTGCGCCAGCTGCGCCACCTGTGTGCTGGCCTCTGCTGCGGCCGTGGCAGCTGCTGCCTGCTGCAACTGGCAGCCGGTTTCCTGCGCAGCCGCCGCCTCAGATGCGGCGGCAGAGAAAGACGCCGCAGCCTCCTGTGCCGCTGCGACAGCCATGCCCGCTGCGACTGCATCGCCAGCGGTGGCTGCCTGGCTGGCGGCCACTTGGTAGGCTGCTGCTGCCGCCTGCTGCTCCACCTGCTTCTGTGCTGCCAACTGCATGGAGGCGGCGGCTGCCTGCGCCAGCTTTCTGGAAGGCGAGCTGAGGGCGCTAGTAGAAGGTAGGGCACTAGTAGTGCCTGTGGTCGTAGCAGCCGCAGCGGCTCCACCTGCGCTGCATGTGGAAGCCCCGCCAGCAGAGGAGCCTCCCGTGCTCCTCACTGTAGCAGCGGAAGGGGAGCTGGGCCGAATTTGGGGCTGCTGTGGCCCAGCTGCAAAGGCTGACATTCCCGCCAGGGTTGCTGGGAGACCTGCAGCAGCAGCAAGGGAGGAGAAAGGAGAAGCGGAGCTAGAAATGCAGCTAAGCAGAAGCAAACATTCAACACTGCCACTGAACCAGCTGGTGGCTATTGCGCCAGCTGGAGAGCCCTCTTGTATGCTGCACCTCCCTCCCATACCTGCATGCTGCTGCATGACCGCTGGGTGTTGCTGCTGGGCTGGTGGCACTGTGCACACCGACGCCTGCTGCTGCTGCTGGCCACCAGCAGCTGCAAAGCTGCTTCCAGCTGATAGCACATTGCCTCCAGATATGCTCAGCCAGCTGCTGCCTGACTGCCCAAGCCCGCGCGCTGCGGCCGGCACGGCGGCTCCCTGGGTCCCCACTTGCTGGAGTGCAGGCATCGGCAGCAGTGCAGTGCCTGGCTGGCTGGGCTGCGCGGGCGCTGGAACGGCTGCAAGCGCCGATAGCTCCGGAACAGAGGCCAGCTGGCTTGCTGGCAGCTGCCCCGGCCTTGCGCGCGATGGCGGAGACCCCGCCAGCAGGGGAGGCGGTGGAGCAGGCACGCCTGGCGGCATCAGCTGCTGGCCGCCCAAAGCCACAGCGCCAGAGGTGCCGAATTGGAGCAGGGGCGATGGTTGCAGCTGGTTGGTTGATGGCATCCACAGGGAGCCAGCCACTGGCTGCATGGCGCTAGCGCAAGCGGCTGGCTGTGGCACAGCGGCGCCCATGGCTGGGGCCGGGGCAGGTGTGGCAGCTACTGCAACTGGGGCAGCGGCTAGCGGCAGGGCGCCCAGGAACGCTGCATGAGGCAGAGCAGCCACAGGCACTAAATGCGTGGCCTGCGGCTGCTGCTGAGGCACTAAATGTGCGGCCTGCGGCTGCTGCTGTGGCTGCACAGGCTGCAGAGCGCCTGCACCTGAGCCAACCGCTGTCGCAGAGAACTGCGGGCCAGGCTCTTGCTCTCTTGGCTGGTTGGCTGTCATCCCTCTCGGCTCACTATCTCTGCAGTGCATAGGTTGAACACAGGCAGCGTGGTTCGTGCAAGATAATGCCTTCAGGGCCTCCCTTGGGCTGCAGGGCGGGGGTCGAGGCGCAGTGTGGGCGCTCTCAAGTGTGCGGCGGCTCTCTCGGTGCTACGCAGACAAGGGCTCTGAGCAATTTGGAAGGCCTGGCAGGCTTCCAGTGGGGACAGCGTTTGGAACCTTCACCTTTTTGGTGCTCACACCCTGTCGGGGCCGCTCGGTTGGCTCTATTCAGGTAGGGCTGCCTGCTGCCAGTGGCAGCAGCAGGCATGCACTGCGCAGCGCTGCGCAGTGATGGGGGTGGTAGCGAGTGCACACCTCCCCCCTTTCCGGGCCTGGAGATGAAGTGTACGAGTCAACACGGCGCCAGAAGCGGCAAAAGGAGGCGCTGTGAGCCTGTTTCGTGACTAATCCACGTGCTAAAGGCCAGGGCATTCCACCTGGGATCAAAGCTCAGAACTCCATTTTCCGCATCCCCCCGACGCTCAAACGTTCAGTTAAGCTCAAGAAGAAGCATTGCAGGCAGTGGGCCTGGCTCTGATCTTGCCGTCGGCGCGGCGGTAAGGAGTGCGACTGGCGGCGCTCCCCTCGCTGTACTGGCTTGCCTCCCGACTTAGGAGCACGCAATGGGAGATGGCGATGAGATGAAGGGAGGGCCTTCTGTGCTACAGAAAGAGTGATGGTGATGCCCACTCCCATCGTGGGGCTCCCGCCCGCGGCGGGTGCTGACGTGGCGCCGCAGCCTTGCATTCAAAGCTGGCCACTTGCATGGCTGTTGCCATGTCCACCTCATCTCTTCTTCTAGGGTCTGGAAGGGCCTGGTAGGTCGGCTCTCGAACGAGCACGGTTCAAACTTGAACGATGGCTGCGAATGCTGCAGCACTTGCGCTCCAGCGGCCTGCAGGGTAGGTTTTCATCCTCCAAGCCTCACGATATGATCGCAATACAGGCTGGCTCCCTCTGTGAATGTGCATCTTGAAAATTGAAATTGCCCACTCACACCCTCCTCCTGCTTCACTCACACCCTCCTCCCTGTCCCAATGCAGCCTGGTCCGCCCATGGGCCTCCCGGGCCATCACGACACGCCGGCGCCCCACGGTGCTGCCTCGCGCGGCGGCGCCGCGGTGGCGCTGCCGCACACAGGTGGCGGCCGGCAGCCTGGAGGCTGCGGCTGCTGCTGCTGCGATGACTGGCGAGGTGCACGAGTTTTTCCTGACCATGATGGCCATGGGGTTGGCGGCGTCGATCGCCAGCGGCACCGCCCACGGGCTACAGCAGGCGATCGCCACCTACGCGGCAGTGGTGGCGGCGGCGCTGGGGCTAGCTGGCGTGGCCCCCGCCGCCAGCGGCGCTGTCGCAGCCGAGGCGAGGCAGGCTGCGCCTGGGGCGGTGGTGGGCGGGCAGGCGGCGAGGTCGCTGGCGGGCGCGCAGCTGCAGTTCAAGCTGAAGACCATCCAGGTGGCATCGGTGGCGCTGGGGACACTCATCACCGCTGCTCACGTCATGGAGCGCTTGACCCTGCGAGCAACGGCCGCAGTAAAGGAGGCAGCGGCGGCCTCTGACGCAGGCTCAGCCACCCCCGTGCTCGCGTTCGCCACAGCCGCTTCTAGTGTGTCTGCCCCCAAGGCCAACCCTGTGGAGCAGCAGCAGGCGAGCAGTCCTGACAGCAGGCAGGCTGATGTGCCGGCTGCAGCCGCTGGGGACCAGCAGGCAGAGCAGCGGCTAGGGGACGCTGTTGTGGCTGTGACTGAGCACCAGGAGGTAGCTGTGGAGCACCAAGAGCCTGCGGCTGGGGTGGCAGCAGACAGCGTTGCAGCAGCTGCCGAGGAGCAGAAGGAGACACCTGCCGCTGAGCGAGCTGCTGAAATAGCAGCTGCATCGGTGGAGGTAGATGAGGAGGCGGCGCAGCCTGTGCCCACCCTGGCGGCTGGCAGGCAGCTGTTGGCAGGGAGCTGGCAGCCCAGCGTGCCGCTTACGCCCGGCAGGCAGATGGGTGCAGGCAGCTGTGGACTGGCCGAGCGGCTGGCTATTGCAGCGCCATCCAGTGCAGTGGTGGTGGAGGCAGCGGCAGCTGTCGAGCTGGCAGCAGCAGCGGTCCAGCTGGCCCATGCTGCAGTGGAAGTGGCAGAGGCGGTGGCAGCTTCACACGATGAAGACGAGGCGGCAGCTGGCGAGGCAGACATGGAGCTTGTGCCATCTACTCATGCACCATCGGCAGCTGCGCATCTGACTGCTTGCGATGGGGCAGAGGCAGAGGAGGCCGCACCAGTGGGCGAGCGGAAGGCTGGCGAGCAGGAGGAGGGGCCGAGAGCTGATGCTGTCCCAGCCGAGGCGCAGGAGCAGCAGATTAACCAGATGGAGCCGCCCAACGGCGATGCTGTGCGGCCCGGCATGAGCATCGAGGAGGCAACCACGGTGTGCCACAGTGCTGCCTGCCCCTGCTGGAAAGCTGCCTGCCACTGCTGGCCATCTCCTAGGAGGGCTGCCACGATGTGCCACCAGCGTGCCTGCTTATCCCTCTGCTGGTGCAGGATGTGAAGCGGTGGATGGCGGCATGGCATAGCGGCAGCGCGGGTGAGCAAGAAGCACCGGCAGGGGCGGAGGCGGCCCCCGCCGCAACATCTGCCGCCGCTGAGGACAGTGACAGCAAGGAGGCGCCACCTGCCAGTGACAGCAAGGAGGCGCCACCCGCCAGCGGCGCGGAGGAGGAGGAGGCCAGCCCCATTGCTGCGGCAGCTCCCATCACCCGCATCACCGAGCCGTCCCTGCCTGGCATTGCGGCTGCTGTGCTGGCTGCCATCACCGCTGATGCGCCGGTGGCCTCCACTCCTGTGGCGGCAGGCGATGCCTCCAACGGCGCCGCTGCTGCCGCCCAGGAGGCAGAGGGGCAGGCAGCCGAGGTGGTGGAGGCAGAGCAGGAGCCTGTGCTGGCCCTTGCATTGGCGGCACCTGTGGCCCCCGTCCCCGTCGGGCCGTCCACCCAGGAGCGCGAGGCTGCCTACAAGGCACGCATTGCTGCCGTGCTGGCTGAGTCAAAGCTGGCGGGAGGCATGCACGCACCTGGGCACGTTGCTGCAGGTGCCGCCGGCGGCGCCCTGGCGGCCTCCCAGTCGCAGCAGCTGCAGCCGCAGGCCCTGCGCAACAAGCACCTGGCGATGCGCAGCAAGGTGGGGCCGGGGCCTGCCGGGAGTGGCCACGATGGTTGGGATGTGGCGGGGCGCCTCGCAACTGCTTTGCCCCATGTGCCACTCCCAGAACCGAGCATACTGCCTCTGCCCACCGGCTGCTTTCCCCTGCGCCTGCGCCCTCCCCCGCAGGGCATGGACTGCCTGCAGGGCGCCCCCAGCTTCCAGCGCATTGCACCGCACCCGGCCTCCGGTGCCGCCGCGGCCCCAAGCCCCGAGTGGGTACCCGCCTCCTACCAGCCGCACCAGCGCCAGGCTGCCCAGGAGGAGCTGATGGCACGCAGCAACCGCATCCTGCAGAACCTGGTACGTGGCTGTGCGTGGGGTGGCTGTGTGGGTGCAGGGTCTGCCAAGAGTGCGGGGGTGCCTTGGAGAGGGCGATTGCCGCAGGGCTGTGGAAGTTGTGGTCAGCCACTTGCCGTTGCTGCCTACTGCTCCCCTCGTGTGCAGGCAGCGCTGGAGGCAGCAGAGCGGCGGCAGCAGCAGGAGGCGGCACCCTCGCGCTTTGCTCGCGTCATGGCCATCGCTCACTTCGCCTGGCAAGCGCTGCTGGGCCTGTGTCTGACGCTGCTGGCAGGGCTGGCAGCGGTGTGCCGGGCGGCACAGCGCGGGGCGGGGCGCCTGGCAGACCGCCTGACCGGCATCAGCGATGGCGACGAGGACAGCAGTTCAGGCGCCCCAACCTTTCCACCCCCGGGCATGTTGCCTGGCGGCGGCGCCACGCCCGGCGTGAGCGGCTTCCAGCGCTGAGCGCCTGCTGCTGGCTGCAAGCTGCCAGATTATCTCCTGTGCATTATCTTACCCTCATATGTATGCCCTTTCTGTGTGCCCCTCAGCCAGCACCGTGCCCTTTGCAATTCTGCCTAGTTAGATGTGATCATGGTGCAATGTCAATGTCTTTTTAACTTGATGCATGAGCGTACCCTTTCAAGTGCCCAGCCCCCTTCTGCTGTGGATCAGATTGCTCCGTGTTAGTCCAGCACTGCTCGACCGCCATTTGCGTTTTCCAGTGTCTTTCCCTATTAAATGCCGAGTGATTCAGCCTGCTTGTGAGTCCTAGTATTGATCGTGCTGCCAAGTTTACAGCAGCGAGCAAGTACAATGAATGGGCGGCTGACACAATGGAATGGGAGCAGTGCTGGGCAGGGGGACAGGGTCAGCAGTCGGTTGAGAGTAGCGATCAGCAGTCAGCAGTCAAAAGGGAGTACAAGCAGATGCGGACAGCAAGCAGGGGCGGAGAGCAACAAGCAGCAGACGCCAAGAGTGGAGCAGGGAGGGCAGTGACAAGCACAACAGACAAGGAGGCAGCATGGCGGGTGAGATCAGCCATCACTGCGCCAGCATGCGCCGCCGTATGAGCTCTGGGCGCTGGCTCTTCTTGATGTGCTCCACCAGCCACTGCACTGCCGGCTTCACCCCCTCCCCCGTCCGCGCCGTCACCGCTTGCACGCTGCAGGCCCGCGCATCGGGCAGCTTGCCCACCCCAAACACCTCTGCCACCTCGGCGGGCGAGGCCGCCCCCTCGCAGTCGTGCTTGTTGGCCAGCACGAGCAAGGGGGCGCCATACAGGTCGCGGTCGCCTGCAGGCGCGCAGGCGGGCGGCATCAAGCAGGAGCCATGAATGGACAGGCTGCTGCACCCTCCTGTGCGCAGGCAGCAGCACAAAATCAGCTGCATTCAGCACGCACAGTGGCCACCGAGGTGCCGGGGCAGGCCTGCCGCCTGCCGCCCCGTTGCATGTGACCACCCCCACCTAGCGCACGGTCCAACGCCAGCTTGGCCTCCTCCAGCCGCTGCCGGTCGGCTGCGTCCACCACAAACACTAGGGCGTGGCACTCGCCATAGTACTTGGACCAGATGCCGCGCAGCCCCGACGCGCCCCCCACGTCCCAGCACAGCAGCGGCGTGCCCAGGGCCTGCGGGCAGGAGAAGGAGCGGGATGGCAGCGGTGGTGAGGGCAAGCCTCCCGGTTCGCTGGCAGGCCGGTCGCCACAGGCTCCACGCCCAAACCCGCCGCGGCACCCGCCACCCCGGCGGCCTTGGGCAGTCGGCCGGCGCCACCAGGCTGTGCCTACCTCGAAGTGGGCCAGGTTGAGGCCCACGGTAGGCAGCACCTTGTCCGCCTCCAGCCCGGGCACGTCTGTGTACAGCGTTTTGAGCCGCTCCAGCAGCGTGGTCTTCCCCGCCTTGTCCAGACCCACAATCAGGATGTGCAGCTCCTCCTTGCGCAGCATAAACTCGAAACAGCCCGACAGGAGGCTGAACATGGTTGCGATCGCTTCGCCAGTCCCTCCCCTGTGTTTCTGTAGATGAAACCTTCCTCCCTTTCAATGGGAATGGTTGCCAGGGCGGTGCAGTTATCCAGGCTGCACCAAAAAACGAAGGACAGGCAGTACTTAGTGTGGGCTCCGTATTCAGAAGCGATCCAGACGCTCACCGTGTAATGGATCACTGCGCCATGGCTTCCTGTCCATTCTGCTCCATCCAGCAGTCCTCTGCTTGGTGCGGGAGTTGCTCTCTCTGGGCACTGCTTCTGTCGCTTGTTGACGCTGACCAGGGCGTTGTCCCGCTGCAGAAGGCCCGCCCCTGATTGGTCGCATGTGCCCTGGTGCGCCGTGCAGGTGCCGCCGACAGGTGCCGCCCGTGCAGCGCCGGCGCCGTGCCTTCGCCGTCACTGCAGAGGAGGGCCAGGCAGCAAAACGCTCCGGCCCCAATCATGAGCGAAGGCAGCGGCGGCATCGCCATCAGCGCCGTGAGCAGCAGCAGCAGCAGCAGCCCCCAGCAAGCCCTCCTGCCCCTGTGACAGGCAACAGCCCCTGGAAGCTGATGGGCCGGATGGTGAACGAGCAGCGCGTCATGCTCCAGGCCAGTGAGCATTTCAATCAAGGGCTGGTTAGAAGTGCAGCGGCCATCGAGTCTGGCCTGGAGTATGAGGAGTTTGAGCTGCGGTTGCAGGTGGGTTGAGGCACAGGGTGCGCATGCCCAGCATCCCACCCTGCAACCTCCCTCAGCTAACTGCTGCCTCTTGCCGCCGAACCTCAACCCATGGCCCCCGCCTGCCCGCCCCCTGCGTGCAGCGCCTGCTCACGCTCATGCCCTTCCTCCAGCAGCGCCTGCTGCGCATCCAGCCCAAGCTGCTGGCCGCGCTGGCGGCAGACCCGGACCTGGTCGCCTCACGCCTGGTGGAGCTGAAGATGCTGCTGCCCGCCGTGGACGTGGCAAGAGTCGCGGGGCAGCGCCCCTCGCTGCTGCTCGCCGGCGAGTGGGAGTGCGTGCCTGGGGCGGTGGCGCAGCTGCTGGCGCACTACAGCCAGGAGGAGGCGGCGTCCCTGGCGTCTGCGGAGCCGCTGCTGCTGGCAGAGGATGTGGAGGCGGTGCTGGCAGAGCTTGCGAGGTGGGTGGGTGGGTGCTGAGCAGCTGCTACCTTGTGGGGCTTTCTGTGGGACAGCCTGCAGTGCTGCAGCTTGCCTCCTCTGTGGGCCCGCCAGGGCTGCCGGGCACGCAGGCCGGGTGGCAGCTGTGCCGCCCAGCACCAGCCTGCTGCTCCCGCTGCCCTGCTCGTGTTGCAGGCTTTTGCCGCTGCAGGATCCGGTGGCTGCGCTGCTGGCGCGGCCGTCTCTGGCCAGCAACGTCAGCCGCCTGTCCCACCTCAGCCTCTGGTAGCCAGCCGTCTTGCGAGGCGAGCAGGCCTGCGCCACCCCCTGCCTCCACCCTCCTACAGGCTGGCACCTGCCAACACCGACGTCAAGAGCATGCTGCTGGCCAAACCGAGCCTATTGTACGGCGTGCAGAGCGGCACTCGCTCGCTGGGCCCGGGTGCCGAGTTTATGGAATGAACAACCACACATTGATCTACTTTACTGCCTCCAGTTTATTGCCTTAAAATGCGACGAACGTCTCGCTCACACCTCGTCGCGCCGCGGCGGGCGGGACGGGGCGGGACGGCCGCCACTCATCACTGCTCTTGCCGGGCCGCCCCGCGGCTCATCGCAGTCTCGATGTATCAGCAGGGTGGCTACCAGCAGCCTGGGGGCTTTGGCCCCCCAGGTGGGGGCTTCGGGGCCCAAGCGGCTCCGTTTGGCGGTCACCAGCCCGCCCCCTACCATGGCGCGGGGCAGCGGGACGAGAGGGCTGGTGACGATAGACTCGGCAAGACAAAGGGGGCCAAAGACCCGGTGCTGGCAGTGGCGAGGTGAGGGGGCCCGGCAAGCGGCCCGCCGCGGCCCCAAGGCGCAACTGCGCGGCCTGGGCAGGCCGGCTGACACCCCTCCCCCCTCGATCACGACCGCAGGTGGCTGAAGGCGCGCAGCCAGAAGGAGCGTCTATACCTTGGCGTGGCGGCAGGCGTGCTGGTGCGTGAGCGCGTTGATCGTGGGGCAGCTATGGTCAATGGCATCCCCGGATTGCTGCGCCAGCCCAGCCGTGCCCCTCGCTGCGATGCAGTGCCTGCTGCTGCTCTGGTTTGTCGTGGAGGACCATGACACTCTGTTCATCCTCTCGGAGAGCGTGCACTTCATGGGAATCGGCCTGCTGGCCTACAAGCTGATCAAGAAGCGGGCGGCGGGAGGTGGGCAGGATGGGCAGCGCCGCCGCCTGCTGCCTGCCCAAGCTCTCTTCGCTACGCTGCCTCGTGCCAGCTCCATGTGCCAGCGTGCAATAAAGTGGGGCGTGGCCACATTCTGCACTCGCAGGCCTGTCGCTGAGGACGCAGGAGCTGACGGCGGCGTTCCTGCTGGTGCGCCTGTTCTGCTCCTTCATGATGGAGTATGACATACACACCCTCCTCGACTTCCTCACCCTCGTGGCAACAGGTGCGCGACGCTGTAGCGTGCGTGGCCTGACCCTGCTGCTGGCGCCGTGCGCTGATGGTTTTGCAAATATTCAATGGACGCGTGGCGCGGCCGGGCAGCACCCGCCAACGGAGCAGCCACCCTGGCTTTGGATCTACCTGCTGCATCTGGAGCGGCAGCAGCTGAGGGGCGGCTAGTGTGTTAGCTGCCCGAGCGGAATTGCCAGGCACCCAGCAGGCGGGGAAGCATCTTGCGGCAGGCAGCAGGAGAGCTCGCAGCACATTACCAACCGTCCCTGGGGCGAGCACGATCAGCGTCCCGCTGCTGCCCCGGCAGTGGCGTTGAAAGCATCAGCCGAATCTGCTGCTGCTGTTGCTGTTCTGCCTCCTGCAGGCTGGGTCATCTTCAGCCTGCGCGGCCCGCTCAAGGAGTCCTACCAAAGCGACCTGGACGTCACCAACCCGCTGCTGGTGGCGGCGCCCTGCCTGCTCATGGCCATCATCGCCCACCCCTCCACGCGCCACTTCATCCTCTTCAGGGTGCGCCTCTCGTGGCGGCTGGCGCTGCCGTGTGCTGGCAGCAGCGGCAGGCAGGCAGCAAGGGGGCTGTGCAGCAGAAGTGAAAAGCAGCTGGCAGCCAGGGCATGCGTGCAGCGGCCCGCTGACGAGCGTGGCAGCGAGCTGACCCCTCATTCAGGCTCGTCTGCCAGCATGGCCTGCCAGCCTCGCTCGCCCTTCTGCCCGCGCCTCTAACTGCCTACCTCACTGTGCCGCCCCGCTGCCTGCCTGCCCGCCCGCCCGCCCGCAGATCCTATGGGCCTTCTGCGTGTACCTCGAGGCGGTGAGCGTGCTGCCGCAGCTGCGCATGATGCAGAAGGCCAAGGTGGTGGAGAAGTTCACGGCGCACTACGTCTTTGTGCTGGGCCTCTCGCGCTTCATCTCCTGCGCGCACTGGATCCTCCAGGTGCTGCGGGGCGGCGGCGGCGTGTGTGTGCCCCGAAGCAAGCGACACCAGCCACCCAGCCGGTGCAGTTGCACGCCTGCAGTGGCCTGCAGTGCAGCATGCGGCGCTGACGCAGGCTTGTTGCCGCCCCTGCCGCAGATCCTGGACGGGGACAAGTACCTGTGGCAGGCGCTGGGCAGCGGGCTGTGGCCCGTCATGGTGCTGGTGTCGGAGATCGTGCAGGTGGGCGGCGCTTGCTGGTGTGGTACCTGGTGGGACGGCAGCAGTTGGGCCGCAGGGGCCAGTTGTGATGTTGGGCTGCATGTGGCAGTCGTCTGCGTCGCCGGCTGGCTGCCGGCCCGGCTGGTGGCCACGATCCACCTTCTTGCCTCCCTCCTTACCTCCCCACCGCTTCCGGCACCCCACTCACGCAGACCTTTGTGCTTGCGGATTTCTGCTTCTACTACCTCAAGTCGTATAGCGAAGGCACCGGTGTCATCCACCTCCCAGCCGGCATCGTCTGATGGAAGGGGAAGCTTTGTTCCATTCTGTCTCCCGCTGGTGTTCCCCACCTTTGCTGCTCTGCCGAATGAATGAATGGGAGCGCTGGGGCAGCCAGCCACCATCTCAATTCCGCCACCTGTCTTTGCTCGGTTGACTGCGTGGGGATTGGCTCGTTTCTGGACAGCCAGAGGCCGCCAGTCCCTCTTTCTGCTGGTGTCTAACTGGCATCTGGGCTCCTTGCTTTCAGGATTGTTTATGCTGTTTGCTTCTTGTTTGTATGGCACGCCTTGTGGATTGTATGGCACGCCTTGTGGATTGTAAGGCTGCCACTGCACCGCTGCCGTCCCAACCGGCTGCTGCACCAACAGGCTTGTGGGTGGCGGCAGAGGGTGTCACTCACAATCCACAGCAGCAGAATACCCACTGGCAGTGCTGCGAGTGCAGGGCAAGATGAGTCGTGTGCTTGCAGCAGGTGAGTAGCAAAGGGATCGCAGCACGGCGCAGCGCGGCGTGGCGGGGGGCGGCATCGCCTGCATGTTGTCGGGCGCGGTAAATTTGGCCTCCTGCACAGCCTGGTGGGTCTGTGGCAATCTGCTGGCGCCATTATGCTGGGCCTGCACACGGGGCCCCTCCTGAAGGCGGCTCCTGCGCCGTGCCGGGCCTTCGTGAGGTGAGTTGATCAGACCATCGCATCGTTGATTAGCCAATGCTGCCTACATGACCTCCGGGACGCGCAGCCAACAGCTTCCGTCGCTGCTTGCAGCAAACCAGCCGCAGGGACCAGGAAGCAGCAGCGGAAGGTGGTGAGCAGCAATGCGCCACATCGCGATGGCGCTGGGGCGGCCGCCCAGAGCCCGCAGCGCCGCCAGCTGCTGGCAGGCGCCGCCGTGCTCGCCGCCGCACTCGCCCAAGCACCCGCCGCCCAGGTAACGCCTGATCCCCATCTGGCACTGCCGCCGCCGGCACGTGTCTGTCGGACGTGTTTCGATCAAGCTGACCAGCCATGACTGCAGGCGGTGATCAAGGGCTATGAGCCTATGCCAGCGCTCGAAAACAAGGACTATGGCAAGACTCGCATGACGTGAGTGCGGTGTGGCTGCAGCATGCCTGCCTCCCCTTCCATTCCTGCTACGCACGCCATGTCACCTCCCTTTCCCCTCCTGCCGCCGTCCTGCAGGTACAGCGACTATGTGCAGAGCGAGTCGGGGCTGCAGTACATCGATTTGAAAGTGGGGACGGGGCCTGCAGCGCAGGAGGGCAACACCTGCGTCGTGGATTGGGCCGGAGTTACCATTGGCTACTATGGGCGCCCCTTTGAGGCCCGCAACAAAGTGAGGGCCGGAGTGCCGTGCACCATGGAAGTGTAGCAGCTGGATGGGGATGTCATGCGCGCGGCTGGCCCTGGTGCTGCTGTGAGCTGCTCCATGCGGGGGCCCTGCTGAACCGCCCCGCTTGCCTGCCTGTGTCTTGCTTGGTGTGGTGCAGCCCAAGGGCGGTGCGTTCACGGGGGATGAGAAGGATTTCTTCCGCTTCAAGCTGGGCGACCACAGTGTCATCCCGGCCTTTGAGGAGGCGGTGAGCTGGCGCGCCATGCTCGCTGCCTGCTGTGCTGCTCCTGCATTGCTGGCTGCAGCGAGCGGAGGAGAGTGCACGGAGCGGCGAGCACACACCTAAGGTTATGGCGTGGTAGCGCGCGGTACCATCAGTCTTATCACCAGCCACCGCCCCGAGCCCTGCACCGGCAGGTGTTGGGCATGAAGCCGGGCGGCGTGCGGCGGATCATCGTCCCGGTGGAGCTTGGCTACCCAGACAACGACTACAACAAGCTAGGCCCGAAGCCCACCACCTTCAGCGGTGCGTAGCCGACAGCCTGCTCAGGGCCAGCAGGCAGGGGCCACGCCCGCACGTGGCCCCCCAAGGATGGATGGCCGCCACCTTATGTGCGCTGACCATGCCTCGCGGCGGCTGCCCTCCATTCTCGTGCTGTGCAGGCCAGCGAGCGCTTGCGTTTGTGCTGGGCAACAAGGTGAGTTGTTGCAAAACACGCGCCAATCACTCGGCCCGCCCCGGCAACGCCGCCGCCGCCGCCGCAGCAGCAGGGACCGTTGCACTAGGACTGGCCAGGGCTTGCATCAGCATATTACTTCCCAAACAACAACTCATCGCCTTTTGCTGTTGCGACGACGCAGGGGATGATCGATAAGACCTTGTTATTTGACGTCGAATTGATCGCTGTGAGATGAGGCCGTTTTTCTCATACGGCTGGTTTTTCTCTATACGGCTGGCGACAGTAAAGGCGAAGCATCGCTGCAAGCAAAGGCGTTTGGGCGCAGCCATGGGCGCCACCTCAGCGCCGCCGCCGGCACTCGCGCAGGTGTCATCCACTGCTTCGCTTCCATCAGCCTTCCTGTCCAGCCTTTTTCAGTTTATCATCACAATTCACAAAAGACAAGCAAAGCTAAAAACACAGGCAACACAATGGAGTACAAGCGGTCCGGGCAAAGGGGGAGGCACGCATGAACTAAAGGTCGGTCTGAAAATCAAGTGCTCTGATGGGAAAACGGTGGAGGGGCGATTCCAGGCGTTGGATCGTGTTGAAAAGACGGTGCCGGCACAACACAGGGTGATGTGTGAAGGCGCTGCACGGCAGTCGTCAGCTCTGCAAAATCACCGCGGCTACAGCACAAAAATGGTTGTGGTCGTTTGAATGGTGGGGTGCGGACTAGGTACATGCGTCGGAAGGACGCGACGCGCCGGCCAGCCGCAATGGCCGTGGCGTCACTGCGCCAGCGGCTTGCGGGCGTAGATGCGGCGGTAGCGCGCGTCCACCTCGGCCAGGTAGAAAGTGCCAGGCTCCAGCTCTTCCAGTGCCGGCAACTCCGGCTTGTAGTTCCCCGCACAGTACCTGCAGGCATGAGCAGCGCGGTGGCAGGCAAGGCGGCGTCAGCTCAGGCAGGCGTGGGGCATGCAGGGCTGCAGCGAGCAACACCGTGGGTGGGGCGGCAGCTCCGCCAGCCGCGCCGCACCTCTGCTCCGCCAGCTGCACCGCCTGCTCAAACTCCTCGGGGCTCTTGGGCACGCGCCGCGCCAGCCGCATGGCCAGGTCAGACTGCAGGCAGGCGGGTGGGGAGGGTGCGGGGGGCACGGCGACATGAGGCACAAGCGGGCCTCTGGCCCACCGCAAGCGGACCAACCCCACCTCGTGCCTACGCCGCCCCCGGCCCTGCCCTCCGCTCCCACCCTCCCCCACCCCTGCCCGCCTGCACCGCGCGGCAGCGCACCGTGGCCTGCAGGCGCGCCAGGGAGAAGCGGGGGGCGTGCGGTGCGCGCGCCAGCAGGGAGAACATGGATGCCGAGATGCCGGAGCCGTAGGAGTAGAGCAGGATGCGGCGCCCCTCCAGCGCAGCCCCCGTCGTCTCAATCAGCTGCGGCAGGAGCCAGGGCGCGGGAGCAGGCGGGGACGGAGGCAAGGGTCAGGGCCCTGCACGGGCGGGCTGAAGGCGTTGCCACACTCCCTGCCGCAGCCGCGGCAGCGGCAACAGGTGCGGAGAATGCCGCTGGCGCTGGTGCCCGCGCCGCCACACCTGCGGAATGCCGCTCCAGATGGATGCCGTGTACATGTTGCCGCACTGCCGCGCCACGCAGGTGGAGGGGCGCACCTGCCAGGAAGGCGGCGCGATGTGTTTGAGTGTGATACGCGTGGTGGGGAGTGGGCCAGCTGGCTGGAGCCCCCGCAGCTTCCATCAAGAGTGTGAGGCGGCCATTTGCTCCCCTCCACCGACACCTGCGGCACTCTTCCCCCGCTCCCCACATCCCGCCCACACCTGCCGCCCAGCCCCACCCACCCACCCACCCGCCCGCCCACGCCCACCTTTCTGTCGTAGGTGGCAAAGGCGGCCGCCACCAGCGCCTTGTCCAGGTCGCGGGGCATCTGCATGGGCGGCCGCGGGTGGCTGCCATCGCGCAGGTCGGCGCCGCACGCCGCCAGCGCCTCGGGGACCTCGCCGTGCCTGGGTGGGGTGGGGGGCAGGGGGCGGGGTAGGGGGCGGGAGGGATGAGCGAGGAGGGGGAGGAGGGTGAGAGGCGCTGGGCGGCTGAGGCAGCCTGGTGCCGGCAGCGGCAGGGGGCCAGCCAAGCCCTGGGCGGCAGCCCAGCCCTGGGCGGCAGCCCCTCACTTGCACATGTCGTGGTACATGAGGCGGGCAAAGGCCTTCTGCACCAGCTTGTTGTAGGGGGCGGGAAACAGCGCGTGGTTTGCAGGGCGGGGCACGGGCGGCGCGGGGCAAAAGGTGTAGATGGGGCGAGGTGGTGTGGCATGCCGCCCTGGGCGCGTGCGTCATCACCCCCACACGTTGCAATTACCAAGCCGCGTGCCCCAGGATTTGGTCCCCACCCCCACCATCTGCCCACCTGCATCACCCAGGGGGAAGGGGCGCCCGTGCCGTTTCTCAAACTTGGCTGCATAGCGGGGGTACAGCAGGTCTAGGGTGGAGAGGTAGCAGTAGACAGACAGCGGGCCGTCCACTTGCAAGGAAGGGGTAGGGTGTGGGCCAGCGGCAACGGCGGAGTGAGGGGCGAGGGCAAGCCACGGACAAGGGAGTGGGAAGGGGGGTTGTTCATGCCCAGGCGGCGAGATGGTGGTGGTTTGTGGTGGGGGAGGCACTCGCCGGCGCGGCGTGCTCCACCACAGCCCCGCCTGCCCGCTCCCGCAGTGCCGCCCTCACCGCTGGGTAGAGGCCAGAGGGCTTGTAGAAGTCGTAGGCGTGCGCCATGTGGGTGGTGCTGAGGCCCCGCTCCAGAACCAGCGGCGCGTCGGGGCCTGCGGCATGCGGGGAGCGGCGCCGTCGGCCTGAGCAGCCGCCCGGCTGCGGTGGCCGCGGCAGGCGAACCAACGCGTGCCTGGGTGCGCCCCCTGCCACCCCGCGCCGCCGGCAACCGCCGCCACCGCCTCACCTATGAGCAGCGCCACGGCGCCTGCGCCCGAGGTGGGGCGAGCGGGGCCGGCCGGGTAGAGCGAGATGTCGGTCATCACTACCACAGCAAACCGGCCGTCCCAGCTGCGAGACTCCACCCAGTTGACCGCATTCTGCACCGCGGCCGTGCCGCCGTAGCAGGCCTGCACGCAGTCCACGCCCTGCACGCGGGGAGGCGGCGGGGCGCAGGAAGGCATCGGCAGATGGCCGGCGGCGTGGCGGCGTGGCAAGCAGGGCAAGCAGCAGGCACCGCTGCGCCAGAATGCTGGAACGCTGCGCGCCAGCTGCTGCTGCCACCGGCATGGCAGCCAGCCCTTGCCTGCTGATGCATCAACGCAGCCTCACCACAGCCTCACCGCCCCACCACTGTCCCACTACCACCACCACCACGACCACCCTGCACCCACACACCTCCACATCCGTGTTGCCCGCCTCCTCAAACATCACCATCAGGTAGCTCTTGATGCTCTTGCTGCTGTCCACGCTCGTCTCGGTGCCCACCTCCAGGCGCCCCACCTGCGCACATGCACGCACGCCACGTCGAGTGGCGCAGATCATCACCAGAAGGTCGCCGGCGGTGCGTCTGGGGGTCATGGCATCTCCGCGGCACCAGCCTCCGGGCTCCCCTTGACCGCGCCATGCCGTCCAGCTGCGCCGCCGCTTTGCGACCCAGCAGCGCTCCCCTCGCCCGCCTGCTGGCCGCCCCGTGCGCACCTCGAGCGGCGAGATGTTGTGTCGCTCCAGCAGGCGGCGCAGCACGCTGAGCGCCATGGACACGGCATCCTCTCGGTCCCCCACAAACGACAGGCCCTGCTGGCCGAGCCCCACCGTGTACTTTCCGCTGGACACGCCGTCGTGCCGCTCCAAATCCTCCTGCCGCACCTGCTCAGCCCAGGGCGGTGGAGCGCAGGCGGTGCAAGGGTCGGCAGCGGCAACATCACGTAAAGCACGCGACACGCAAAGGGAAGCCTCTGACAGGCGGCAGCGGCAGCACTGCCGCCGCAGCAGCCAGTCGGGTACTGCGGCACGCCACCCCCACCCGCCCGCCCCAGCGCTGGGCACTGTCGCAGGGTGCAACTAGGCCTCCCTGCCCGTTGCACAGCGATCTAGGGCTGTGCCCACCAAAACAGGCGAAGCGAATGCGCGCGATCGCGTGCTCACATAAGTGCTGGGAAAGTAGACCTCCGCCGCCAGGATCCCCACGTTGTCTGCCTGCGGGCCCGCACCGTTGGCGTGGGCCGCCACGCCCGCGCCGTTGGCTGCCATGGGCGGTGGGGTTGCGGGGCCTGGCATGTGGCGCCGCTGACGGCGCTCTGAGGTTTGTGGCGGTGTTTACGAAAGGAGAAACTCGGGGGCGAGGCTCGGGAGGGCTCTGAAACGCCAACTCAGGGGCCAGACCGATTTGTCACCGGCCGGCACAGTCAGATTTTTACCCCCGTGAGGGGAGACTGGACGGCATTCTTTGGGCAAGCTTGCAGGACCGTGGCAGCAGGGGAGGCAGCCAACTGAGACGCCCGCCCACCCCACCCGCCCTCCCGCCACCTTGCGCCGCCGCTGACTTGCATCAAAAGTCCACTTGCATCCCCATCACACTAAGGCAAATGTACTGCGATGTATGCTGTGCAGAGATCAACTGATCAGAGTCCTTCCATCCAATAGTAGCAGCCAATTCTGCAGCGTGCTTGCTCGCTGGCGGGCGGGCGACGCACCAGTATGCTGCGAGTTCGCAGTGTTGTGTTCTCACCATGTGAGGCAGCAGACATGTATAGCCGAGTGCGCGGCGGGCTGGGTTGCTGAGCACAAGGAGAACACGCAACACCGGTTGAACGGCGGCCGCGGCATGCTGAGCCCGTCGCAGCATGATGCAGAGGGGATTGATCCGAAACTCGGGGCTTGATGGCGCAGTGCATTAAATCTCATGAATACAAGCTTCAGGAGCGAAGACGAGCTCAAGATGATCAGCATGCGGCCCACATCCGCAGGGCAGAGCACCACCCTCCCGAAGGCAGGAGCGCGCCTTTGCAGGCCGGCACACTCCCCCAGAAGCAGCAGCAGCGTCTCGAATCCGCCAGCCCCGCAACTACAGTGCAGCGCCCGCCCAGCGGCAGCGGCTGGGCAGGCAGGGGGTGTCGGCGCCGCTGCCCAGCAGCAGCAGCAGCAGTTGCCGCCATACTACCAGCTCAGCTTGCCGGTGTACAGCCTGGCCACGGTGGGCCCTGACGGCGGCAGCCCCACTATGAACCTCGTGACGTATGCCTCCCCCATATCGCTCAAGCCGCGCCAATATGCGCTGGGCCTCTACCTCAACACCCTGTCCTGGGAAAACATGCTGGCCACGCGCACCGGCCTGCTTCAGGTGGGCGCCGTGACATTGCAGTGGCAAAGCAGCCGGGGCCAGGGGGCCTGGCCGGCGGCAGCGCAGCAGCAGCAGGCGGCGACAGCGGCAGAGGCCAGGTCGCTACCCCCAGGCCAGCGGCCAACTGCCTGCCCGCCGTGCCCTGCCCCCTGCACCTCGCTGCCTCCCCGCTGCCTGATCTCTGCCGCAGGTCCTGGGCGAGCAGCATGCGGCGCTGTTTGAGCTGCTGGGGCGCACCAGCGGGCGGGATGTGGACAAGCTGGCTGAGCTGGCGGCACGCGGCGTCCCCGTCACCCGCCGCCCAGCCGACGGCATCCCCCTGCTGGTGGGTGGGCCTGGGACCTGGCTATTTGAGCAGCGCCCCCGTGTTTCCAGTTCATTGTACGCTGGGTTTCTAATGAGCAATGTGGTCCCGCCAAGCAGCAGCTGTCCCTCTCGCCGGCTTGCCGCCGACTGGGTGCGCCTCTGCGGCTGCGTTGCAGGACGACAGCCTGGGATGGATGGAGCTGCGCTTTGCCTCGGAGCCGGTCAACTATGGGGACCACGATGTGGTGATCTGCGAGGTCACGGACTGGCATACGCCCGCAGCGGCAGGCGGCGGGGCGGCGCAGGCGCTGTACACCGGCCGCCTGCGCGAGCTGGGCCTGATGTGAGGCTTTCAGCACTGCCCGCCCATTGCTACGCTTTACTCCTCCACATTTGTTCTACCTGTTGATGCAAATTTCCTGAGCACCAGTAGATGCAGGGGTTCAACGGCCGCATGCGGCATGCTGGGCATGATGTGTGTGCACCTTCTCTCAAAACTCGTTTGATGCAGCGCTCACATTGCCTGCGCATTATCCGCATTCCATATCCTGGGGCGTGCCGCTGGATGGCTCAGATTCTGACAAATTCAAGCAGGAGAGGCGGGTCCCTTCTGCGAAGCCTCGCAGGCTCGCTCGCAGCAATGAAGTCTGGCGGCGGCGTCCTACTCATCGGCTTCCTACAACTTTTGATTGGCGTCACTTTGCTAGGCAAGGCTGCTTGCCGCCGGCCGGCGCCGCCGGCAACCGCCACGCGGCCTGATTGTGCCTCGCCCACCCCTTACCTGCAGGAGTGTTCGAGGGATACAAAACGCACTATTTCAACAGCAAGGTTGGCAGCATCGGAGGAGATGGGGCGTTACCAGAGGATGCGCAAACCCAGCTGGCGGCAGAGCGGTATGCATTTTACCGCCCACGCCCTCGAGCCAGGCACAACCTCTGAGCCTTGAGCTGATTTGAAGTCCTGTTGTCCTTGCTTCCCTGCAGTGCAATCTTCTTCCGCACGCCGCTCGACTTCTTGTTCTGGTTCAGCTGCGTTGAGAGCATTGCCGCTTTGTTTGGGCTGACGGGGGTCTTCACCGCCCAGCCCACGCTAGTCACCCTCTTCTTTGGGTGAGGAATGTGGGCTGCCTGGCGTGCACCACCTGCCGCGCACTGAATGAATTATGCACCATTTGCCGCTGTGGGCAACCCTCTTCCTGCGCTTGCAGGTACAACCTGGTCCAAACGGTGCTCTCATTCTACTACTTTGTCGATGTGCTGGCTGACAAGCGGATCCGGTATGTGAGCCAGGCGGCCAACGTCACGGGTTACGAGCAGGTAGGCTGGCGCAATAAGATGCAGTCAGTGCAAGGCCGTCGTTCTGCGCAGCATCCTTCACTGGCCAACAAAAAGAAGCAATGCCGTTGCAGATTTGAATGGCCCTCGTATCCAGTGGTGCTCCCTTAATTCCCACCGCAGGCCGCCGCAGCCTTGCTGTTCCTCACCTTCGCCCTCAGCCTTGCGTCTGGCTACTTCACCACCAGGGCAATGGCTGAGATCAAGCAGAAGCAGGTGGGCAGGCAGCACATTTGTTGAATGTGGCAGGGAGCTGCGCTGCCATGTCTGGCGGTGTCTGGCGCATTCCCCGCTCACCCCTTGCTGCCGCCTCACGCAGTGCGCATCCCTCGCCCCGCTCCCTTCCTGCCCTTGCAGCGGGAGTCTTATCATGAGATGAGCGTGGTGAGCGACTCACTCCAATTCGAGCCAGACCTGGCCTAGTGCCCCTCAGTGGACTGGTGCCAGATGTAGCATGCCTCCCAGCGATTCCGGTTCGTTGCAGGCTCACAGGCTATGTGTTGAGAGGAGCATCAGTGTGCTATGCCATCACAGTTGCAAGGCAGAGAGAAGACAACGAAAGGACGCCATGGGGCTCGTTGCAGCATGAGCTGTCGGCACATCAACTGGCGGCGCCAGCTGTGGCTGCTGCTGCGGCTGCGGCGGCAGCCCTCTTGCGCCGCTGGTTCTCCTGGTAGCGCTGCATCAGCGCCAGGCAGCGGTCGGCCACCGCATGCACGTTGCGCCCCGCAGCAGCGCCGCCCACCTGCAGGCAGGGAGGCAGGGGCGAGGGTTGCAGGCAGGCTGTGTGATTTGCAGGCCGCAAAAGCACTAGGCAGCAAGCTGGTTGGCTGCCACCAAAGCCACAGCAAGCCAGGCGGCAGCCCAAAAGCTTGGCCGACACCCCACCTTCTCAGTCAGGTCTGCCAGCTGCTGTGCCGACAGCCGCCCGCCCGCCTGGAGCAGAGTGCGCAGCAGAAGCTTCTCCTCGTCCACGCTCCATGCCGGCGGCGCAGGCCCTGCCTCGGCCTGCTGCTGCTGCTCCTGCTGATGAGGAGGTTGTGGCTGCACCGCCACCTGCTGTGCCTGCGGCGGGTCGGGCTGCCCTGGCAGCGCCTGCTCCTGCGGCTGAGGCGTCTCCTCCTGCTGCGGAACCACCAGCTGCTGCCGCTCCCGCTCTGGCAGGCTCTCTGGAGGCTGCGCTTGCTGCGTGCCTCGGTGCTGGCCGGGGCCCCACGCTGACAGCTGCACCCCGCCTCCAGTGACAGTGACAGTGGCCGCTGCCTCGGGGGCTGGCTGTGCGGTAGGCAAAGTGCCTCCAGGACCTGCTGCCGTCCCAGGCGCAGCCGCTCCAGGCGCCGCTGGTGCTGCGTGCACACCCTGTGCAGCCTGCTCCTCTTCGTCGGAAGAGTCTGGCAGCTCTTCCTGCTCAAACATGGACGCAGGGGCTGCCGCTGCCGCAGACGGCTGCTGCTGCTGCTGCTGCTGCTGCTGCTGCTGCTGCTGGGAGCCTACACGCTGGCGCTTGGGCGTCGGGCGTGCGGGCGGCTGGGCCGGTGCAGGTGCTACCGCTGCAAGCCCGCCAGCCGCCACCTGATGTGGCTCGTCAGCGCTGGCAGCGGGGGTTTGAGCTGCCGTCGGCAGCTCAGCCTCTGCCTCTTGCCGCCCCCGCTTAGCGGCTGCCCTGGCGGAACGCCGCACAAGCAACCCCGGTGGGGAAGCCCCAACGCTGGCAGATGCTGCCACTGGCTGCTGCGTGCTGGCTGGGGCCGGCTCTGAGGCCTGCTCAGGCTGCTGCTGCTGCCCTGACGCGGCTGCCTCCTGCTGCGCCTCAGTGGCTCCTGGCCCCGAGCCCGCAGGCACTGCAGCCGTGGCATCAGCTCCTGCCGGTGCCGCAACCCTTGCTGCTCCCTCCTCATCCGAGTCTGCTAGATCTTCCACCTCAAACCGGGCTGCCCCAACCGTCGCCTGCCGCTGCAGCAGGGAGGGCTGCGGCTGCTCCACCGCCGCCGATGGCGTTGCAGACGGCAAGTCGAGCGTGGCGGCGGGCGCCGCAGCTGACGGCGCCACAGCCGTGGGGGCAGCAGTGCCTGCTGCAGCAGCAGCTGCAGCCAGTGGGCCCGCTCCGCCTGCCACCGCTGCTGCATCCTCCTCCCCATCCGAATCTGGCAGCTCCTCATGCTCAAACACAGGTGGTGCGCCAGCTGCATTGTTCTGCATCAGCGGCTGCCCATTGCGAGGCTGCTTGGAGGCGCGGCCAGCGGCGGCCAGATCGCCAGGCAGGGCACCGGACCGCGGCCGCTTGCCGCCGGCCTGCGAGGGGCGCCCTCTGCCGCCTCCCGTCACCGCTGCTGCCGCCGCATCAGACTGCTCCTGCTGCTGCTGCTCCTGCTGCTGCTGCTGCAGCTCCAGCGGCGGCGGGCCGCGATCCTCGCCGTCGCTCATGTACCCTTGGTAGCCCTGATCCCCTTCCTCCATCTGTGCCTCCCACTGCTGCTGCAGCAGCAGCTCGCGACGCTCCTCCTCGGCCTGCCCCTGCTGTTGGTGCAGCAACAGCGGCAGCGCTGGCTCCGGCTGCTCCTGCTGACCAGCCGGCGCTGCGTGCACCTGCTGCAGCACATGCTGCTGCTGCTGCTGCTGCTGCTGCTGCTGCTGCTGCTGCTGCTGCTGCTGACCATCCGGGTCGGCGTCAGTGCGGAACATGCCGCGAAGTGTGGGGGGCTCGCGCGGCGCCACGGCTGCCTGCTGCTGGCCACGCCGCGAACGGCGCTGTGGGCGGCTCTGCTGCTGCTGCTGCTGCTGCGTTGCGGGAGAGCCCTGCGGGGTACTCAAGCTGCCCTCCAGCGGCGCTTCCTGGCCGTCCGCCGCTACCGCCGCCCCTGTCACCTCCAAGCCCTCGCTAGCAACCCCGCCATCCGCCTCGCCCTCGGCCCCAGCCTCTGCGGCACCGGCCCTCTGCAGCAGCTTTTGCTTCATGCGGCGGGAGCCGCCGCTGGGGCGGTTGGGCTCCCGCACGCTGGCCCGGTTGGTGTGCTGTGCCCACAGCGTGGCCAGCACCTGCGGCAGCATGGCAGGCAGGCAGGCAGGAGAGCATGGGCAGGTCGGCTCCAAAGCTCTGCCCTTACCACCACAAAACACACAAGCAAACACACAACGAATGCATTCTTGCCGTCACTGTCTGAAATGCCCCGCCCCTCACGTTGGGCTGCCTATGTGGCAGGTGGTCCCGGCAGATGATCTCCCAGCGCCGAGGCTGCTTTCCATAGTACACTAGAGCCTTTTCCAGCAGGGCAATCTCATCCGCCTCTAGCGCCCCGGCAATGGCCCGCACAGCAGCCTGCACCGGCGAGAGCGGGAGGCAGGGCGTCAAGGGAGGGTGCAGGGAGGTGGGTGTCCAATTTGTTCTTGCCCCGCTTCAAGCCCCGCTGCCAAATGGCTGGCCTGGGGGCGCCCACTACCAACCAGCCATTGCGAACAACCAGCTCCAGTATGCGCGGGAGCACAGAAGCGATGGGGGCCAGGCGGCCCCACCCCACACCGCCGCACCTTGATGCTGTTTTCGGGCACGGCGCTGCCTGACCGGTTCTTCTTGCGGTTGAACAGCTGCTCCCGGGTCTTGGTGGGCAGCAGCTCGGAGCGGATGCGAGCCCAGTCATATCCGTACCTGCCAGGAAGAGTGCAAGGATGCTCAGCACACCACACCCCGCCCGACGCCCCGCCCTGCCCTGCCCCGCCCTGCCCTGCCTCACCTCTGCAGGCCCAGCGACAGAAGCTCATCCTCTGCCGGGGTGAAGAGCAGCTGAGTGTGCTGCTGGTTGGGGGCCTGCAGCCAAGGCAAGGCCATGCCCGGCGGCCAGCACAGCTCAAGAGGGATCACCGGAGAGGCTGGAAAAGCAGGCAACCGCGAACATAACCACGCATGGGGCGCGCCAGCCAGGCAGGCGTGGGCGCCTGCAGCAGCGCAGCACACGTACAGCAGTGGGAGCGGCTGGGCCAGTTGGGCGGCCGCGGCAGGAGCGCACCCGTGGCACAATCAGAGGCTCCAGCAGGGGCTGCACGTCGGCCACCACAGCGGCGGCGCTGGCCGGCAGCCTGTTCCACAGCGGGTTGTGCATGAGGGGGACGTACTGCTTCTTCTTGTTCCGCTTCCTCTTCCTGGGGCAGCAGCAGGGGGACACGGGGCAGCGGTGCAGCAGCAGGGCGGTGTTGGCTGGGGGCGGCCCACGGGGGCAGCGGCAGCGTCTCACCTCACGGCGGCTAGCCCATGTGTGTCACAGGCAGCAATCAGCAATGGCAGTCCATGCGGGGCCCCTTCTCCTGGTGGTAGCATGCAGCATGCATAACTCATCATCTGCACACACCTGAGCAGCAGCTGCATGTCTTCATCGCTGCTGATCTCATCCTCGCCTTCCGCCTGGCCCGGCGGCGCCTGCTCCTGCTGCTGTCCGAACTCCGAGCCCGAGCCCGAGGCCTCCGCCAGCTGCTGCTGCTGCCCATTGGGAGGCTGCTGCTCCTGCCCGCGCCCCTGCTGCTGGCTGGCAGGAAGCTCCGCTGCCCCCGCCACTCCCGCCACTCCTGCACACGGCTCCTGCTGCCCCTGTGGCACCGCGTCCCCGGCGCCCAACCGCGCGTGTGGTGCAGGCTGCAGCGGCACCCCGTCCATGACGTGCTGCATCCACCTCAGCGGCGCCACGTCAGCGACCGTGTACACGGCGCTGTTGCTCCAGGGCCGCCACGCCGCCTGTGCCGAGTTGAGGCGCTCCCGGGCCTGCTGGTCACGCTGCGTGCGCGACTGGCGCCGCCGCCCGCCGTCCTCGGCCGGCTCAGGCAGCGGCGGCAGTCGCTCGCTGACGCCCAGCGCGTCGGGGTTGTAAGGGGCGATGCCCTGTGGGGAAGTGGCGGCGACAGGGACGGCATGGAGCAGCGTCGGCAGGTGGGGAGGCAGCAGGCACAGGGCGCCGGCAGGCAGGGAGCCTGTGGCGCGCTGCCATGCGTCAGGCACGCGCCCGCCAGCCCGCCAGCAGCCCAGCCCACCTCCGCCTGCCGGCTGGATGCCTGGCCCTGCATGAACTGGCGCAGCTGGTCGGCCATGCGCTGTGTCTGCTGCGCCACGCGGTGGTGAGCTGGATCCTGGCTGCATGCCGCCATCAGGTACACCTGGGAGGAGGCGCCGGCAGGGCACAGGCTCCCTGAGAGGAAGGGCACCCCAACACACACAGCCAGCTGGCCACAGTTCACACCTTGCAGGCAGGCATGGGCACCCCCCTCCTGCACCATTGACATGGATGCCGTGCTCAACAGCATGCGCAGCAACTCATGCATGCCGCCCCGCGCACCTGCATGAGCAGCTGGGCGTGCTGGTGCACCAGGCGGTACAGCTGGCGGTAGTGCTTGGGCTGGAACGCCGCCGCCTGCACCTCGGCGCCCTCGGCCGGCGGCGCGCCCACCGGCAGCGGCTCCTTCCGCGCCCCGGCCGCCTCTGGCGGCAGGAACTTGCGCAGGGCTGCGGGGAGGGGCTGCTGCCACACCACGGGCGCGCGGGTGACGGTGGGGGGCAGCGGTGCCATGGGCGGCCCCGACACCACTGACGCAGGCACTATCACCGGGCCCAGAATGGTGTCCACAGTCACCGGAGGACGTGGGTCCTCCTGTCCGGCGGCGGCGGCAGCCAGCACGGACAGGCGGGCGAGGTCGGTGATGAAAGCTGCAGCCAGTGGGAGGGCAGGTGGGAAGGGTGGGTGGGGCTGCTGCGGCAGGGCGTGGAGGGCGGCTAGGCAAGGGCTGGGGAAGAAAGGCCAGCGGCTCTGCTGGCCAATCGACAGGCGACTGACGTTTGGGTGCCAGCGGGCGCAGGCGGTGCTCGCGCAGCGCCGCCACGCTCTCAATCGTGCGCTCGGCGGCGCCCCGAGTCCAGCGCGGCGGCCTGGGGCCCCGCGGCTGGCGCTGCCGTGCTTGACGCTGCAGGCAGGCAGGCAGCGGCTCAGGCTCGGAAGGGAGGGGTGGGTGGCAACGTGGGGCTTGGCACATCTCAGCATGCGGCATTTGTTTCTTTGGCTTTGGCATCGCCCATCCCACGCACCTCCTTGCCCTTCCTGCGCCGGCCACCAGCACCCGCCTCTCCCAGTCCCATGCCGCCGTCCTCCCCATCCGGCATGCCCAGCATGGCCCTCAGCTCTTGGTAGAAGTCGCCGTCATCTGAGAGGAGGCAGGGCAAGGTAGGGCAAGGCAAGGCAAGCCACCATTAGCATGCAGACAGATGCTCAGCAACTTGCAGCCTCACGGCTCCACGACTGGTGCCTCAACAACAGCCTTTGCACATTGGCTGAGCATCCGCTGCCCCAGCGTGCTGCTCCTGGCGGCCAACCCGCTCCCTGGCGCGAAACGCTCACCGCTGTCCTCGGCATCGTCTCCAAGGAAAGGGGCCAGTGCGTCGCCACCCTCCAGCCCGTCCTCGCCCAAACGCAGCGACTGCACGCAGCTAGCCAGCCAGGGCGGTGAGCCGGCGCAGGGGGCAAGCTGACATGCTGCCCTGGCAGGCACCAACAACAGACAGCACACACCCGCTGCAGGCTGGCCCCACCTCTAGGAATCGCTGGTACTCTACTTCGTCATCCAGCCCCAGCCCCTCCAGCTCATCGTCCACCTGAGGCAGAGCAGGCAGGGCAGGCACAGCGTTGGCTACAAGTCGATTCAACCGCAACGGAACTTGCCACGCAGGGCCATTGGTCGACCCGCCTGCGAGCAGCAGCACAGGCAGCCACGGCAGGCGGTTCCCAAGCAGCGGCGGCAGGCGGGTATTGCAGCCTGCTGCCTGCCGCCGCTGCCTCTCGCCACTACCCGCCCCTGCCCGGCCCACCGCTGCCGCCCCACCTGCAGCATCTTCTCTAACTCCTCCAAGCTGACTTCGGCCAGGGAGTGGTGCGCCCTGCAGGCAGGCAGGCAGGCAGGCGGGCGGGCGGGGAGGTGAGCAGCAGACACAGCGCATGCGGCGAGCGGACGGAATGGATCCACAACCGGTCCACGCCTGCGCACTCCATCTGGCATCCACCCCACCTGGTTCTGAGTGCGATGGGATGCTCTAATGTTCCCAGCTGGGTTCCAAAGGCGCTCATCTCCGCCTCGGCAGCAGCAAACCCAAAGGGGTCCTCGGCGCTGAAGCCCCCTGGCTCCGTGCCGGGGAGCCCCCACGATGCCGCCGCTGCTGTGCCTGGTGCAGGCATCTGCTGCTGCTGCTGCTGCTGCAAGGAGGCAGGCGACTCAAGCGGTGCGCCGGCAGCACTGCCAGCAGTAGCGGATGTGCCCGCTTGCGCTGCCACCGCTGCTGCTGAGGTCATGAGATCGGCGGCAGCTGCGGGAGGGCGAGGCGGCGGCGGCGGCATGGCAGCAGCGTCGGCTGCTGAGCGCTGCCGAGTGTCTGCTGCTTCCAGCTGCTGCTGCTGGCCAGCACTGCCGTCCTCGTCGCCCCCTCCTCCCTCCTCCTCACTGCCATACTCCTCATCTGCAGCAGCACGGCAGGCCCCCACCAGCAGCTCAGCCACGGCTGAAGGGCACGCCATGGTGCACTTCCCTGTCACAATCGACCAACCAACCGACTCTGCCCTCTGTCCCTGCAGGCGATCAGCCAGCTCACCTGAGGTGTCACTGTCTCCCAGCAGCAGGCTGCCGCCGCGGGCCAGCTGCTGCAGCGCCGCCGCCTCCTCCTCGTCCAGCTCCTCCTCCGGAAAGTGCTGGGAGATGTCGGAGTCTGACAGGATCTCCTCCTCAAACACAACATCATCATCGCCGCCCAGAGCCGCACCCAGCTCTGAAGAGAGCAAGGGGATGCGGGCGGGGGGATCGGCGTGCGATAGCGCAGGCGTGAAGCAACGACTTCGATGGCACAAACAGGAGCAGGCAGGCGTAGGCTGGGCAGGGCAGGCGACGCGCAGGCAGCGCAGGCGGCAGGGATGCAGGCCAGTGGACTCGACGCCCGCAGGCACGCACAGCCCCTGAAACACTGACCGCTGCTAGCCAGCTGGCTGGCCTGCCCGCTCACCCTGCAGGCGCCGGCGCATATCGTTGTCGCTGGGCGACGCGCCGCCCGCGGCGCTGCGCTGCACGCCGCTGCGTGCCGCTGTGATGCTGTGGTCGGCGGTCCCGGCCGCAGCGGCGCCGCCGCTGCCCTGCTGCGCCCCCTCGGTAGCCTCCTCCCCCTCATCTTCATCGCCCTCATCCTCATCCTCATCCTCGCTGCTGCTGGACTCGTCGTCCTCCTCGTCGTCTGCCTCACCATCCACCTCCTCATTCACCACAAAGTCCTCGTCCTGCAGGGGGACGACGGATGAGACGGTCGTTGGTGGGCGCAGGGCGGCGGCGGCAGCCATCAGCGGCGGCAGCGGTAGAGAGCTTTGGGCGAGCCGCGCTTAGAAAAAACAAATTGATCCTGCCAGGCCACACACAGCTCTAACACGACATTGGTTGCCCAGGAACAAGTGTGGCGGCGAGAGCAACTAAGCCGCCAGGCACGTTCCGGTGGAGCATAATGTGCGTGGCTCATGGGCGATTTACTGGGGTCAGCCCACATTTGCGCACCTCGTCGTCCTCCGTCTCCAAGGAGGGGCCCGGGGACAGCAGCTCCCTCATTGGGTCGCGCCTGTGAGGCCCTGCCATGGCGCCGCTGCCAGTCGCCGCCTCCTGCCGCCAGTGGCGGCTGCCGCCTCCAGCACCGCACGCTGCAGGGCGTGCCGGGACGCTGCGTGGGTCCCTAGGTTATCAGCTACAAGTGATGGAGCCTCGATCAGCAGCCGGAAAAGCCCCTGTGCTGCAGCGGCTTCAAAGTGGGACGCAGAAACAGCCAGCGTGCCCACGGCCTGGCGAGGCCTTGGAAAATGCCGCACGCCGTGCTGCTTTGCTTTTTGTTGAAATGCAAGCTGGAGGGCCCAAACCAGCCGAGGCCCTGCTGCGTGCTGCGGCCAGCGGGAGCGGGCGCCAACCCAACAGGAGGGCGAGTAACAGCAATAGCTGCATCCATTGGTCCTCCCGGAGCACCATATAATGGTTTGAGGCCATCACGAACACCGGTGCAGCTTGGCAGCGAATGCAGCCCTCTCAAAGTCATGAAGAGGAGGCCCCACCGCTTGAGTGGGGCGGGCACAGCCCCCGGACGGCTGCGGGATTCAGCTCGGGTGTCGGGTCCCCACTTTCAGGGCTGCTGAGCAGCGTGCTGGGCAGCGTTGGCGGCGGTGGCCGGCGGCGGCGCGAGGGCAGCCAGCTGCGGACGTCGAGGTCTACCAGCGATCTCGAGTCACCGCTGCTGCCTGGAGGGGATCAGGAGGAGCAGCAGCTGATCGGCCACTTGATGGCACCCAAGCAGTGGCCACAGTTGCGGGGAAGCAGCGTTTCGGCGAGGCGCATCACCCACCCTGCCGCGCCAGTCGAGCTGCCCACCTCCCCGCTGGCCCGCGGCGGACCCGCCAGCCCCTTTTCCAGCCCTGCAGGACCGCAGGCAGCTGCAGGGGCAGCTGGTGGGACCCCCGCAGGCCAAGACGCCTTGCCCAGCGGGCCAGCGGTGGCACGCAAGGCGGCAGCCTCGGAGCCCAAGCACGCGGGGCGCTACACCCGGGCGGCGGTTGCGGGGCTGGTCAATGCAGTCATCGCCCTCCCGCTGCAGCTCTCCTTTGCGGCCATCATCTTCCGGGTGGGTGCAGCCTTGCGCTGTTTCATCACCAGCCTCCATGGCCGCCGCCTCTCAGGAGGGGCCCGTTTCTGGCGCCGTTTGCAGAGCATCATCTGCCCCTCGCAGCCCCCCATCACCACACCCATTGGTGCCCAGCCACACACTCGTTCCACACTCCCCGCAGGACCCTTTCTTCCACCCCATGCTGGGATCCCTGGTGAAGCTGGTGTTCCTGTCGTCGGCCATCCACCAGATCGCATTCGTCGGGCTCAGCAGCCTGCCCTTCGCCGTGGGTGAGCAGGGGTAACCGTCATTGTGGCGACGGCGTCGACCAGATGCAAGTCAGGGCAGCCATTTCTTGCACACGCCCGCTAGTTTGGGCAGTCATTTCCTGCATACCTCCCTGGTCCTGCGAATCATTGCTGTGTGCAGGCCAGGTCCAGGATGTTGGCCTGATCTTCATATCGTCCATCGCAAGCTCGGTGGTGGCTCAGTGCAGCGAGGCGGGGTGGACTGCTGAGAACACGCTGGCAACGGTGCTGATGGCGGTGACGGCTGCCACAGGCATCGTGGGTCTGCTGATAATTGGAACAGGCGAGGCGGTGCCACAGCAGCCTAAAGGGTGGCAGGCTGGCCGAGGAGGAAAAGAATGCAGCCACGGGTGTAGGCTTGTTTTGTGCCCAACCAATCCTCTTCCAGCTGCCGGCCTGGCAGCATCTCACAGGGCCTGTCCCTGCCGCCATCTGCTGCCTGTAGGTGCCCTGAAGCTCGCCGGCATCGTGCAGTACGTGCCTCTCCCTGTGGTTGGCGGATACCTGTGAGCACGCCCTTGCTGCCCCCACTGCAGCTGCTGCCCGCCCTGATTTCTGCAGCAGCAGCCTAGACAGGCCGGGGCCTGGCACCTTGCACAGCGTGGCTTATCCTGCTCCTGCATCTGTGGTGACCCTGTGTGCCGCCACCTCGCCCGCTGCTCGCAGGTGCTTTGTCGGCTACTTCTGCCTGGCGGCAGGTGAGGGGCCCGCCTTCTCTTGCTGCCCTGCTGCACCTAGCAGTGCCATTGTGTCCAAGTGCGCATGCCGCCCACCTCGCCTCCCTGTCCTGCTGCCAGGCGTGAGCCTGGCCTCAGGGGTGCAGGTCGCAACGCTGTCGTCCTGGGCGCAGCTGGCCAATGCGGATGCGCTGCTGAAGCTGGCTCCGGCGCTGGCCATGGTGGCCTGCATCATTCTCGTGATGCACAAGATCAGGTGGGGCTGTCCAGGGACTGTTTTGGTGCCTTCCACGAACTCTACCCAGCTATAGATGAGACTCAGTCGACACAACTTTAACTCTTGCGTTTGCCTTTCGCAGGAGCCCCTTTGCCCTGCCCGCCCTGCTGCTGGCGGCGCCATGCGTGTTTTACGGCGTGCTGCATGCCAGCGGCCTGACGCTCCAGGATGCGCAAGAGGCTGGCTGGGTCAGCAAGCCGCAGGTGAGCAACAGCCGGCATTGCTGAAAGGGAGGCAGGTGCAGGAGGGCGTTCCACTTGTTAATTGCCAGGTTACGTGCGCCACACTCTGCCTGCAGGAGGGCGACGGCGAGTGGCAGTTCTGGCAGGCGTGGTCGCTGTACAACATCCACGACTTTCCTCCCACCAACATCTACTGGCGCGCCATGCCCGGACAGGTGCGGCGGGAGGGAACCGCCGAGTGCTGCTGCCCACCTCCTTGGGTTTTGTCAATTGCTCATTTGCATAGCAGCATGGTAGCCAGCGCGTGTTGCTGCACTTGTGCACTGCTCCATGCCCTGCGGAATGTTGCCCACCACTGCTAAACCCCCGTGTCCCCTCTCTCCCGTCTCACCATGCCAGGCCAGCAAGCTTCTGGCGCTGTATTTCATCGTCGCCTTTGGCTCCTCCATGGACATTGCCGCCATCCAAGCCGACAGCCCTCGCGACCTGGACTACAACTCGGAGCTGGTGACGGTGGGGCTGTCCAACCTGGCCACCGCGGCGGCAGGCGTGGGCTTCACGGGCTCATACATCTTCAGCCAGACCCTGTTCAGCATGCGCATGGGGGTGGACACGCCGCTGATGGGAGCCATCGTCACGGGTGGGCCGGCGGGCTGTGGTCTGCGTGTGTCTTTCCTCTTGCATGCCTCGTGCCTGCTCATCTCCCCTGCTCCGTTTGCTGTTTCTTCCTCCCCTGCAGCCGCCGAGCTGGCCGTGTTTGCGGTGCCCTTCAACGTCATGGCCTTCCTGCCTAACTTCTACTTTGGAGGCCTCACAGCCTGGATCGGCCAGGACATCCTGAAAGACTGGCTGTTCATCGCCGCCAAGCGCATCTCCGCTGTGGAGTATGCCCTGCTGCTGGCCACCTTTGGGCTGGTGATGGCAGCGGGGCTGGAGGCGGGCATAGCGGCAGGCATAGTGCTGGCAGCCCTTCACTTTGCATACAGGTGGGGGTGGTCAGTGCATTCCTGGGGTGCACGGTCTACGTGTGTTTGTGTCCGTGCAGATGCCTGTTCCTGTCCCCAACCTCTCCCTTCTGCCGCCCTGCAGCTACTCGCGGGTCACCATGACCGCCTTCACTGTGGTGCCCAGCCGCAGCGGCGCAGGCAAGTGTTGAGCTGTGCCAATGCCTGCTGCCGCTTACCCTCCAATGCCTGCTCGTGCTGACCGGCCCTTAACACCCACCCTGCAGTGCGCACCTTTGACCAGCGCACGGTGCTGGACATGTTTGCCGCGCGCATCACCGCCGTCTCCCTCTCCGGCTACCTCTTCTTTGGCAGGTGAGAGGGGCGTGAGCACATTCATGGTGGATGCATGGCAGCTCAGCCAGAGCATGCTTAGCCTGAATCACTCATCTGCGATCCCAGCTCAGCATCAGTTTTGCTCCTTTTGCCCCTCTTTCTTCCTCTGCGTGCAGTTCTGTCAAGGTACTGAACAATGTGGTGGAGATTGCCGCCAGCACGCTGGAGATGCAGCCACACGTGGAGCCGTCAACCGCGCAAGCCTCAGCGCCTGTGCTGGTTGGCAAGCAACCCAGGGCACAGCTGAGCGGCCTGCCCAGCGAGGGCACCTTGGCCAAGACCTATGACAATGTGGACAAGCTTGTGGGCAGCAAATCAGGTGGGTGCGCTTGAGCGGGCTTGCAGGGTTGCCAGAGTGCTGGTATCGTTGACTTTTCATGCTGCACATCTATGCTTGTTCCCTGCAGCGTCTGGCGGTTCCCAGCTTGCCAAGGTGGCGGCGGCGCTGGCAGAGTCCCCGCGGTTTCTGATTCTCGACTTCAGGCAAGCAGCTGAGGCCTGCTTCTTCTCAGGGATCTGGGCACCGCCATTGCAGCGTGTGCCGCACTAGAGCTGCCTGCACTCTTTGGCGGGTGCTTGGTGCTGCCTGGCCACAGCGTGGCAGTTTGTCCACCGCGCAGGAGGTGATGCTGGGCCACCCTTCCTCTGCCTGCAGGCGCGTCCAGGGCCTGGATACCACCGCCGCTCGCTCCTTTGTCACCCTGCACAACAAGCTGCAGCACATGGGCATTCAGGCGAGTGCCACCTCATGCCTGCCTGCCACTGCTGATGTTGGCTTTCTCGAACAGTTGTCTCTTCCCTAGACTGTTGCAGCTCATCATCACTCACATTACGGCTCGCAACGCGCATGTGCGGCAGCTGCTGGCGGCTCAGGGCCTCATCCTGCGGCAGGCCACCTCTGCTGCTGATTCACAAAGCGATTCAGGTTTGTGCATGCAAGCGTGCCCCACCCTGCTGCGTCTGATCTGACCCATCCCTACTTGTTTATCCCCCACCCTGCCTCCCGCAGGCCCCACGTGCTTCTGGTTCCCCACCATGGATGCCGGCTGCCACTACTGTGAGGAGCGCTTCCTGTCGGTGGCGGTGGCCCACGGCCTGCTGGCACCGCCAGCCCGCTGCCTCAGCCTGGCCCAGGTATGCGTCTGGCCACTCCTCACTCCTGCCTGATGTGTGCGCTATGCAATGTACCCGATGGCACTGCCTGTGTCGCTTGCTTTCAGGTGCTGCATGCCCACCTGGAGCTGCCACGTTGCATCCTGGGGGAAGCAGCGGTGGACTACCGCGCCGCCGCCGCCATGCTTGCACGCTTCACCCGAAAGCTGGTGTTGCGGTGAGTGTGCAAGCATCCTGGACGCTTGCTCTGGGCCCCTGCCTGCTCCCACATGGCGCGCGCATTGCAGCCAGCACCATCAGCAACTCACCATGCTCTGCCCTCACTTGCCTGCAGGGCTGGCGATGTGCTCTTCTCGGTGGGCAGCCCTGCAGACGACCTGTTCCTGCTGGAGAGTGGCTCAGGTGCGCAGGGCTTTGCTGGCCTTTGTTGGGGAGCAGGCTGCTCGCTGACTTGCTGCTGTTCACCAAAATATCGGTTTAGCCTACTGCCCCCCGGCTTCCTTCCTAGCCACCAACCCCGCTGCCTCGCCGCCCGCCTCTGCCGCAGTGGTATGCCGTGTGGACTTCGCCCTATCCTCTGTCGCCAGCCGTGCGCAGCTGATGGCGCTGCCTGCCGGGACGCAGCCGCACCATGCGGAGCACACCATCAAGTGCGCTCCCGGCAGCCTGGTGGGCGAAATCGACTTCCTCCTGCAGCGCCCCCGCAGCCTGGTGGCTGTGGTGGAGGCGGACGGCGGCGCCTGGGTCATCTCCCGCCAGGCTTTTGAGTCGATGGCTGTGCAGGACCCGGGGTCGCTGGTGCTGCTGCAGTCCATCATCCTGCGCACCACCAGCCTCACGGCTGCGCATGCCCTGGAGGCCCTCGAGCGCAGCAGCCACTCCCAGTGAGCGCGAGCGCAGCTGGGGCCCTGCCGGTGATGCTCCCTGCCCTTCACCCTGCAATCTTTCTCTGGTATGAGTCTTTCACCTTCTGTTCATTACATCCTGATTACACCATGTTTAGAGCTGCATCATGCATCATACATCATTAGGGCTGCGTCTGTAAACTGGCTTGGATGTGCACGACAGGCTGGAGCGGGCTGGTTGAATCAATGTGACGGAAGGCGGCGATAGAAGGATGCCTGTACAACAAGCATTAGCGCTGAGAAATGAATGGAAAGGTGTGGGCACCAAAGGCAAGCCCCTGATGAGTCGTGTGAATGAAGCCACCAACCAGGAGGACAAGGGGAGGCAAGCTAGGACTTGTGCAGATCGTCTGCCCTCCATTGCCCTATCCAGCGTCACGCATCGTGCGGGCCCATCTTTTGTCTCCTCAACTGTGTTACAAACTGCAATATCTCCAACGCGGTTGATTGCTGGAACCAACAACGGGGTGTTCTGAAACCAAACCAAACAAATCGAGAGCGGGATGGAAGAGAGAGAATGCTGGGGCGGCTACAGCGCACCCGCTGCCTGCAGCATGGGGACCAGCTCGCCCTTTTTCTGCAGGGTAGCCACGCCGGGGCCATCATTGCAGCCACCCACGCTCTTGCCTGCGGGGACAGCCGTGGGAGCCAGGCCAAGCATGGGGTTGACTCTGCATCCAGGCGCTGTGCGCCTCCTACACCATCCGTGGGCGGCAAGCCGCCCTGCACAGCATGGGGCCCACACACAGGGCCACCGAGGGGGCTTGCCTGCAATGAAGATGTTGGGGACGCTGGTGCGGTCGGTCAGCTTGGCCAGCTCAGCGCGGATGGCGTCGCCGTCGGCCATCTGGTCTAGCTCCAGCGCAGTGTACTTGGCGCCTGTGCCATCCAGCACAGACTTGGCCTGCTTGCAGAAGGGGCAGCCAGACCAGGAGAAGACCACCACCTGCAGGGGGGTGCGTGGGGAGCAGGAGATGGGATGGTCGGCTTGAGAATGTGCCTGGTGGCTGCACCACCAGCTCGCTCGCTGGGAGGGCGCCGTCCTCGCCACCTTCTGCTGCATCTCATGTAGCCGCTGCCGCCGCCGATGCAGGATGTAGCGGCAAGGGTCCAGCCCTGCTGCTGCGTTGCCCTCCCACGCCATTCAACTCACCGGGTTGTCTGCAATGGCAGACTCAACCTGCAAACAAAGCAGCAGGGCCCTTGTGTGTGCAACGCCTTCAGAATGATCAAAACCCTCTCGGCAGGAAACCTCGCCTGGTCCTCACCTTGGCCTTGACTGCAGACTCATCATACTGCCCCGCCTGAGCAACGGCCAGCGCCTTCTTGAAACCATTCAACGGGCTCTGCTTGACGGCAACCGAAATGGAGTTGATGAGGTCCTCTGGGAAACTCCGGCTCCGCAGGGCCAGGGCACGCCGCGGCCTGGTGCCAGCGGGCACCGCCCGAGGCTGCAGGTCGGGGTGATGGGACAGGCATTTGGCGTCGGTCAATCAAGCCAGCAAGATTGGCTGAGGCCTAACCGTGCCATTCGCCTCCAGGGTGTGGCGGCAGTGGCGGCAGAGGCGGCTGTGCGCGCTGCGGCCCCGCCCCTCCCGCACACCCTGCAGCCTCTGCTGCTCCAGCCTGCACCTCCTACCTGCCTCCCCGGCCCTGCGCGCAGAGCAGCATGTGGTAGGATGGCGCTGCGTGCAACAGTGGCCTGCATTTTGTCTGGCGGCGACGCAATTGGGTCTGCTGAACGAGGGAGAACGCAAATTAAGTCGTGGATCGCTTTTTTGGGCGAGTGCGGGCGGAGTACGCCGAGCTGGCAACTACTGGCAAGCGGCCCCATGCAAAATGCGGCCTAGGATTGCTCCATTCGTCTCCTTGTGGATGCAATACCACTGAGGCTTGTCTGGGCGGATCGGGGGCGGGCTTCTCCTCGATGCTGAGCGACGAAGAAGCACCGCTAGGCAGGGCAGAGGCAGGCCAGCAAGTCACCAGTAGCGGCAGCATCTCGGGATCAGAGCCGCAGCCTGGCCTGCTCAGCCGCCTCGCCTCCGCAGGGCGAGGTCGTGCCGCTGCCGTTGGTCCTGCGGCGGCGCCACAAGATGCCGACTTGGAGCAGCCGCTGCTCCCTGCCACCAGCAGCGGCAGGCAGCAGCTGGAGGTGGAGGAGGCTTACGTGGAGCATGTGATGGAATCCAGCCCCAAGCGCTGGCCCCAGCTGCGGCTCAGCAGCGTGAGCGCCCGCCGTCTCAGCCCCGCCGTGCTGGGCGGCAGCGGCGAGGGTGTGCTGGAGGGCCTGCTGTCGCCCCGTGCCAGCAGCCACGCTTTCGCCAGCTTCACGGCTGCCACGCAAGCGGCGCCTGTGGCTGGCACGCCGCACCCTTTTCACACCACCCTTCTGGACCAGCAGCAGCAGGCGGCGCACAAGGCCGCACCGCCGTCGCCACCGCCACCCGAGCAGCCAGAGGCAGGGCGCTTCAGCCGTGCAGCCGTGACTGGCGCCATCAATGCGGTCATTGCGCTGCCCATCATGGGAGCGTTTGCGTCAATCATCTTCCGGGTGAGTGCTGAAACTGCTTGAAGCGTGATGGATCCCTGCTGTGACCACTCACTCCACCCGCGCTGCTCCTGCTGTTCTCTGTGTCCTGTTGCAGGACCCATTCTTCCAGCCTATGCTTGGTTCCCTCGTCAAGCTGGTGTTTTTAAGCAGTGCAGTGCACCAGATGGTTTTTGCCGCAGGCAGCAGCATGCCTTTCGCCGTAGGTATATTCTTTTGGCGCTGCTTCTAGGAGCTGGCGTGAACAACTGGTTTGCTTTGCTTGTTTTGGGTCGGGCAACCACGACCTGTGTTTTTCTGGTGCTTGTGCAGGCCAGGTCCAGGACGTGGGCCTCATCTTCCTCTCCTCGCTGGCCTCCGCCATCGTTGCACAATGCAGCGAGGCGGGGTGGCCGGCAGCCGACACGCTGGCGACGGTGCTGGTCGCCCTGGTGGCTGCCACGGCCATTGTTGGCTTGCTTATTGTGGCCACAGGTTAGGCAGAAGCCGAGGGGGTGCACTGCCTGAGGGCTTCAGCAGTCGTGTGTGTGTTGATGCAGGTCGTGCCGTGTACTGTGTGCAGGTGCCCTGAAGCTGGCGAGCCTGGTGCAGTACGTCCCCCTCCCTGTTATTGGCGGCTACTTGTGAGCTGCGCGTGCTGCCTCCTTGTTGTTCAGTTCTAGCAGTCATGTAGGGCCGCGCACCGCCCACAGCCCACAGCGCCTGCTCCTGCATATGGGAGGGCCAACCCTTGCTGCTGCTGCTGCTGCATCCTTCCGCTGTTCACAGGTCCTTTGTTGGCTACTTCTGCCTGGCGGCAGGTGAGGGGCAGAGTGTGTGGCAACGCCTCCAAGCACAGCAAAATGATTTAAACGCACAATTGCTACGCACAGGTGCACCAACTGCACCAAGCCAGCCCTCCCATCCCTGGATACAGGTGTGAGCCTGGCCTCGGGGGCGCAGGTCAGCGGTCTGTCATCCTGGGCGCAGCTGGCCAGCGCCGATGCGCTGGTGAAGCTGGCACCGGCGCTGGCCATGGTGTTAGCCATCAACCTGGTGCTTCATCGATTCAGGCACGGGCGGGGGCTGGTGGTGACCACCGGCTTTTGTTCCACCAGCTGTTTGCTGCCGACATGGACCATTGTTTTTCCAGGATGCAAACTGAAAGCATCCGCGTGCTGTCCAGCCTGCAGGAGCCCCCTTGCGCTGCCAGCTCTGCTGGTGGTGGTGCCGGCACTCTTCTATGCGGTCCTGTATGCTGCCGGGTCCTCGCTGGAGGATGCGCGGGAGTCGGGCTGGGTCAGCAAGCCGCAGGTGACCTGCAGCGGTTGGGTTCTGGGCCTCTCTTCTGTTTGTGAGAGGTTGTTGCCATTTGAGTGCTTGGCGGGACGTCAGCGGACCGCTGCTTCACGCCTGCAGGAGGGCGACAGCGAGTGGCAGTTCTGGCGGGCGTGGTCGCTGTACAACATCCACGACTTTCCTCCCACCAACATCTACTGGCGTGCCATGCCCGGACAGGTACGGAGGTTGCTGCCCGATGTCCGCCTGGCTTGGCATAGAACGCATAGTGACTTCACCCGCCTGAGCCTCCCTGCTGCGCTGCTAGCGCTGCAGGCTGGCAAGCTGCTTGCCCTCTTTTTCGTGGTCGCCTTTGGCTCCTCCATGGACATTGCCGCCATCCAAGCCGACAGCCCTCGCGACCTGGACTACAACTCGGAGCTGGTGACGGTGGGGCTGTCCAACCTGGCCACCGCGGCGGCAGGCGTGGGCTTCACGGGCTCATACATCTTCAGCCAGACCCTGTTCAGCATGCGCATGGGGGTGGACACGCCGCTGATGGGAGCCATCGTCACGGGTGGGCCGGCGGGCTGTGGTCTGCGTGTGTCTTTCCTCTTGCATGCCTCGTGCCTGCTCATCTCCCCTGCTCCGTTTGCTGTTTCTTCCTCCCCTGCAGCCGCCGAGCTGGCCGTGTTTGCGGTGCCCTTCAACGTCATGGCCTTCCTGCCTAACTTCTACTTTGGAGGCCTCACAGCCTGGATCGGCCAGGACATCCTGAAAGACTGGCTGTTCATCGCCGCCAAGCGCATCTCCGCTGTGGAGTATGCCCTGCTGCTGGCCACCTTTGGGCTGGTGATGGCAGCGGGGCTGGAGGCGGGCATAGCGGCAGGCATAGTGCTGGCAGCCCTTCACTTTGCATACAGGTGGGGGTGGTCAGTGCATTCCTGGGGTGCACGGTCTACGTGTGTTTGCGTCCATGCAGATGCCTGTTCCTGTCCCCAACCTCTCCCTTCTGCCGCCCTGCAGCTACTCGCGGGTCACCATGACCGCCTTCACTGTGGTGCCCAGCCGCAGCGGCGCAGGCAAGTGTTGAGCTGTGCCAATGCCTGCTGCCGCTTACCCTCGGCAGCGCTGCTCGTGCTGACCGGCCCTTAACACCCACCCTGCAGTGCGCACCTTTGACCAGCGCACGGTGCTGGACATGTTTGCTGCACGCATCACCGCCGTCTCCCTCTCCGGCTACCTCTTCTTCGGCAGGTGGGCCTTATCCCTATCACCGACTGACATGGGAATCGCCCAGCTGGCCAGCTGTGCAGCAACCCGCTTCATAGTTGTGGGGAGGCTGCAGCACCGATTATCATTTACTCAAAGGCATCTGTCTTGCTGCTCGCTGCTGTGCTGCAGCTCAGTGACAGTTGTGGAGCGTGTGCTCAGCATTGCCAGCAGCACGCTGGATACCCAGCCGCACCTGCCTTTGGCCGAGCAGGCTCAAAATGCTGCGGCAGCCGTTGATGGAGACCAGTTGGTTGGGCGGCTAGCCAGCCTGCCCAGCAGCGCCACACTGTCCAGGACGTATGACAACGTCGCTGTGCTGGCAGACAGGCTGTCAGGTGCGTGAGGCTCCTGGCTTGTTGAGCCACAGTCCATATCGGCGTCAGGTTGCACTGTGTCTTGCCCCTGGGCGTGTTGCAGGCTCGAGTGCTGTGGCAGCTACCAGGCTGGCGTCAGCGCTGGCCGAGTCCCCGCGGTTTCTGATTCTTGACTTCAGGCACGAAGCCAGCTCCACCAGACGATCAACCTCTTTCATTGCACTACACAGCCCTACGAATTTGCCCGCATCACAGATTTAAGCATCTTTGCTGGCCATTCTGCCTCTGCCTGCAGGCGCGTCCAGGGCCTGGATGCCACCGCTGCCCGCTCCTTTGTCACCCTGCACAACAAGCTGCAGCGGATGGGCATCCAGGCGAGTGCCACTCGCTGCCTGCCTGCCACTGCTGATGTTGGCTTTCTCGAACAGTTGTCTCTTCCCTAGACTGTTGCAGCTCATCATCACTCACATTACGGCTCGCAACGCGCATGTGCGGCAGCTGCTGGCGGCTCAGGGCCTCATCCTGCGGCAGCCCACTTCTGCTGCTGATTCACAAGGCGACCCAGGTCCGTCTCTGCCCGCAGGCTCGCCCCAGTTCACCTCACTGCGTCTGATCTGACCCATCCCTACTGTTTTATCCCCCACCCTGCCTCCCGCAGGCCCCACGTGCTTCTGGTTCCCCACCATGGATGCCGGCTGCCACTACTGTGAGGAGCGCTTCCTGTCGGTGGCGGTGGCTCACGGCCTGCTGGCGCCGCCAGCCCGCTGCCTCAGCCTGGCCCAGGTATGCACAAATGCGGCTCGCGACTCTTGCCTGATGTGTGCGCTATGCAATGTGCCTGATGGCACTGCCTGTGTCGCATGCTTTCAGGTGCTGCATGCCCACCTGGAGCTGCCACGCTGCATCCTGGGGGAAGCTGCGGTGGACTACCGCGCCGCCGCCGCCATGCTTGCACGCTTCACCCGAAAGCAGGAGCTTCTGTGAGTCGCTGCCGAGTCAGCTCCGCTGTCCCATCGTGAGCATTTGTGGACATCGTGTCTGGAATTAGACGAGCTGGCAGCACACCATGCTTTGTCCTCTCTGCCTGCAGGGCTGGCGAGATACTCTTCTCGGTTGGCAGTCCGGCGGACGACATCTTTGTGATTGAGTGTGGCACAGGTGCTGTGCAGCGCTGACGCTGCCGGCTGGCTTTCTGTTCCCTCCGTGCATCTTGCTGGACATCCTCATCTGGCTCATGACCCCACTCGTCACCCCACTCTGCTGGCCTCTCTCCCTCCGTTTTGTTGCAGTGGCGTGCCAAGTGGACTTCATGTGCAGCACGGTGGCCAGCCGGGCGCAGATGCCCACGCTGCCCGCCGACACCCAGCCACACCACGCAGAGCGGCGCTTCCTGTACGGGCCCGGCAGCATCGTTGGCGAGCTGGACTTCTTCCTGCAGCGTCCCCGAAGGTGTGGTTTCACACCGGCAGCCCGTGCCATTTGTCCGGGGCGTCACAACCCTTGTTGCTGCCAGCTGAGCCCTCCTTTCTGCCCCACCAACCCTGCAGCTTTGCGGCGGTGGTGGAGGCGGACGGCAGCGCCTGGCGCATCTCCCGCCGATCCTTTGAGTCCATGGACCCCGGATCCCTCGTGCTGCTCCAGACCATCATCCTGCGCTCCACAATGTTGTCAGCAGCGCATGCATTGGAGGCCCTCGAGCGCAGCAGCGCCGACGACTGATGGTGGGAGGGCATGTGGGCAGGGAAGGCACGTCGGCTCCGAGGGCGGACGCGCAAGCAGGGGCAGCGGCAAGGGTTTCATCATTCAGGAATCATTGTCCAGTCAGGTGTTCAAAAGAATGGCCCTGTGTAAGATCCGTCAACCTGCAAATCCCAGGCAGAACGGCTGGCGGTGGTCAACCGGGGCGATACAGATGTACAAGGCCAAGAACCTCCAATAACGCACTGCTGCATTGCCGATCATCTGGGCAGCGATCTCATTGAGCGTCGGCCTGTGCAGTCTTCGCCATGTCGCAAATGCTCAGCTGTGGATTGCACCTCCATTGCAGTGCGTTTGAACATACCCAGATGCCCGGCAGAGGACTGCGCGGGGTGACGTCTCTGCCCTGTAGCTTGCGGCAAGCAGATGGGCGGCGCAGCACCCGGGCGGCGGCACGAGCGGCGGCACGAGTGGCGGCAGAGCAGAACCCGCGGCCAGACAGCGGCCAGCCTGCGAAGAAGGATAGCAACATCCGCGGCAACAAGGAGCACGCTTCACCGATCCTGCTGGGGCTGGCAATGGCGGCAGCAGCCGCCGATGCCATCATGCCTGTGGCGAGGGTGAGTGGGGTCCGCACCCTCGCGCACACCGACACATCTGGTGGAACTGCTGCACACCCACTTGGCCTGCGCAAGCTGGTAACCCTGGTGCAACTTTCGGCTGGCCTGGCTTTACAGGGCCTGGCGTCTGCAGTGGTCTCTGGCATGGCTGCCGGCAGCACAGTGGGTGGCACCGTCGTCATGCGCCGGGATGAAGGCAGCAGCACAGCCTCGCCTGCTCTGTCAGCACGGCAAGCAGGCACATGGCCGCCATCACCAGCAGCGGTGCAGGGCGCCCAGGTGCTGGCGGCATCGCGCCTTGGCGGCGCCGGCCGCCAGTTGCACGTCGCCACTGCCAGGGCCGGCACAGCAAGTGCGGCAGTCGGAAGCGCCAGCGAGCAGTCGGCCCTGCACCACACAGAGCCTGAGGCCGACCAGGCTGCAGCCAGCATCTCGCCAGCACCTGGCGCACCTGTGGCCCTGCCAGTCGTGCCTAGCCGCACCACACTCAGAGTGCTGTCTGGCGGCAGCGCTGCGCCGCCTGCTGCGGCAGCCGACGAGCCAGCGGCAGCAGCGCCCAGCAATGCAGCACCGAAAGCCACACCTAGCAGCGCGCCGGCTGCTGCCGCTCCCAGCACCACTCCCGCGGCCACAATGCCCGGCCGCACTCCCCTGGAGGTCGTGCCGACAGCGCCCAGCACCCTTCCTGATGTTCCGGCTCCAGAGGGGCCCACAAGCAGTATCACTGGCGGCAATGGTGGCATGCTTGAGGGTCTGCTGCAGACACTGGCAGCGGCAGCGGCAGATGCAAAGGCAAGCCAGCTGCACCCGCATGCTGCCAGGCGGCCTGTCCCTGCGCAGTCTCTCCCTTTGCGCCAAGCCAGAAGAGCTTGCAACCTGCGTCGCCCGCCTGCCTCCGCCTGCAGGGCGACGGCCGCTCTGACCCCGTGCGTGCCCTGCTGGCCGCCGCCCCTGCCTCTGGCGAGCCCCGCACCAATTTTGCTCGCAGCCTGGTGCGCGGCATGGAGGAGGCAGAGGAGGGGGACGGCAGCGACGTGTTTGTGCTGGCACGCACCCTGCTGGAGGTGGGTGGGCAAGTGGAAAGGTGGCGCATGGTGGACTGGCTGTGGCGGAAGGATGGCATGCTTCGGGGCAGGCGCACTTGTGGCTGCAGAGCGGCTGGTGCTCATCACCCCCTACCGTTGTGGATCGCTTGCTTGTGTGCAGAGGGCTCTTGAGGGCGGTCACCTGGCGCCAGCAGGAAGCAGCTTGCCTGCCACAGCGGCGGCCCCAGTGCCAGCAGCCGCCAGCAGCGTCCCCAGCACTGCCGGAGCCAGCGGCGGCGCAGCCACGGGCGGCAGCGGCGGCGGCAGCGGCAAGTATGATGAGTTGTTGAAGGCCCTGGCAGCCGCCGCCGCATCATCAGACCTTGAGGTGGGGATGGCGGGCCCAGCACGCCGTGTCTACCGCACCATGTCTCTACTCTGAGCGTGCCGTTGCATCTCCTGCCTGCAGCTGGACAGCCGGTTCGACCCTGTGCGCGCCCTGCTGGCCTCCGCCCCGGAGCGCGGGGAGCGGCGGGACAACTTTGCGCGGAGCCTGCTGCTGGGCATTGACGGGGTGCAGGGTGGCGACTACACCAGCCCCTTTGCCCTGGCCAAGATACTGCTGGAGGTGGGCGGGTGGGCAGCACAGTTTGGATGGTTGCCTGTGCATGGCCAGACCGTGGGAACGCCAGGAGTGCCTAACTGCGTTCGAGGCAGAGGTTTGAGCGTGTTACACGTTGCCACCGCCGCTGGGACCCTGGCCGCAGCGCGCACTGGAGAGCGGCAGCCTGGTCCCGGGTCGCACGAGCGCGCCGGCGGCAACGGCAGCGCCCAGTGCCGGCGCCGGCAGCAGCAAGTACGAGGCGCTATTGCAGGCGCTCACGGCGGCGGCTGCATCGCCAGAGCTGAAGGTTAGGCTGTATCCTGTCGTTGCTTGCAAGGTTGCCAAGTGCCAACCCTGCCCTCCCGAGCTGCCAGGTGTTTTTGAGCTGGCTTTACATCCTACACTTGCCTGCCTGCTTTTTGCTGCAGGGGGACGGCCGCTTTGACCCCGTGCGCGCGCTGCTGGCCGCCGCGCCTACCGCCGGCCAGCCCCGCGACAACTTTGCTCGCAATTTGGTGCGCGCCCACTGCTGCTGGCTTACCTGGGATGCCTTTCGTGCCTTCCTGAGTGCCATGTGCTGGGCAGGGCAGTGTTTGATGCGCCAGTAGCATGGTGCTGTACCGCCCCTCCTCCTTGCAGCTGCGTGGCATCGAGGAGTTGGAGGATGGGGACAGCACCAGCGTGTTTGCGCTGGCGCGCACCCTGCTGACGGTGGGTGGCTGCTGGCCGCCTGACGCTGGCTTGCGCTGGGCGCATGTCCTGCCTGTTTGCCTCTTGCATTGACAGCTCATGTTTCTCATGTTTGTGCCCGCCCGCCCTGGCCCTCTGCGTGCCTGCAGCGGGCACTCGATGGCGGTGGCCTGGTGCCCGCCGAGGCGGGCAACGAGTGAGCGGTGCTGCGGTGTTGATTGCCATCTCATGAGTGATGTTGTTTTTTCAGTGTGAGGGCCTCCGCCACAGACCACTCAGACACATGTGTGTACAGATCTCTACAGATTGGGTACCGGTGGGCGGCGCCAGGATTGATGGCGGCGCGCACTCCTTTGCTGCCGTTCTCAATCGTAGAGTGCTCTGGGCGTCGAACCTAGGGTGTACAGCGCAAATTTAACACAATCCAGGTACATAGCTGTTGTGGGGACGCCACAACAGGTCTCTCACAACACCTGGCGGCGGCGGCGGCGGCGGAGGCAGGCCGGAAGCTGGCCGGGGCACCCCGCGTCCCACCACCTGTCGCCCTGGAGAGGACCAGACTCGCTCGTGAGCGCGACAAGTGGCCCGGTGGGAGCTTTCAAGGGCGGACGGGCGCTGCACGCACAACTGTGCGAACTGTACCGAAAGTCTACTGCGTATTAAGGCTGCCTCGTTGCCATCGCCGCTGACAATCGCCCTACATCCCCATCCTCTACCTCTCCTGCCACCCTGCTTCGTTTGTGGGCGACGTCCACCTAGCCCAGATACAGGGGTCCTCATCGTCCCATCTTGGCAGGAGGCGCAGCTTTGCATCCCCGACACGACCAAACGGCGCTCACGGGTGCCAGAGATGGCGGTGGAGGCGGCGGCGGCGGCCAATTCGGCCCACATACGGCGGAAGAGCATCGGTGGGCGGCCCTTCAAGAGCTCCCCCGACCTCACGCTGCTGCTGGAGAACCTCTCCAAGGAGGCCAGGATAGAGCCTGCCAGGCTGAGGCTTTCTGGGCCGCTGGGCGAGGGCGCTTATGCCAGTGTGCGGCGGGCCGAGTTGCGGGCGGGCGCATCCCTCCCTGGCGGGGAGGCCGACACGCGGCAGGTGGCCGTCAAATTCCTCCACCAGCAGCTGCTGGAGGATGCGGAGCAGGTCCAGCTATTTGTGCAGGAGGTGGAGCTGCTGCGCACCCTGCGCCACAGGTGGGCCTCCGGGACCCGGGTTTGCAGGCGGTACTCGCTTGCACCGCTCAGGCAGTAGTGCGTCAGCATCGCTGCTACAAGTTTGGGGAATCCGCCGCTGCAAGTTTGGGAAATCCTGACGGCTGTGCACCACCCTGCCATTCTGCCTGCAGCAACATCGTGGAGTTCATAGGCTGCAGCTGGCAGCGTGCTGCCGCCAATGACGACTTTGCCAGGGCGGGGGCGCCGGGGCTGGCCAATGTCAGCCCGCCGCCAGCCAAGTACGGTCCCATCAAGGTCCACTACTATGTCCAGGAACTATGTGAGTCTGTGAGAGCATTGAGAGCCGCGGGAGTTGGCAGACGGATTGGTCCGCCCGCCACCCCCCCGCCATCCCGACGCTGGGCAGCTGGGCCCTGTTCCGGTGCCTCACGGCGCCCCCCCGCCGGCATCATGCGCCTGCCCTGCTGCAACAGAGCCGCCAGCTGACCTGGTGTGCATGTGGCCATGCACTGCAGGCGGCGGCGGCAGCTTGGGTGAGCTGGTGAGGCGGCAGATGGTCAAGCCGTACAAGCCTCTCTACAGGTGTGGGGCGTCGCTGGTTTCGTGCCGGCTTCAAGTGACTGTGCGAGCAGCTCAAGGGTTGCACTGCATGCTGTTCTCGCCTTCGGCACAGCCCACCCCATGGCACCCACATTGCCACCCCTCCCCTCCCACCCCGCCCCCTGCCCGTGCAGCGACATGGACGCGCTGCGCTGGAGCCTGCACACCGCGCGTGCGCTGCAGTACCTGCATGAGTCCCGCCCCGTCATCATGCACCGCGACCTGAAGCTGGACAACATCATGCTGAGCAGCGCTGACGTGGCACGGGCAGACGTCAAGCTGGCAGACTTTGGCCTGGCCCGCCACACGGCGCACGCCCCGCTCCCCAGCAAGGCCCCCGCGCCGCTCGTGGAGCTCACCTGCAACGCCTGCCCGCCGGCGCAGCCAGAGCCCGGGGCGTCCAGGAGGGGCGGCAGCACCCGGGGCGCCACGCCTCACCATGTTCCCGTGCTGACGGGGCGCACCGGCTCCCTGGGCTACATGGCCCCAGAGGTGCTGGCCTCGCGCCCCTACGGCCCCAGTGCAGACATCTTCTCCCTGGGCATGTGCATGTGAGTGGGTGGGGCCGGTGGAGGCAGCAGCGGAAGCCACCCGACGTCTACCTGGCAGGGGGCTGTGCGCATGCCGGGCAGCCCACACCATTGCGCCGCGTCCTCACCGCCGCCCTTGCAACGCCTGCGCTGCCCCTACTGCAGGTACAACCTCTTTGCGCGCCGCCTCCCCGGCTTTGAGCTCATGCTCAACTGCTCCGAGGGCAGCGGTGATCCCATGGAGGTGTTCGCAGCAAAGGTGAGCCCCAGCGCACCCTGCCTGCCTCCTGTCCTGCACATGCCCCGCCTCTAGCGCTGTTTGGGATCAAGCCCAGGGGAGGTGCTTTCATGAACCATGCACACACCTGGCTGTCGGGCATGTGGTGCAGGTGGCCGAGGGCTTCCGCCCGGCGCTGCCGCCGCGCGTGCCGCCTGCGGTGGCTGAGGTCATCCAGGCTTGCTGGAAGGGCGACGCTGAGCTGAGGCCCAGCGCCGGCTGGGTGGTGCAGATGCTGGAGCGCATTGGCGAGTCGGGTGAGCGCCTGGAGCCACGCCCTTGCCTTGTACCGCCCGCACCATGTTGCACCTGCCGCTGCCGCTGGGGTAGGCCCATGGGTTTTGACGGGCTGAGTTGCATGCTTCTCACCGGCCGTGTGCGTGCGTCTGCTCCCCTGTAAGAGCAGGCAGCGGGTCTAGTCGAAGTCTAGTAGCAGCCGGAGCCCGGCTGCGGCCAGTCAAGTCAAGTCAGTTACAAAGAAGAGAGAAAGGCCCCGGAATGACCCGCATTCCGGTTATATAGTCGCACAAAGGTAGTGCTGTAGTGCTGCCAGCCAGGCATGGCTGGTGACTAGTCGATCGATCAAGGCATGATAAGCGCAATCAATCATGCAGTTGTGAGTAGAATGAAGTAGCGAGAGTGTAAGACTCAGTTGCTGTCTCGCAGCTGGCACAGCAGGGTGCCGCCTGCTGCTGCCGCTGCTGCAATCCTCCCCCTCATCTGAAAGCTGTGCCCTCACAGCTTGAGCCCATGCCGCAGCTTCTGCCGCAGTCTCTGGGTGCTGCTAGTTGCCGCCTCAGGCCACGTCCTCCGTGGCGTCGGATGCGTCGCCGGTGGGCGCGCCGCTGCCGGTGTCGGAGGTGTCGGTGGTGAGGCGCTGCCGCTTGGAGGCAGATGCTGGTGCGGTGCTGCTCCGCAGGAACTCAAGCAGCACAATCCGCTCGCGCTGCTCAGCAATCACAGCCTCCTTAGCTGCAATGATGGCCGCGACCCATTTGTGTGACAAGAAGTCGATCAGACGTCATAGTCGCGACGCCACGCTGGCGTGCGCCGCTGGCGTGTGCTGGTCCGAGCAGCAGGTGCTCGCGCAGGCTGTTCGTGCTGTGTAGATGTTGGTGAAGTCATGTGGGTGTCTTTGTTGTCCGCCGTGCGCTGTGCAGGGGTGCTTGCTGCAGGCGCTGGCTTGGCCTGGTCTAGCTCTTGCTTCATTTTGCGAACATCGGAACCTAGAAAATGTTTGGCCGGCTCCCAAGTCGCCTCGCTGAGTGGGTAACCTTGCCAGAGGACTAAGTACTGCGCCAGCTGCCGCCCGCCCTCAGTGATGGTGCGCTTGCGTAGCAGCCTGTCTACCAGGTAGACATCATCATTGATAATTGGGGGCGGTCGCAGCTGAGTCTCTTGCCGCTCTGGTGTTGTCTCGTCGTGGAAGTACGGCTTGAGTAGTGATATGTGGAAGACAGGGTGGATTTTCATTGTGGCAGGCAGGTCGAGACGGTAAGCTACAGCCCCGACTCGCTCCAGGATGGTGAAGGGTCCTGTCCACTTGACATTGAACTTGGATGCAGGCCCGTCGCTGCGCAGCCGGAGGTTGGCAGTGGACAGAAGCACTCGGTCGCCCACGTCGAAGGCAGCGTCCTGCCGTTTGAGGTTGGCGTAGTGTGCTTGCCGCTGCTGTGCTGCTGCCAGTTGTTGCCTGGCTGCTTCTAGGTCAGTCTGCATGCGTTGGTAGAATTCTGTTGCCACCTGGTTGGTGCTGCCGTGTAGGCGATGCACTCCCAGTGTAGCAGGGGTGAGTGGGTGATAGCCGTAGTTGAGATAGAAGGGGGTCTGCTTGGTGCTTGAGTTCACCGCATTGTTGATAGCAAACTCCGCCGGTGCCAGCCTGGTGTCCCAGTCGTCGTGCCGATCAGACACGTAGGCTCGCAGTATTTCCTCCAGTGTGCGGTTGGTGCGCTCAGTTTGGCCATCCGTTTGGGGGTGGTACGCTGTAGATCGTTTGAGTTTGGTGCCGAAAAGCTCCATCAGAGCCTCCCAAAAGCGACTGGTGAACTTGCTGTCCCTGTCGCTCACAATGCTGCTCTGAAGGCCGTGCAGTCGGCTGATGTTGTTGAAGTACAACTCTGCAGTACTAGGTGCAGTTGCAGTAGTGTGAGTGGCCGTCAGATGTACCATTTTTGTCAGCTTGTCCACCACCACCATAATTGCGTCGTAGCCTCGGGGTGTCTTGGGAAGTTGTGTAATAAAATCCATTGTGGTCTGCTCCCATTTGCGCTCGGGAATTGGCAGTGGCTGGAGAAGCCCCAAAGGCTTGCGATTTCGGCTTTTGCTAATCTGGCAGCAAGGGCAGGTCTGGACATGCCGCCTAACATCTGATCTAAGTGTGGGCCACCAGTAATTGCGCTCCAGGCAATCGATGGTCTTATCCATGCCCAAATGTCCAGCAATTGGAGTGTCGTGGTGCTCGGAGATCAAATGCCGCCTAAGTTCTTCCGCTGCTGGCGGAATGTACAGCTGGGTCTTATCGCCATCCGTGCGGATGATCAGCCCGTGTTGCAATCGGCAATTGGGCTCTTGCTGCTGCTGAATGCGTTGCTTGAGAGCTCTGCTCTCATCATCCCCCCCATAGCGGCTTGGAAGGTTCGCCAGGAAGTCTGTTGATGTGCTGATAATGCTATTCAGGAGGTCCGGCCGTCTGCTGAGCGCGTCGGCCACCACGTTGGTTTTGCCGGGCAGGTAGTCAATATACACATCGTACTCTTGCAGTGTGGCCATCCATCGTGTTTGTCTGGGGCTCAGGTGCGGCTGGGTAGCGAAATGCCGCAGTGCCTGGTGGTCCGTGTAGGCTCGGCTGCGTGCCGCTCCCATCAGGTAGTGCCGCCAGTGTTTCAGAGAAGCAATCAGAGCTAGCATTTCCCTGTCATGTGTCGGGTAGTTGCGTTCTGCGGGGGTGAGCTTGCGAGAGTAGAATGCTATTGGCTGCAGGCCCTTGCCGTGGTCTTGACTGATGACGCCGCCCAGTGCCCTGCCGGACGCGTCAGTGGTGAGCACAAAGGGCTTCTCGGGGTCAGGGTAGGCCAGCACAGGTGTGGTTGTGATACTATGCTTCAGTTTCTTGAATGCAGCTTCTTGGTCTGGTCCCCATGTCCAGGGAACAGTCTTGGACAGTAGAGTCGTTAGGGGGTCAGCAATGTGGGAGAAGTGGTGAACAAAGTGCCGGTAGTAACCTGCCAGTCCCAGGAATGCAGACACCTCCGTCGCATTCGTAGGGGCAGGCCAGTTCAGGATAGCCTGAACCTTGCCGTCATCTAAGCTCTTGCCCTCTGCATTGATAACATGTCCCAAGAACTTCACTTCTGGCTGGAACCAGTCACATTTGCTATCCTTAATGTAGAGCTGGTTGTCTTGTAGTTTCTTGAGCACTATCTCCACATGCCGAGCATGCTCCTCTACGCTATTGCTGTATATCAGTATATCATCTAGAAAACACACCATCCACTGATCAAGGTACTCTCGAAACACGTCGTTGATCAGGGTCTGGAAGGTAGCTGGTGCGTTGCACAGCCCGAAGGGCAGGACTGTGTACTCGAAGAGGTCCCCATCTAGTTTTAAAGGCAGTCATTGGTATGCTGTCCTCTTTCATTCTGATCTGGTTGTAGCCGGCTCGCAGGTCTATAGATGTAAAGATGCTGCCCTTGATCTGGTCCAATAACTCATCGATGCGAGGTAGGGCGGTCCGGTTCTTGACGGTCAAAGCATTAACAGCCCTGAAATCGATGCACATTCTCATAGTGCCATCCTTCTTCTTCACAAACAGGACTGGACTGCCCCAGGGTGAAGTGCTGGGTCTAATGAATCCTTTCTTGAGTCCATCTTCAATCTGTCGGTGGCATTCAGCCTGTTCCTCGTAAGACAGACGGTAATATTTCTGGTTTGGGGGCTGGGCATCTGGAGTGAGCTGTATTTTGTGGTCATGTCTACCCCTAGATGGTGGCAGATGGTCAGGAAGCTCATCAGGCATGACGGCTGCGTACTTGCTCTTCAGCCGTTTCACATGCTGGTCAATCAGCTCTTGTTCTTGAGGAGAAGATGTGCTTGGGGTACGGTCGGTACCGTCCGGAAAATCTGGTGCCGCTGTCGGGTAAGACTCATTGGTGTCGTCCCCTTCAGAGATATCTGGTGGCTCCTCTTCTGGTTGTGCCCGTACCACAGCAAGAAACAGCTTAGCGCCGCGTTGCATGCCGTGGCATACTTGTAGTGCCGTGAGGTACTTAGTCTGGTGCAGTTTCGGTGGGTCTTGAGGCCGTAGGGTGATCAGCTGCCCATTTTGGCTAAGGGTAATGTGCCTGTTTCTCCAATCAATGGTAGGGTTGTGTGCATGTAGCCAGGGTGCTCCCAGGATCACGTCGTTGCCTTCCAGTGGTAACACGTAGGCCTCTATTTTGGTCAGGAAGGCCCCAATGCGCAGGCTGGTGTGGATGGTCTCTTGAATGGGGTACGGAGTGCCATCAGCCAGCTGCACAGTAGGCCCATGTATCTGGTAGGTAGTCATCTTGTTTTTCTGGACAAACTTGCTAGAAATGAAGTTGTAAGATGCTCCAGAGTCGATCAGCAGGGTGGCGTCGCATCTCCCGACTTTGGAACGGAAGTGCAAAAGTCCTGCCGCCGTCTTGCTATTATCGATGGTGACTGCTAGTTGAGGAGGCAGTGGTTCTCCTGTCTGTTCCCTGTTCGCCACAAAGCTGCGAATAGCAGCCAGTGAGGGAACTGCCTGTGTCTTCACCGCCGGGCTGGGTTGCCCTGCTGCCGCCGCTCCGGACACTGCAGTGCCATGTGGCCGGTCTTGCGGCAGTAGAAGCACTTGCCCTCTCGCAGCAGCTGCTGTCTGAGCCCTGGTGTCAACTTGGGCCGATCTGGCTGTCTCCTGTTGCCTGGAGAGAAGCTGGATTGCTGCTGCCTGTCCCAGCGGTTGCCGCTTGCAGGGTTGTGCCGGTTGTGCATGACCGCCCCCAGTTCCATTGGCTGTGGCCCGGGGGTCTGCCCAAAAGGTTTGGACTGCCTGTAGCGATCATACATCAGGGCATCAAACCGCTCTGCCATCTCGACTGCAGCCTCGAAAGTGGCTGGTGCACGCATCCGGACATCCTGCTGGGTCCTCTGCTTCAGGCCGCGAATGAAGCGATCCTTGATCTCAGCATCTTGTATGCCAGGAATGAGCAATGCCGTGTTGCGTATGGCCGTGACATAGCTCCGGACACTTCCGGTCTGCTGCAGAATTGCCAGCCGGTCGCGTGCAGTCTCAGCCGGATTGATGGGCTGGAACATTAGCCGCATTTGTTGACAGAACAAATTCCACGTTGCGGGTACATTGTTTGGGATAAGACTGCGCCACCAAGCCAAAGCCGCCTCTCGTAGGTAGGGTATAGTCTTTTCAATCCGCTGCACATCGTCGATCACGCCGCATGAGTTGAGATAACTGTGTACTATGAACAGCCATTGATCTACGTCTTCTTTGTCTCTGTGGCCGTTGAACAGTGGAGGGACGGGTGTCTTGGCCCGCGGTAGTGCCGCCGCCGCCGGAGCAGGTGGTGGCTGCGCCGCAAATGCCGCCGCCACTTGGTTGTTGATCATGTCCCACATCACTTGTGCCAGCGCCGGGTCAATGCCGCCTGGGCCGCCGCCGCCGCCGCCAGGTTGTGCGCCGGGTGGTGCGCCGTTCATCGCCGCCGCCGCCGCTTGCGCCGCCGCCGCTTGCGCCGCCGCCGCTTGTGCCGCCGCCGCCGCTTGCGCCGCCGCCGCCGCTTGCGCCGGGTCCATGTTCTCTGGTGTGTGGGTTCTTGTGACTGTGTTGCGCTGTGTGGGCTTGCTCACTCAACAATGAGGCAGGCAGGAGCAGGCACAGCAGTTAGTGACCGGTCAAGTGTCGTAACTGTCCTTTGACCGAGCTCGAGGTGGTCGAGGTCGGTTTCTGATCAAGCGCAAGCACAGCCCCACTGCGGGCACCAGTTTGTAAGAGCAGGCAGCGGGTCTAGTCGAAGTCTAGTAGCAGCCGGAGCCCGGCTGCGGCCAGTCAAGTCAAGTCAGTTACAAAGAAGAGAGAAAGGCCCCGGAATGACCCGCATTCCGGTTATATAGTCGCACAAAGGTAGTGCTGTAGTGCTGCCAGCCAGGCATGGCTGGTGACTAGTCGATCGATCAAGGCATGATAAGCGCAATCAATCATGCAGTTGTGAGTAGAATGAAGTAGCGAGAGTGTAAGACTCAGTTGCTGTCTCGCAGCTGGCACAGCAGGGTGCCGCCTGCTGCTGCCGCTGCTGCATCCCCCTTCCCCGACTGCAGGCGAGCTTGGCGGTAGCGCTGCCGACACCCCCGTGCAAGGGTGTGCCTGCACCATCATGTAGACGGTGGATTGATGTTGAGGACCTGGTGTGTGCCACGCCCGTTGGCGACGCCCAGCTAGCTTCTGGCTTTGTTGTGTGTTCGTTCACAACAGAAGAGCATCGAGTGCACGCTGCGCAACATTTTTGGTTCATCCTGCCTGCCTGTTTCGATTCATTCATACTGCCGCGCGGCGCAATGATTGCAGCACGAGCCCTTCCTTCCCTCTCAGAACTCTGAACTCAATCAAGCTTTCATGCATGCATCCGGGAGGCCAGCCTCCTTAAACGGCTCCTCTCCCGCTACTAACATGTAGAATCATCCTGTATTGATGTTATTCCCCTCCCTTGAGCGCCTTCTGTGTCTCCCTTGAGCGCTGCTGTTCTCTTGCCCTTTGTACCGCTCCCCTGCATGTGGCGCAGCACATGCTGTTGTGCACGTTTGCCTAGCGCCCCTGCCAGAGACACTTGCCTCGGAACTTCCGAGAGAGGCCATGTACAGATGTACAGATGTGCAGATGGCCCCGCCCATGTAACGCATGCACAATCGGCAATGATGATGAAGTTGTGCTGACCAATGGTCCTGTGCATTCAGCTGCCTCTTCAGCTTCTCCACCACTGGTTGGTTTGTCATCATATGTTCATTTTATCAGCGGGATGTCTCTGCTTTCCGTGTGTCAGGTACATCCTGTGATTCCTCTTGTGCCTGTGCAGCAACGAGTTGTTGCAAACCGACCTTTACAGGCGGGACGCGGTGTCGTGCAAGGCACGCAGGCGAACATCCAGCTGTGGGCGGCATCAAAGCTGCCCATTGAGTGCGCCGGCCTAGACACCATCACCTTGCGCAATGAGTCGTGCAGGAGGCAGCTGTGGTTGCAGAGCAGAGACCTGTCTCGTGAAAAATCTCTCTCTCGTGCGACTCCTACCAGGGCCGCTCCCGCCGCCAGCTGGCAGGCGACGTCAGCTCCGCCGCTGCATGCCAACCCTCCAGCACCGCCCGCTGGCGCATCCACTCTATCCCGGCGCTGCCCACGGCCTGCACAACGGCACCCGTTTGTCGGTCTTTGACTGGGCGTTTCGTTGCCTCAGCAGTTGCCCCCGCCTTTACTTGCCCGCTCTCCCTCACAGCTCAGCAGCCCCCCGGCAGCCCAGCAGCGGAAGCCCAGCAGTTCGGTAGCAGGCGGTGCGGGCAGCAGAGGCGCAGGATGGGGTCCAGGAGACAAGACTACGACTACCTGATCAAACTGTTGCTTATAGGGGACAGCGGTGAGCGGCGGGAGTCGTGGCCGGCACCAGCGAGGCCTACGCGGAGTGTGTCGCCCTTATTAACGCTCTCCTTTGGTGCAGGCGTGGGCAAGAGCTGCCTGTTGCTGCGCTTCGCCGAGGACAGCTTCACCTCGAGCTTCATCACCACCATCGGGTGCGGCGACGGTAGGCGCCTGCGACGCAGGCGCTGTGCCGGCAGTGTGCCGCGCTGCTTCCTTGCCTCCAATGCCCACGCTTCACAGATTTTGTGCGTTGCAGCATCGACTTCAAGATAAAGAAGGTGCTGATCGATGGCAAGTGGGTCAAGCTGCAGATATGGGACACGGCGGGGCAGGAGCGCTTCCGCACAATCACCAGCGGTGCGTGCCCAGGCGGGGTGGGCCAGGCGTCTGCTGCCTTGCTGTTCTTTGTCCCTAACAGTTCGGGGGGTCTTTCAGACAAGCCTAAGCGGCATCGGACCTGCTGCTGCCTGCCAGCTGGACCAAGCAGCGATGCTGCATGAATGGTTAAGATGCCGTTGCCCTGGTCGCCCAATGCCGCGGCTCCTCACCTGCCGCCCCGCCCCACCGCGTGCAGCCTACTACCGCGGAGCCATGGGCATCCTGCTGGTGTATGACGTCACCGACGAGGCCTCCTTCACCAACATCCGCAACTGGATGAAGAACATCGAGCAGCACGCCTCGGACAACGTCATCAAGGCAAGCCAGCAGCCCGGAGGCGCAGCGGAGGGCACGGCATCCTGGGCCTGGCCAGGCAGCGGTGGGGCAGGAGGCGGCGGCAGCGGATGGGATGGCATGCTGCAGTCCGGCGGCTGGTGGCCAGCACCTTGCCAGCTGCGCGTGGCGCCCCAGGGCTGGCGGTTGACGTCGCCCTGCGTCGCTTCCCTCGCCCACACCTCCCCCGCCCGCAGGTGCTGGTGGGCAACAAGAGCGACATGGACGAGAGCAAGCGCGCGGTGGCGTACAGCCGGGGCCAGGCGCTGGCCGACGAGTTCCGCATGCAGTTCTTCGAGACCAGCGCCAAGAACAACACCAACGTGGACGAGGTGTTCCAGGTGGGCGCGCGTGGCGAGGGTGTTCTCTGTAGGTGGAGCAATCTTGTTGTGCCAGTTTTGGCCGCCATGGATGGGTGTTCCTGCCCATGCATGGGTCGGGCCCGGGCGTTGCCGCTGCCTGGCAGTGCCCGGCTGGCTGGCCTGCCGCCAACTAGCCCCTGGCTGCTCTGCCGGGTGCAGTCGGTGGCGCGGGACATCATGCTGCGGCTCAAGGACACGCAGCCAGATGCAGGCAGCGGCGCAGGCAGCGGTCCCAGCCTGCGGGTGGGCGCCGGGCAGCGCAAGGCAGTAGCCAGCAGCAAGGGCGGCTGCTGTTGAGCGTGGAGTAGGGATCAGTGTGAGCCTCGGCTTGCCGACCCCCACGGATGTCTCGCCTCGCAGAGCTGCTGTTCCTTCTTTTTCTGTGTCACCCGCTACTCGTTTCGGGGTGCCTGTAATCTCTTGTGCCTCCTGCTTGCTCTCCTTGATTCTTTCTGGGCTCTTGTGCCTACGGCAGCCTGGCACTGTTCTCCTCAGCTCTTCCGAATGTAACCACGACGCTACATGCAGGCTCTCACAAGGCAAGGTTTTGCAGGCAAAGAACATAGCAGATGAATTCACAGTTCAGAGGGGTGGTAGCCTTCTGCTCGAATGATGGGTCCTATCGCTCAGCGCTGGGGAGCCAGCCGCTGAGACGCCAGCGCACGCTGCGCTGCCACCGGCAGGAAGAACACGGCCTGGCCCGCCGCCAGGCCGCCGTTCAGCTGGGCGGCGGCCTCCTTGAGGATGAGGGCATCGCTGGGGGCCAGCCCACTGCCAGCGCTGCCGCCCGCCTGTGCAGCGCTGTCGGCGGCGTAGCTCACCCAGCCCATCACCGAGCCCCACAAGGGCAGCAGGGCGTCGGCGCTGGCCTCGGCAGGCAGCAGCAGGCCGGTCGCCTGCAGGGTGCCCAGCGAACCGGCCACGCTGACCACATCCTGCAGCAGCCAGGCGGGCAGGGCGCCGCCCCGCCCCTGCCTGGCCAGTGCCGCCGACAGCGCGGGCAGCAGCGCAGAGAGGAGGGGCGGGTGGCTGAGCTGGAGGGTGGCCAGCTCCCACAGCACCTGGGCCAGTGTGCTGAACGGCACCGCTTGCTGCTCCGAGTCTGGCGCCTGCTGCCGCTGCTGCTCCTGCTGGCGGTGCAGGATGGCGGCCAGGCGCCCGCACGCCGCCTCCGCCGTCTCGGGCGACGGCTGCAGGCCTCTCGCCGCGAACAGGTGCAGGCAGGCGGTCAGGCTGCCGGCAGAGTAGTAGGCGGCTGCCTGGCGGATGTGCAGCTCCAGCTCCCGCAGGGTGACCTCCCTGCATGTGGCGGAAGGGTGGCCTGTAGCTTGGGTGAGAACTCCAAACACAAACCATGTTCTGGCGAGCTGCACACATCTGTTGGGAGCTGCACACTTCATGCATCACACTGGCCCCCATTCGAGCGCATGCGTGCATGCGTGTGTGCAGAGAGCGGGGCAGCCGGCTGGCGCGCTCACGTCAGCGCCGCGCCCGGCATGGCCGCCAGGCGCCCCATCTCCCCGCAGATGCTGCCCACGTGGTACGGCGTCAGCACCACCTCCGCCTGCACCCTTCGCGCCCGCAGGCCCAGCGCCATGGCGTTTGCTATGGCCAGGCGCGCCCCAAGCACCGTATCCAGAGAGTCGAAGAAAGCGGTGAGGAGGCAGGGCAGCGGGCCGCCCTCGCGGCCCTGGATGCTGCCGCCCAGGATGCGCCGCAGGGAGCAGAGCTGCGGCCGGGGGGCAGGCATGTGGGAGCAGGAGGTGGGATGGGTGGTAACAGCAGTCATGGACAGGCGCCAAAGGTTTGAAGCTGCCTGCGCACCACAGCGCCTCTCCCCGCTCACCAGGTCTGCCAGCTGCTGGGAGCTGAACCCCTGCAGCACCCGCCCTGCGGAGCCGGCGCCAGCCTCCCCCTCCTCCTCGCTGCTGCCGCAGCGGGAGGTGGCGGGGCCCGGCGATGCGTCCGAGCTGCCCGCACCCAGGTGCGAGAGCAGCGCTGCGAGCACAGCGGTTGGTGGGGCGTACTCCAGCATGCCCAAGCCTTGCACAAGGTTGACCACGTCCTGCAAGCAGCCGCGAAGCAGGCGGGCAGCTGGGCTGAGTGATGGGCAGGCGGCGAGCAGCACGCCGAGGGGGCTGCGCTGCTGTGGAGGCGGTGCAGGAGCTTGCCTGTGGCTGGGCTGCCCGCAGGCGAGATGCCAGAGCATCGCCAAGGTCGTCAAGCACATGGGCGTGGATGCCGCGGTCCGGGCACCAGTAGCAGCGGGGCAGGAAGCCCAGGCGCCCAAAGGCCGCGGCCAGCAGGCCGACCGCCTGCGGCGTCGGCTGCTCTACCCTGCTGCGCATCCTGCAAGCCCACGTGGGTGCATGGAAGTGATGCTTTGAAGCTTAGGTTGCACATTTTGGATGGACCAGACGCTTGCCTTGATTCACGACCCTGGGGGCTGGAGGCCCACCACCCACCCACCATGCAGACAAGCCCCACACCCCCACCACCACCACCCCCATCCACACCCCCACCTGCGCGAGGCAGCGGTGGCCACAGCATGAAGCAGCGCCTCGTCACGGTAGGGCTGTGGGCTGATCTTGGTGCACGCATGCAGCACCTGCATGCGTACACCAGCGGTGCCATGGGCAAAGGCCATCAGCCGCTGTGCCCTCCCAGCTTCCTGCTGAATGGAGTGCAACCAGCGCAAGACAGGCAGGCAGGCAGGCAGGCAGGCAGGCAGGCGCATCCCGTCACCTCAGAGAGCCCCTGGAAGGTCATGCCGCCGGCCTCTGCCGTGGCCGCCTGCGCTGGGCGGTGCAGCAGCCCGGATGCCTCCGCCTCCAGGTGCAGCTCCTGCGGGGAGCACCGGCTGCTGGCCTCGCCCAGCGCCCACCAGGCGGTGGCGACGGCCTGCACGCAGCAGAGGGAGAAGGGGCACGTGGGGCCCGAGGCAAAAACCTTCCCCACAATAGCCCACAGCCCCAGGTCGCCGGCCCTGCCCGCGACCCTTGCAAGTTCAAACTGCGTGCAGGCCCTGGCACTGACCCTGGCATCCAAGGACGGCGCCGCCGCCCACAGCGCGTCAAACAGCTGCGGCTTGAGCGCCAGCAGCAGCGGGCGCAGGCTGTCGTCCTTGCCCAGGCACCACAGCAGCTGGGTCAGGCCGCGGCTGCCGAAGCGGGGGCCGCCGGCGCCGTTGTGGGCGCTGCGCGCGCAGCTTTGCAGCGCGCGGCGCAGCGGGGCGTGCAGGGCGTGCAGGAGCGGCGGCGACAGCGCGTCCAGCTTGCACAGCGCGGCCAGCACGTTGGCGGTGCACTGCTCCCCAAATTCCGGCGCCTCTGCCGCAGCCGGCACCTGGTCCAGCAGCCAGCACCAGGCGGGGGCGCCCAGCAGCGCGCGGTCGCGGAAGGCCGCCACGCCGCCGGGAGCCGCCTCGCCCAGCTGCGCCAGGCGGTGGAAGGAGGCGGCCAGGTTGATGCAGTCCAGGGCCTGCCAGCCCTCGCACAGGGTGGCAAACAGGTCCTGTGGCGGCAAGGGAGGGGGGAGGGCATGGGGAGCTCGGCTTCGGCTGCAATCGGGTGCACAGTCCCTGCAACCTCGGCATGGCGGCAGCGCGCGGCTACCTGTATGGTAGGTCCACTGCTTGCTGCCCTTTCAATCAGGGCAAAGGGATGCTGAGCTCCGCACCTCGACGCTCGCTGCGCCACAGATGCGGTTGTTCAGCAGGCGGCAGGCGGCCACAGCGGCGGCCGCCGCGTCGCGCGGCTGTGGTTTGTGCCCCGCCCTTCCCCTCTGCATGTTGCCTTGCTGTGGAGGGCTGCGGCTCCGGTTGCTGCTGACCAGCAAGCCAGGCGGGTGGCCGCCGTCTGCGCGGGCGAGCGCTTCACTGGGCGGCAGCGGCAGGCGTGGCGGCGGCGGCCAAGGGTGCGCCTGGCGAGGCAGGGCCGCTGCTCGCTCTGGTGGCGCCCAGCCCTGACATTGGGCTTGCCAGCCGTGAGGGGGAGGGCCCTGCAGCTGGGGCGGCTGCCTATCCCACCGGCCAGGCCCTGCTCCAGCCTGCTGCTGCTCCCAGGGCCGGCTCATGGTGTGCTCCAAAACTCTGACAGCGGCAGGGGAGCCACAGCCAAGAGCTCTGGAGAGCAGGCAGAGGAACAAGAAGTTCCTCTGCGTTCCGGTCCAAACAAGAAGTTTAAACCGAGAAAGCACTCCTTCTAATATGATTGAAGAGCCCGTCGCCACTGGGGGCCTTTGCTCAGCAGGCTGTCCTTGCCGGGGCACGACTCAACTGCGCACTGAGCGTTCCCTGCAAGTCCAGTACACTTGCGTGGCTGAGTCTTGCAGGTGGCACCGCAAATTGTCGAGTTGCAGGAGCGGTCTGCAGGTCGCCAAGGGTGGATCATCCGGCGGATGGCGGCGCTCATGTGGGCCTGCCGCCCACACGTCCCGCATTATGGTGACGGCTATTCTGATTGCACGATCACTCACATACCATTGCGGTCTGAGCTTTTGACGGACTGAGGTGCCTGCCGAACGAGAACTCATCCCAGCGACCCACCGCTTTTGCGCCCTCGGCTCAATTTCAGCGGATTCAGCTAGCCCTGCTGCACGTTGCGCTGGCCAGCAGGTGGGGAGCCCGCGGCCGAGTGCCGCCGCCACGCCGCCCCCGCCTCTGCTGCCGCTCCCGCCCGTGCCCTCTCACACCCGCGCTCCTGCTGGCCCTGCAGATCCCTAGCTATGCTCAGCTACCCCGCTGCTGCAGCACTCACCGCGGCCGTGGTGGTGCTCTGTGCCACCTGGCTCCACCGCAGCGCGTGCGCATCCAGCCGCGGCAGCCCCGCCGCCACAGCTGTTGCTGTCTCGCTGCTCATGAACTTGGCGGTCGTCCTGCTCTACGACGGGGCCACCGCCTACGTCACCAGAGGCATGCTGGCCTTCTTGCTGACCTGGCTGGCAAGCAGCAAGGCGGTAGCGTTTCTTTGTTGCCGCGGGCCGCTTGCAGCCCAGCGGTGGACGCGGGCCCAGTTTGTGGTGCTGTATGCGCTGCCCCTCCTGCCAGCCGACCCGCAAGCAGCACGTGAAGCCAGCGGAGACGGCGGCAGCCTGCTGGCACGCTCCGCAGCCAAGATGGCCCTCACCGCGGTGGCGCTGTTTGGGCTGGCGTGCGGCCCGCCGCAGGTTGTCAGGGAGGTGCTTTACGTCACGGCCATGTACGGCTGGCTGGGTGAGCTGGGCTGCACAGCGTCGTGCTGCAGCGGGGTGGTTTGGGCCGCCTCCAGGATTGACCCTGTGCCCAGCGCTTTTCCCCTCCTTTCCCACCCTCCCTGTGCATGGCTCTGTCGCTGACTGTATCAGCGCCTCCCCTGCCTGCAGGGTTTGCCATGGATGGGCTGGGCAGCCTAGCGCTCACCTGGCTGGGACTCCACCTGGAGCCCCACTTCCGCCCGCCCTGGCAGGCGCGGTCGTTGTCGGCCCTCTGGGGCCGCCACTGGAATTTGGCGGCCAGCGACGCGGTGCGCCGCGCCGTCTACGAGCCCATTCTGGAGGGCGCTTGGGTGCGCCAGCGGCGGCCCGGCGGCATGGGCCCCGCAGCGGCGCCTGCGGAAGTGGCAGAGAAGGCTGCCGCTGCGCAGCGGAGGGGGCAGCGGGGCACTGGCGGGCGACCGCCCAGGGCGGCGATGGCGCTGTGCGCCGCCTGCCTGACCAGCGGCCTGGTGCACGAGGCGATCGTGTGGTACATCAGCGGCACGACCACGCAGGGCGCGTGGCTGGCCTTTTTTGCGCTCCAGGTGTGCACAGGCCTGGCGGTGGCGCTGGTGCCGCTCCACCGATGCTGGGCTGCAGGCTTTGCGTGCTTCCCTATCAGCGCATTCTCCTGTCTTGACGCGCCCTGACTTCCCCGTGGCGCTCGCAGGGCCCGCTCATCCTGGCAGAGCGGCAGGCGCTGAACTGGTTGGGAGAGGCGGGACTCAAGCCGCCCGCGCCGCTGCGGGTGGCGCTGACGCTGAGCACGCTCCTGCTGGTGGCGCATTTCCTGTTCTTCGTGCCCGTCGAGCGCATCCCTCTGATTCACCAGTTTGTGGCACGCATGAACCAGAACTTTGCCTCGGTGCAGGCTTGGCTGGCGCCTCGGTAGCAGCTGGAAAACGCAGCGGGCGGGCAGAGCGGGTTTGCAACGGTTTGCACTGGTTGTCCCGGGCATCGTACGCCTTACGCACATGGTGTGGGGCAGTCACATCCATTTCAAGCCTGCTGATTCCACCCTGATCGATTCGTGGCTTGTAAAAGCATCCTTGGATGGTTGCAAGGGGGGCAGGACACTTGGCGAGGTGGAAAGTTTGCATGACCTATTGAAGTCGAACTCCCCCGCTTTCACTCGTGCTGGAGCTGCTCAGGATGGAGAAGAAGCAGCCAGCTACGATGAGCTCAAGCCTGCACAACGTGCGCGACCAGCCTGGCTTCCATCGCTTGGCTGCTGTGCCGTGGTTACACCCAGCGCTGCAGCTGCTGCCCCCTGCGTGCGCTGCAGACTGGACTGGCGGCCACTGGCAGCAGGGTGGCGGCCGGCGGCACGCCCAAGCGCCGTGTGCTGCTGCCCATCCAGCAGGAGCCTCGCTCTGCCTGGGCGCCGGCGGAGCAGAAGGCGCAGGTGCCTTCAGTAGAGCCTGAGGATGACAGCCCCCTGAGCAAGTTCAAGGTCAGAGCGCGGGAGGATTGGTCAACTCTGTTCCAAGAGCCGTGCGTTGACCACCATCCAGGTTGACCACCAGTCGAGGCACTGAGCTCCATGGGCCCTGCTGCAGGACTGGAAAGCTGTCGAGGCGCTGGCTGGGCGCCAGCCCACACCCTCGGGTCCTGCGGCACCGCCACAGCAGCATCCGCTGGTCACCCCCGCCAAGCCGGCACCTGGAAGAGGGCGGGTTCAGCACACCGTCACCGTTGCGGCAGACGTGTCCCTGCTGGTGCAGAACCTGGCGGGACAGGCGGGTGCAGCTGTCAGCAGCATCGGCAAAGCAGGCGCCGGCGCACAGCAGGCGGCCACAGCACCCGCCAGCAACCGCCTGGCCGACCTGCTGCACACCCTGGCCGACTCGGCAGTGCTGGCGCTGGCCACAGACACAGTGCTGGCCGAGCTGCTGGGAGGCCTGCAGCCGCTGCTGCGCTACCGCGCTGTCGAGCACGCGTGGGCGGTTGCGGGAATCGCCGGCATCCTAGTGCCCCTGCAGCTGGCGTGCCAGGCAAGCGCAGTCAGCCAGTCTGCCAGTGCATCATCTGGCGACACATTGATGGCGCTGCCGCCCATCCCCTACAGGAGCGCCTGTGTCGCACCTCTCTGGCCTGTGATGCCGGCCTGGCAGCAGCCGCCTCCCGCTTCTTTACGCGCGTGATCCGGGAGGCTGGCGACGGAGCGGTGCACGACAGCCTGCTGGCCGCGACGGCCGCCTATGGGCACGGCAACACCAGGCTGCTGAGCGGAGTGGTGGGTGCTGCCGCTTCACACCCATGCGTGCATGCCAATGCATTGTGCTGGCTGCTGCATGGGCTGAGCCTGCTCATGCGAGTTGTTGCACCGCCATGGAGTTGCGGGTGCTGCAGCGGGCGCGACAAAGTCCCAGTGCCACCCGTCCTGCAGGCCCTGGCCAGCCTGCTGACCCTGCTGGTGACTGCACGATTCCAGCCGCCCACGCCCCTGGCTTTTGGCAGCCGCTGCGTGGAGCGCCTGATGCGCCTGAGCCACAGCAAAGCAGGGTTGAAGCTGCAGCACTTTGCCGAGGCGGTGAGCCTGCCTGCAATGTGGTGCACACTAAATTTACAGTGCTGCAAGCGCCTTCACCTAGGATAGCGCGCAGCAGGAGGAAAACCTGCAATCAATTCCTGCCCAAGTGCCTGGGAGAGATGGATTTCACCGCCTCTCTTGCTCACCCTTTGCTTGCAGATCGAGTCGCTGAGCCAGCTGCGGTGCATTGATGGGCCGTCTGCGGCTCCCGTGGTCGCCCTGGCCGCCTCCACTGCGAGGGAGGTGGAGGGCGATGCTCGCCAGCTGGATGTCTCGCAGCTCATGCAGCTGGCCAGGTGAGGACACGCGGGGAGTGTGGGAGAGCAGCAGGCACCTGCCTGGGTGCGCATCCTTGATCTGACAACATCCTCTGGGCACCTGCAGGGTGATGAACTCTGTCGCTGTGATCGCAGGTGGGCGCTGCGGGAGGGTCAAGCGCTAGCCTGCACTGTTGCAAGGCCGCCCTGGCAGCTTGCACTTCTGATCGTTTTATGCCCCTCGACCCCTGCCCCGCAGCCACCACCACAGTGCAGAGCGGCTCCCTGCTGGCCACCACCGCTGCCTGGCACTTGATGACCGTCCGCGCCTCCGCCCTGGCTGGCAGCACGGCTGGGGTGGGGCCGGCGCTGTCGCACATGTGGCTGGCCAGCCGCCTGCTGATGGCAGTTTCCCAGGCCCAAGCCAGCGATGCGCCCAACTTTCAGCTGCCCGACCACCTGGGGTGAGACCACACCTGCAGGGCAGAGGAGTCGGGCTGTGAAGCAGCACCAAGCTGCCTTGTCAACGCTGGTAAAGCCCCAGTCCCCACCACAGTGTGCACGTGCCATGCCCACAGGCTGATGAGCCAGGCGGCCTGGCTGGAGCACGAGCAGCGGGTGGTGGCGGGGCTCACCTCGGCGCAGAGAAGGGTGCTGAACTCGCTCGGCGTGCTCAAGGTGCGGCTTGCTGGGCCTTGTGGCATGCTGCTGCCGCTCGGGCTTCTCCAACCCACACGGAAGCCGCTCGACCCACTTGACCCGCCAGCGACTCGCGCCTGCTCATGCTGCGCCACGCTGTGGTCTGCGTGCCCGGCAGGTGCCCGCCACCCGCGTCACCGTCAACGCCTCCTTCCTCGACTTCTTCCAGATCAGCATCGCGGTGAGCGGTACAGCTGTCGCACCATACTACTTCACTGCCTGCAGTGCACTTGCCTTCAGTATGCTAGTGCTGATTGGGTGAACCAGATCAAAGTAAGCCAGAGCCACAGCGGAGTGCAGCCAGCACCCACAACCTAAGCCTCCTGGCTGTCCCTGCTGCCACACAGGCGCAGCTCCCCCTGAAGGGCAGCGACGAGAAGCGGCAGCTGGCCATCCTGATCCGCGACCCGCACACGCAGCTGCTGCGCAACAGCAGCCGGGGCGAGCCGCTGGGCGCAGAGGCGGCGCACGAGCGCATCCTGCAGGTGTGTGCGTGTGGGCAACGCCTTCTGTGTGGGCACAACGCAGGTGGCTGTTCGCCGCCCCTGCGCACCTGACTAAGCACTTGCTCCCCTGCCTGTTCTCCTGCCCTGCCCTGCCCTGCCCCCTGTAGAGTGCTGGCTGGCATGTGGTGCGCCTGGACTCCCAGACCTGCCTGCAGCTGCCCGTCAAAATCCTGTCTGAGGAGCTGGCAGCAATGATGGTGGGGGAGGAGCGGGGCAGCCTCCGCTTTGTTGCTTGAGCGCTTGCACGGTGGGGAAGCCGGCACAAGCCAAGGGGACCAGAACAGCGAGCAACAGCGGGCGCTAATCGCCGTTCCACCAGCCCAGATCGCTGCTGCCGCCGTCGCGCTGCTGCTGCTGCCCAGGACGCTGCTGCTGCTGGGCGCCGCGGCCGCCACGCCCACCTCCTGTGCGCCCCCCACGGCCTCCCCTGCCGCCTGCGCCTCCTCGCCCACTGCGACCACTGCTGCTGCGGCCAGCCCCTTCATACCGCCCCTCCTCCCGCCGTCCCTCAACCTGCGCATCGCCCTTTCTCCGCTGCTGCGGGGCAGGCTGTCGCTTGCTGGTGCTGGCCTCCCGCGGGTCTTGGCCAGGCATGTAGCGCAGGGAGGCTGCACACAGCAAGAAAACTAACAGGCATTAGTTAGGTAGATGGTTCCAAGTGATAGCTAGCTCCCTGCCGGTAGGACACTTAAACGTGTAACAAGCAAACCAATGGCCAGGGCACAAACTGCATGTCCCGCCTCGCTCCCTACCTTGCTTGGGTGCGGCCCCGGGCGCCGGCTTTGCCGCTGCCGCCGACATGATGTCTGGCAGCACTGCCGCCGTCGCCGCGAGGAGCGGCTTGAAGAGGCCCGCGTCCCGCTGGTCGCAAGCGGCGAGGCTCAGGAACACACGCATGAGGTCCTGCAGGGAAGGCATGCGGGGCAGGCCAGGCGGTGGACCGCGGCACGCTGCACACCACCACCGCCAGGTGTCTGCCAGCTGCCAGCGCCGGTGTGCAGCAACGGATTGGGGTGCAGGTGAGGCGGCAGGGCGCTGCCAGCCCTGGCTCAGTCCCCGGCATCCACACCGGCACCTGGAACTCGGCGGGACCGCCATCGGCGGGCCCCAGGTCTCTTCCATCCACGATGCTGGCCTGCAGGCGGCGGTGCGCGTTCTTGGTCTGCACGGGACAGAGCATGACGGGCGTAGTTGGTGGGGCGAAGTAGGGCGGGCACCACAGCCCGCAGCACCTGGCTGGGGAGCAGGCAGCCCGCCATGCCCGACCTGCGCTTGCACTGCTGCTGCCTGCCTCCACAATTGTTGGCCTGGGTCATCTGCCCCACCGCCCCTCACCTTGCGGTCATCCACGGGGAACCCGGCCAGGACCAGGGCACGCAGCTTGACAGGGTCCAGCGCCCGCAGAATGTCGCTGCGCTGCCGCGCCAGGCTCAGCACGGCGCGCTTCATCACGCCTGCAGGCAGCCGCGGGGAGCGGCACCACCACAGGTGTCAGCCACCGGCTGCAGCAGCAACCGCGGGCGGTGGTGGCCGCAGCAGCAGCCGGCACCGGAGGCGCCTGGGCAGGTCCGCACCTGGGTTGCTGTCGAGCGCCGCCTCAGAGACCTCGGGGTCAGCCGCATAGTGGCCCAGCTGGTATGCCTGGCGCAGGAAGGATGCCCACAGCTGGCGCCATTCCTCGTATGAAGGAATGGCGTTGGAGCTGCTAGTTGTCGCAGGCGCGCTGCTGGGTCCGGGTGTGAAGCTGCCGCCTGCTGCCGCCGCCGCCGCCGTCGGGCTGTCGCCGCCGCCGCTGCTGGCTGCTGACCGGGGCACGGCGGCGCCATGTGCTAGTTTTCTGCTGCTGCTCGATAACTTGGAGACCAGGGGCGGGCAGGTGTGTGGCTGCCCCACATGCTGGCTCTGCATGCTGGCCAGCAGGCGTCGAGGTATCGTGACCAGCTGCCGCAGCATCATGCACAATGAACCCTGATGAAGCCGGATGCAAGAAGACAAGGCTTCAATGCTGCGGTGTTCCACAGCAGGGACAGCTGGCTGGTGGCTGTCTTGAACGTCCTTCTTTTGCTAGCCTCGGTCTGGTAGTTGCCACCGATCGTGGACGATGGATGCACAGCAGCACCAAACGATCGCAGACTCGCTTGCTGTTCCGGTTGAAGTGGCTCTGGCGCTGGCCCAGACGCAGGAGCAGGTCTGACGATGCATGCAAAGACAGCCAGTAGCTTGGCGGCGCCGCTGCAGCCTGCCCAAGGCCATCCCGCCCACCACCGCCTCGATTGTTGCCGCCGGCCGCCTCGCCTTCAGCATATCAGCCACCTGCCTGTGTTTGGTGCCCCCGTGCCCACAATGCAGGCTGTGACGCTGCTGGAGGCAGCAGCATGGGGCCCGCGGCTGCAGCAGCTGGCAGACCTGCAGGCGGCACACGCCTCTGCCGCCGCCGCCCTGCCGCCGCTCCAGGCACTCTGCGCCGAGGCCCTCTCGCAGCGTAGCCCAGGTGCAGCGGGCTTTGGGGTTGCGCACAAGAGTTTCGGAGGCGTGATGCAGAGCAAAAGAGGAATAGCGTGCCCAAGTCAGTAGCCAGGCTTCTCTAACGACGATTTCTGCCGCCGCCTGCTTTCCAATGCCCCACAGTGTTGGCGCCAGCTGTTCCGCTCATCACTCAGTCGCTGGCGGCGTACCGGCGGGCCGAGGCGGCGCTGGCGGCGCAGCAGGCAGAGTCGGTGGCGGCGCTGGCAGAGCTGGGGCGCAGGCTGGCGCAACAGGGGGAGGAGAGTGGCGCGGAGGCGCGGCGTCTGGCCCGGCAGCCGCAGGGGCTGGAGCTGGTGAGCATTCAGCGGGCGGGGTGGGCGGGCGGGTGGGTGGTGCTTGCGGGTCCCCCTGGGGGCAGCATTCTTCTGCTTCTGTCAGCGCTGGGCTGCTGGGGTGCAGGCCAGGCGGAGAGCCTGCTGCAGGTCGCCGATCGCCTTGCCTCCCTCCCCGCGTTGACCTTGCTGCAGGCGATTGAGCGGCAGCTGCTGTGCAGCATCCAATGCGAGGTGGCGCAGCGCTTGCAGCACATTGCCGCCGCCGGGGGGCAGCCCGCCAGCCTACCGTCCTTCGCAGCCGCTCTCGCCCAGCTGAAAGCCGAGGCGGCTGCCGCGCTGCAGCAACTGGAGCAGCGGCGGCAAGAGCAGCAGCAGCAGCAGCAGCAGGATCTGCGAGCTCGTCGCGGCGCTGCAGATGCGGCGGATGTGGCACCAGATCCTGCGCAGCCTGCTCTGCCGCCGCCTGCTGTGCTGTCGTCTCCCCCAGTGCCCCAGCCGGTGCAGCCGCAGAGACAGCAGCAGCCACGGCAGGAAAGCCAGGCCTTGCTGCAGCCGCAGGATGTGCGCCTGCTGGCGTCCAGCATGGATCAGCTGTCTGGCCAGCTGCAGCAGCTGCAGGGGCTGCTCCTCAGCCAGCAGCAGCTGCAGGCGCCGCTGCTGCACTTCCTGCACCAGCTGCTGCCGGCGCTGTTGCCGGCAGCAGCCCAAGCGCCGCCAGCAGCTGCCACACTGCTTGAGTGGCAGCAGCAGCAGCAGCAGGCTTCGCCCTCGCCAGCCCAGCAGCAGGCCGCCGCCCCTCCTGCAGCAGGCAACCCTGCGTCAGCCGCAGCAGATTTCCAGGAACTGTCGCCAGTGCAGCAGCAGCGGCAGCCAGCGCCTCCGGACCGCGCATCAGGATCAGCGGCCGTTGCTGCGGCGGCAGCGGCAGCAGCCGCTGAGGCCGAAGCCGCAGCTGCAGCGACCTTCCCGCCTGGAGCCGGGAGAGGCGCTGCTGCAAGCACAGCGGCACCTGAGGACAACGCCGCCGTGGCTGCAGCATCGGGCCCGCTGCCCAACCAGACGCCGCCAGCAGTGCAGGTGGTAGCAGCACCCAGAGACCCCCTGTCAGCCGCACCAGCAGCCGCCCTCCCCCTGTTCACTCCTGTGGAACCGCGACCCAGCGACGCCGTCGCGGCAGGCATGGCGGCAGCCGCTGCTGTTGTGGCGGCCGTGGATAGCAGCAGGGCGGTGCACGCCGCCCTCAGAGGCGATGCCGCCCCCAGCAGCAGCAGCAGCGAGGGCCGGGCCGCTGCTGCGGCTGTGGCAGCGGCGCTGGCTGTGGGGTTGGTGGGCAGCCCGCAGCAGACCACGGCGGCAGCAGCATCAGGGGAGGCAGGGGCCCACGATGCGGCTGCCGGTGCATTGTCTCAGGGTGCTGTGCAGCAGCCTGAGGAGCAGCCCCCACCTCAGGAGCAGTGGCAGGCTGCAGGCGACGGCGGCGGCGGCTCGTGCCAGCCGCCGTTTGCCTTCCCGCAGCTGCAGGCACCTGCTTCCCAGCAGCAAGGCACCGCATCCACCCCGCCCTTGCCCTCCGACCAGCCGCCACGGCCAGGCGCCAGGGCTGTGCAAGTCGGCGGCAGCGCAGGTGGTACCAGCAGTGCTGCCAGGCCCGATGAGGTGGCTGCAGCTGCCGCCCCAGCAGGGAGTTTGCCGCCAGGCAAGGAAAACTTGACCAGCAGCCAGAGCAACAGCCAGGAGCAGCTGCTGCCTGGCTCGGCCCCATCCTGCGGAGGTGTCGGCGGCGCGCCGGATGCCGCACCCGGCGCTGGTAGCAGCAAGCTGGCAGCAGATGCCAAGCCAGCATCGCTTGCGGCTAGCCCTGCGGTGCCGGATTCTGAGGAGCAGACGCTGCCAGGCACCCAGCAGCTGGCATCCCAGCCGCACCTGCCGGCGCCTGCGCCAGGCTTGGCCGAGCAGGCGCAGGAGCCGTCGCAGCAGCGGTCCTCGCAGCGTGGGCTGGCGGCGGCGGCGGTCGCGGCGGCTGCAGCGGCGGCAGTGCAGGAGGTGCCAGGCGCAGGCGCGGCTGCTCCGCAGGGCACGCAAGGTGAGGGGCCGGGGTGGAGGCTGCAGGCAATGCTTGTGTCCCGGTCTTGCTTCTGGCCTGAGCACTTGGGGTAGAGGAATCAGGGCAGCCACCTCCTCCCTGCGTGCAGGCACACCGGTGCCCTCCCTCGCCGCCCTGCTGGACAGCCAGCGTGACTCCACCTCGCCAAAAGGCCGCCCGCCCGGCAGCGCCAGCAGGCCGCCCAGCGCGACGCGCGCGGCGGCAGGAACGGGCGGCCACAGCGCGGCCGCGCCCGCTGGTGCCAGCCCTTCAGCGCCTGCTGTGGGCGCGGCAGCGGCGGCACCCACCTTGGCCGCGAGCCCGGCGGTGCCAGCAGCTCAGCAGAATCCTGATTCCGGGGGCAAGGCACGCGGTAGCAGCGGCAGCGGGAGCGAGGCACCAGCGGCGGCTACTTCGGCTGATGCAGCGGCCGAGATGGGGCCTCCAGCGCAGGTGCCGCCAGCCGCTGCCCTCCTGCAGCTGCAGGAAGCTGCTGCGGCTGCTGCTCTGGCCCCTCCTGCGGATGGCGCAGCAGCACCCCCGCAGCAGCAGCAGCAGCAGCAGCAGCAGCAGCAGCGCAAGCGGTCGGCCTCCCAGGAGGCCGACCGGTGGCAGCAGAAGCGCAGCCGGTTTGCCCGCGAGTCGCAGGAGCAGCAGCAGGGGCAGCAGCAGCCCAGCCAGGGAGGCGGGGAGCAGGCGGGGGCAGCAGGGCAGGGCGGGGATGGGGACCTGCACCTGTTGACGCAGGGCCCGCAACAGCGGGAGCCGCAGCAGCTGGCAGAGGGCTCCGACGACCCCTGGAGCAGCAGCGGCATCGTGTGCAGCCAGCCAAGCGGCGGCGGCAGCGGCGGCGACCACCCGCTTGGCGCGCTGCAGTCAGCTGCGGCCGCGGCGGCAGCGCAGCACCAGCCTTCCGCGCCCCTGGCCGCGCTCAGGCAGCTTTGGCAGCAGCAGGGCGCCACGTCGCCGCTGCTGGCGCTGGTGGGCACACCTCGCGCCCAGTTCACGCCTGGTGGAGCACAGCCAGGGGCAAACCAGGCCAGCCAGCAGCAGGCAGGCGGGGCTGCTGGCGGCTCGCCCAGCCCCTGGCTCTTGGCCAGCTGGCAGCCGGCCCCGGTGGCGGGCGCAGCCAAGGGCGCCACCCCCCGCTTTGTGAGCCCCAGCACCGGCGGCGCTGGCGGCGCCAGCTGCAGCCTCACCCCAGCCCCAGCGGCAGCAGCAGCAACTGCTGGGACCAGCCCCTTCCAGCCGCTGCTGGGCAACCATCCGTGCCTGGCTCCCGCCCCTGGCGATGGCGCCCAGCGGGGGCCGATCCCAGACGCAGGAGCCGTGGCCGGCCAGCAGCAACACCACCGGCTTGCTCGGAGGAGCCCGCTGCAGCAGGCCGCTGAAGAGGGCGGAGTCGGTGGAGGCGGCAGCTAGAGGTGCAGCCCGTTGTGAACGTGTCTGTTGGTGCCTAAGCTGGTCTGAACATGTGTGAAATCCTCAGTGACGGTCAAGGGGCCAAGGAAGAGGGAGCCAGGGCACTTGTAATGCCTTGGACGCTGACTGACTGAGATTACAGAGAACCGGGCCCTTTAAAGGGCTGGGGACACACAAGCCGTGCCCACTAGCTCTGGACAATATAAGTATGAAACCAACCAACAGACAGGGCGGCGGAGCGCGGGGCTGCGAGGAGCCGATCGGGCACAGCGGGCGGCAGGGAAAGCGGAGGGTGCGTGGGAGCCAGCCCAGTGACTGTCAGAGAGTTGTGAGGAGGGGAAACGGGGGGCAAAAGACAGGGGAAAGAGGGGGATCAAGGGCCAGGACCGCCAGCAGGCGGCGCAAGCGGCTCAGAGACGCCACCCACCCCGGCACAGAAGCTGGGGGAGCGGCCAGGCGGGCGGGCGGGGACCGCCTCAGAGGGCAGGCGACACAGGGGGTTCAGGCTCAGGTCAGATCACACGGGAGAAGGGGGCAGCCAGCTGCCAACGAGGAGAGGGGAGAAAGGGGGACGCCAGAGAAAGCACACCGAGCGGCAGCGCGGCAGGCACAACAGCGCACGAGCAGGCACAGGCGCACAGGCACTGCAGCACACCGCCGGCGGGTCCCCGATGGCGTGACTGCGGAAAAGCGCAACCACCTCCACTGGTTCCTAGCACACCTCGCACGGCGCAATAGCCAGCCAAGGGGCACCACAGCCAGGCAGCAGCCGACAGCGCACGGGCAACCAAATGCAAGCCGGCACAGCAGGCGAGCAGCGCGGCAGCAAGGCGGCGGGCACAGGGCGAGCAGGCAGGCAGAAGATGGGCAAGAGGGAAGACGGACACGAGAAAAGGGGTGAGGAGGGCAGGCACAGTCAGGAGAAAGGCGGGGAAGGGCCAGCGGAGCTGACTGACGATCAAGCAGGGGGAGGAACAGGAGGGGGGCGGAGCCGAACGCGGCCGCTGGTAGAGAAGAAAAAGGGGTGGGCAGGGCCAAGGCTGTCAACCCAAGAGGCGGGGGCACAGCCCAGGGCCTCAAAATCAGCGAGAAGGGACCAGAAGGACTGGAGAGCCGCGCGGCGGGCAGCCTCCAGCGGCGTGGCTGCGGGTTGCGGTGCTGCGGGGCCAGGCGCGGCCGGCTCCAGCGGCGGGGGCGGCGGGTCCTGAGTGCCGCCGCCGGAGGAGGCTGCGCCGGCAGCAGGCCGCGAGGCCGGCTGGTGCAGGAAGCCGTCGAGGGTGAGCTGGGTGAAGCGCGGTCCGGCGGGCTGCGCTGGCGGGGCGCCACGGCGGCGCAGCACCTCGGCCGCCAGGCTGCGGCGGCCCCGGTCCATGGCCTCCACAGCGGCCAGGCACACCACACCCCAGGCGCCAGCGCGCACGCCAGGCGGGAGGCGGGCAAGCCAGATGTCGGCGGGGACAAGGGGAGGGGGAGGGGCATCAGCTGGGGCAGCGGCAATCAGGGCCGCATGGACAGCGGCAACAACAGCGCAGGCCACAGGGCAGGCCCAGAAGTGGTGGTGGCGGTCAGGGCGGGGGCCAGAGGCACCACACAGGCAGGGCTCATCCCGGTGCATGCGGGCCGCCGTGGGCAAGGCATCGTATACCAGCCTCCAGAACACCTCCTTCCTGCCATTCTCCCAAGGCAGGCGCCACAGCCGGGCCAAGGCCGACTGCAACTCGGCCAGGGGGCCAGCGGCGGGGGAGGGAGCAGCCGCGGCGGCGGCGGCAAAGGGGGCAAGGCGGGTGGCGGCGCGGTGCTCAACCGCAGGGGCAGCCAGGAGGGCCGTTGCGGCGCGCACGGTCAGAGCCGCAAGGGGGACAGGGCGGCCATCAGAGCGGCGCCAGCCCAGGCGCGGCAAGAGGGTGCCGGCAAGAACAGCCCGGGGACACAGCGACTGCCCCAGGCCAGCGGCGGCAGCGGAGGCAGCGGCGCGCGCCGCCGCCACCCAGGGCAGGGGCAGGGCAGCTAGCAGCTGTGCCACCCGCTCCAGCGCCACATGCCGCTCGACGAAGGCGTAGGAGGAGCGGAGGAGGGGGCCGCGCACGTCGGCGGTGTAGGCCGCCTGGGTCGGCGCCGCCAGCGCGGCTCGCTCCACCTCAAGCAAGCGGCGCAGGCAGTGCACCCCTGCATCCAGAAAGTCAGCAAAGGAGGAATCCAGGCCGGCAGGGTGCGAGGGGGAGAGGAGCAGCGGGTTGCCCCAGAGCGGGAGGGAGAGGCACCACGGCCCAGGCGCAAGCGGCTCCGCAGCCACGTCAGTGGGCACGGGCAGCGAGGCGAGGGCGGCGCGGAGGCGAAGGAGGGGAGGGGGAAGAGGGGCAAGGGAGCCAGGCACGGGCTGGTCAAGGGGCCAGAAGAGGAGCCCAGCGGGGGGCAGGCCACCAAGAAGCTCACATGCAATGGCAACCCAGGGAGGCGCCGGCAGGGCGGCAGGCGAGGGGGCAGGTGGGGGTGGGGCGGCGGCCAAAGAGGGTGGCAGGGGGCCAGGAAGGAGGGCGGCCTGCCGGCGGCGGCTTTGGGGCCTTGCCTTGGCTGCTGCACATCTCTGCCCGCCATGCTCGCTGGGCGGCGCGCCTCCTCACCTCCGCATGGGCCCCTCTGGCCTCCTCCTCCTCTGCAGGGCCGCTGACTGACTGAGATTACAGAGAACCGGGCCCTTTAAAGGGCTGGGGACACACAAGCCGTGCCCACTAGCTCTGGACAATACAAGTATGAAACCAACCAACAGACAGGGCCGCTCTGATCTGTGATCTGTGATGTTACAGAGGCAATGCCCATTAATGGGCTGGGGGCACACAAGCCGTGCCCACTAGCTCTGGACTGTATGAAAGCATGCAACACCGCCCGGGCGGCGAACGGCGGGCTCAGGGAGCGGTCGGGCGCAAAGGGCGGGGAGGGAGGCGAGGGGCGCCTGATGGCCAGCCCAAGGGCGGCAAGCATACCAGCGGGGGGGAGGGGCAGGTCGAGGACCCGCACACCACCACCACCAGAAAGCGGGCCCACCCACCCCGGCACAGTAGCTGGGAGAGCGGCCACGCGGGCGGGCAAAGGTGAAGGCGGCACGCGGGAAGACCGGGCAAGGGGAGGACGGGGCAAGCGCAAAAGCGCAAGCATCTGCGGGTTACGGGGGGGAGAGTAGGGGCGTGACGACCAGAACGGCAGGCACGGAGTGAGCGAAAAGAGGGGGGGACGGCGGGCCGCCCGGCACGCGGCGGCAGCAGCAGCAGCTGCCTGCCCGAACGCAAATCGCTCGGCGGCAACAGGCTCCTCCGCCAAGCCACGCCACCCCACGTCTCAATTCGCTGAAGGGAAAGCACCAGGGCTTGGGGCCGCGACACACGGAAGCGGGAATTGGGGGGAGGGGCTGGCGCGCACAAAACGCGTCGTAGGGGGCGAACAAGTCGCAGAGGGGGTGGCCGGGCACCAACGGGGCACACGGGGGCTCATACAACGGGCCGGGAGCCGGCACCGGCCCGAGGGGGTGTTCGCCGGACTAGCCGAGCCGCGGGCGCCGCAGGGCCCGGGGCACCCCTCCACGCACCATCAGGAGGCCATCTCGAGTGCGGGCAGTTGCAGAATGGGCGGCTGGCGGGCCAAGCGAGCCGGCGATGCTGCGGTCGCCCTCGTCCTGCGTCCCCAAGGCAGGGTGTTGCTCAAGAAGGGCCCCAGAGGAGCGGGAGGGGGGCGCGGGGCCCGGCCGCGCCGGGGGACTCGAGCAAGGAACGATGAACGACGTGTGTGTGTGTGTTTTACAGGGATTGGGCACATTAATGTGCTGGGGCCGAACCCGCTAACCCTGCCGGCTGTCCAGAGCGAGGAAAATCTGGCCGCCGATGGCATCCCGGGGAGGCTCCGTCTTGCAAGCGCCATGCCGGTCTGCCGGGCAGCCGTCCGCCGCCCAGATGCCGCCACGAAGGTGCCGTGAGGCAAAGTCCCAGCTAGTGTCCCGGCTGGGGTTCGAACTCGTGCCTGTGGTATCACCCACCGGCACTCATCCAGCTCCTTATTTAACGTCGCGGCCAACGACGGAACGAGGAACGACTGTGATCTGTGATCTGTGATGTTACAGAGGCAATGCCCAACGACGGGGGGAGCGAATTTTTGAAATTTAGATGATGCTGTCAAACGGCAAATTGAAGAAATGCACCATGCTCCTGCCGCATTAGGAGACAGCTCAAGGTCGTGGGTTCGATCCCCACCGGGTTCGACGAATGCAATGGGTTACTGCATCCCCAATCTGGACCCGTAGCGCAGTGGATAGCGCGTGTGCTTCCTAAGTTTTGCCTGTTTTGCCAAGTGAGAGGGCTGGAACAGGCGCCCCACTCATCATCATCACCGATGGGAGGGGCAGGCGTTTTTATGATGGGCAAATGGGCCGGCACACTCTGCTAGAGATGGGCATGCAGGAGTACAAGAGTTCAGCACGAAGTGGTGGCCACCATCCAACCGATGCCGCGGTGAATGTCCTGCTGCGGTGAATGTCCTGCCAATGTTTCTTGTGGCCAGAGATCCATCGTTGCTAGTGCAGCAGCTCACATTTGACACAACAACTGGATGAACATGCCGAGGGCGCCTCCACGCAGGCCTGGGCAGGGTTACACCCTGCCTACTCATTTAAAAAACAACATTTATAGCCTATTTGTAGCCTACAGGCTAGCCAACAGTAGCCCACTCGTCCGCTCACATCCGTGACGATCACAGAGAGCCATCGCGCCGGCCTCGCGCCGATCACCCCCACACCCTCACCCTTCGCACTCACCCACCCACCCTTCAGCATGTCAAGCAGCGAGGGAGCCAGCAGGGGGCAGCGCAGCCAACAGCCGATCAGCAACCCATCTGACTGGTGCAAACTTGTGTGGCGGCGGCGGCCTGGGACACACCAGCGACCCTCCCGCCCTCAAACCTGCAAATCGTTTTCGCTCGTTTTTTTATTTATCATCAATGGACTCTCCTCGTCACTGCCGCACCCCGGTTCTGCACCCTTAGCACCCGCTCCGACATGCTGCCGCCATGCTGCCGCCACGCTGTCGCCGCCCCTTGATCTGCATTGCCTCCTGCTTTTCCGCCAGTTAATCTGCTGCAGCCATGCACCACCAGCCGCCCCCAGGGGGCAGTAGGACGCTGTGCGAGCTCCAGTGCCAGCTCTGTAAGCCCCCTCGCTTGTTTGCAGCCGCATCACCATCACCAGGAAACTGATCCCGCCTTTGATGTGCTGCAGTGACCGTGCCGGCTGGCGGGCGGGGCGCGCTGGTGAGGTTTTCGATTGATCAGCTCGTCCCGCTCTGCGTTTCCATCCATCACGCTGCTCAACTGATTGCATTCGCCTGTTGCAACGAACCCTTGCAGCCCGGGCCCGCCTGCCCTGATGCCGACCTGAGCGCCGCCGCCGCACCGCCGCTGGGCGTGGGCGGCTACGCCCCCGTCGTCAAGTGCCCCAGCGGGCAGTGGCCGCCCGCGTACGCATCCGACGACGGCTCCTGGGACAGCGCCGACGGCGACAGCCCCGCCGCCGGCCTGTGCCCGCTGCTGCAGCAGCTGCTGCGCCGGCTGCCGTCTGCCGCCGCCACCAGCCGGCTCGAGGCATTGCTGGGGCTGCAGGCCGGGGCCGCGCCCGGCAAGCCGCTGGCCTGGCACGCCCACCAGCCGCTGCTTGCGGCCGTGGATGGCGGCGACCGGGTGCAGATCTTCGACTATGCGGGGCAGCTGCCGCTGCTGGGGCAGGGGGCGGCAGGGGCTGCACCGCCCCCGTTGCAGCCCACGCTGCTGCTTCGGCACGAGTTCCAGCAGCAGGCCTCCGCTGCTGCGTGGCGGCCCTACGGCGGCAGGTGCCTGGCGGTGGGTGCGGCGCACGGCGTCTGCCTCTGGCACCTCGCCCGCCCGCCTGCCGGCAGCGGCTCCAGGTGAGCGGCTGGTGCTGCGGGCTGGGGTGGTGGTGGGGTGGGGTGGGGTGGGGCGTGTATGCCCGTTTGACGGGGCAGCTCCTGGCTGCTCAGGTGCGGTAGCCCTTGCCGCAGCACCGTGACCCGTGGGACATCGGCGCCGTGCTTGACACTCCTCTGGTGGCTGCCCTGGCTGCACCCCTTGCCTGCACAGCATGCACGAGGGGCCTGCTGGCTGCCCCACCCCGCCCCTGGCTCCTCCCCCACCTGCCATGCAGGCCCGACAGCAGCGCCTGGATGACCTGGCTCAAGGCGCCGGCAGCGGGCCCCGTGGCCACCCTGGCCTGGCACCCTCAGGCGCGCAGCGCAGGGGCAGGGCGGGAGGCCGCAGCGCAGGCGGGATGGCAGCCTCTCAGCGGGGTCGACTGCCAGCACAGCCCAGCCCCAGCCGCCGATCGCCGCCCCCGCCCTCGCCCCCTGGCCACCGCAGCTGAGCGCCCAGGCCGCTACCCTTTCGCTAATTGCTGCATGCTGTAGCTGCCACTCCACTCATGCTGTGCCCGCTTGCCGGCGCCCCTGCAGGGCCACCTGCTGGCGGCGGCCAGCCCGCAGGCGTCTGCCGGCTTCCACGTGTGGGATGTGGCCACAGGCACCGCCACACCCATCTCTGTGAGCGGCGCCTGCTGGCGGCAGCGCCCTGGCGACACCCACGCCCGCCGCATGCCTGCCCCAGGGCAGCCTGGCCCCCGCTCTCGTGGCCCCAGAGCTCTGCCGAGCCCCCGGCCACCCCCTGCCGGCCCATGCATGCTGCGCCTTGGCCCGCCATCGCCACCACCGCACCCGCCCGCCCCCCCTGCTGGCACCCGCAGGCGGGCCCCGAGGCGGTCACCCTGCTGCGCTGGTCGCCCTGCGGCTCCTATCTGCTGGCCGCCCACCCCGGCGGCGACTTCCGCATCTGGCAGACCCGCACCTGGTGGTCGCAGCGCTGGGCGGCGGCGGCGCCGGGCGGCGGCGGCGCCGGCGAGCTGGCGGAGGCGTGCTGGGGCCCCGACTGCCGCTCCCTGCTGCTGGCCTACGCCCGCTCCCCGCACCTCGTCTGCCTGCACTTCACCGCGGAGCCGCCCTCCCTGCAGGCGCAGCTGCTGCCGCTGCCGCTGGTGGAGCTGGGCGACAGAGGCAAGCGGGAGGGGAAGGGGCAGAGGGAGGGAAGCCGTCCCGCTGCTTGTCGCTGCGGCGGGAGCGGAGCTGGCAGTTTTGCGCCCGTCGTCCTGAGCTGCTCCCCAGCGCGTCACGGCTCGTGCGCCGCGCCCGCCGCCTGCAGGCTCCGGCGCCGGCTGCCTCATCCAGGCCGTGGCCTGGGACGCCAGGGCGCAGCGCCTGGCGGTGGCGGTGGGCGGCAGCCACCCCGCCGCGGGCTGCGTGGCGCTGTACGACACGCGCTGCGACCCCATCCTGTCCGCCCGCTTCATCGGCTTCATGCGGCTGGGGCCCCTGCAGCCAAAGGCAGGCCCCTCGGCCGCAGCTGGGCGTAGGGCGGCGGCGGAGCCTGGCTGGGAGGAGATTCAGCCAGAGGAGGTGGCGGAGGCGGCGGGCGCCATGGGTGGCGCTGCCTTGGGCGGGCCTGGCGGGAGGGGCAGCGCTGCGGCGGCCGGCCCGGCCGGCGACGCCGGCGACGGCGAGCGGCCGCAGCTGGCCTTCCTGCCCGGCTTTGCGCAGGGCGCGGTGCTGGCGGCGCGGCGCGGCGACCACATTGCCGCCGTGCCGCTGTACTTTGCTGCGTGAGGTGGGGCCTGGTCCCTCAAGTGTTGTGTGCGCACAGCGGCAGGCTGGTACGCCCTGCTGGCATAGATGCTTGCTGACATGCTGACATGTCCTGTGTTTCGAGACCTGCTGCCCAGATGTGTCGCTGTAAGCACCTGCCTCTTCCACAGTGCCAGTGCTTAGTGACAAATGCGAGATGGCGAGTGCGTCACCAGCAGCGTGTTGCTGGCCAGTGAATAGCGCCCAAGAGGCAGCGGGCGCCCAGCGACGCAGCGCGCAGTGCGGGGGCAGGGCCGTGAGGTGTAGTGTTGTGCTGTGAGTTCAGGGAGCTTTGGGCCCTAGCGGGCGGATAGCAGGGGCAAGGGTCAAAACGGGGACAGTGCCAAGGGGCAGACGAGAGGGGACACACACCGAAGGGTCGCAAGAGCAGCTGCCTACAGATAAAGAGATGCTAGCGAGAGAAGTGGTGGGGAGGCAGGCAGCGAGAGGCAAGCAGGCGGAGGGCACAGGGAGGAGCAGAGCCCGGCCCAAGTGTTGCAGGGCCAAGGGACTCAGGGCGCGCCCCGGTGGCACACGCGCCTCCCGCCAGACAGCGGGCCGCAGGGCGGACTTGCTGTGCAGGCGGGGCAAAGAGGAGCAGACAGACGCACGCGGGGCGTGCAGCGCAAACAGGCAGACGCTGGTGCGTGTGCAGCGGAGGCAGCGGGTGGGCCGGCGCGAGGTGGCCTGTGGCGACGGGGAGGGGCCGCGGCCTGGAGCCGCCAGCCACCCAGCCCCAGGCGCCCCGCCTGTGCAGGCCCCTCACTCCACCAGCTCCTCATCCATCAGGTCTCCATCCATGTAGTCCTCCTCGTTGAAGTCCCGCACCACGGGCTGCGGGCACAACAGGCAGGCAGGAGGGGAGCGGGGACAGCAGCCGCGAGCGGTAGGAGGGGAGGAGACGCACTCAACACGAGGGCAAGCAGACCCTCCCAAGGAGACGGGAGACAGGGCAGAGCGAGGGGGCTGCCACCGATGTCACCGAGGCAGCCAGCGGCGGCAGGGGGGGCTTCACCCAGGGGCCGGGGCGCGCCACGCTGGCGTGTGGCCGCACCTGCGGCGCCTGCGCCTTGGTGCGCGCGCTGTTCACGATGGCGCGGATGTCGTCCACCGTCTGCTCGGGCATGGGGGTGGCCTCCTTCATGGCAATGCCGCCGTCCTGCGGGCCGGGGGGGGGGGGGGGGGTC
>NW_005435086.1:2181908-2197710 GCF_000147415.1 Chlorella variabilis | reverse complement strand
TGCGCTGCGCAGGGTTGGCCACAAAGATGCGGGAGATGAGGTCCAGGCACTCGCGCGACAGGTGCAGGTTGGCGGGGAAGGAGTACTTGACGCTCATGATGCGCTGCGGGGGCGGGGAGGGGAGGGCGTGTGTGGGTGGGTGCGTGATGTGGTGCGGCGTGGTGTGGTGCGGAGGGGAGGGCGGCCAGGCGTGGGAGCCAGGCGTGGGAGCCAGGACCGGGCTGCCCGCCACATGCGCCGCCTGCCCGCGCGCCCTGTGCCACACCTGGATGGTTTTGCGGAAGTTGCGCGGGTCAGCTGGGTCCTCAAAGGGGTAGGCCCCCACCAGCATCACGTACAGCGTCACGCCGCAGGACCACACATCCGCAATCTCGCCGTCGTACTGCTTGCGGGACAGCACCTGCGGGGCAGCAGGACAGCCCTGGGCGGCACGGTGAAGTGCGCTCGGCTGCCATTGAGGGTGGCGGCGTGAGAGCTGGCAGGGCTGAGGCTAAGGAGGACAGCATCTGAGCCGTGCAGGCCGCCGTTGGGCTGGCAACCGCACACCAGCAGCCCAGCAGTCGCATGCGGGTCGAGCGCTTGCTTGCCTCTGGCGCAATGTATGCCGGCGTGCCTACTGTCGACTTGGGCTGCGAGTCAAACACCGCCGACTGCGGGCAGGGCAGGCGCAGGGGAGCAGGAGCGGTGTTGTCGCAGACAGGCAGCACATGCCCACACTCACCCAAACTGGCGACGGGCCACGCGCGCCACGCGATGCCCTGCTGCCCCCGCCTGCTGCCACATGAAAGCACCTCTCCACACCACGCTGCTGTGACCTGCTCTGCCAGCCTGCAGCCCACATCAGCACCACCAGCCTGCACCACCAGCCTGCACCACCCCCGCCCCCACACCTTGCTGTACCCAAAGTCGCAGATTTTGAGCCGCGGCGCGGGCCGCCCGTCCAGCAGCGTGTTCTCCAGCTTCAGGTCCCGGTGGCACACGCCCTGCACCCCAGCAGCAGCCAGCTCTTCAGCCCGTGATCCGCTCGCCCGACCGAAATGCCGCTTGTGTCCGGCTGGCATCGAGCGAGACAGCAAGGAGGGCTCCAGGCTCCCACAAGGCTCCCACCCACCACCACCCGCACCTCTCTGTGGCACCAGGCCACCCCCGAAATGAGCTGCTGGAAGAAGTAGCGCGCCTCGTCCTCGCTGAAGCGGTTGGCCTTGACGATGCGGTCAAAGAGCTCGCCGCCGCTGGCATACTCCATGGCTATGCCCAGGTGGGTGCTGGTCAGAAACACCTGGCGGCGGGGGGCAGCGGGTTGGGGCAGCGGCGTGTGAGGCGCAGGCTGCTGGGCGCGGCGGGCGGCGCGGCGCGGTAGGCAGCACCGCTGCTGAGCTGCGACAGTAAAGCAGGCGCGGGGCCGTGCCCTACTACTGGACACAGCACAGCGGATGCAAGCAGCGGCGGCAAGGCATCCCCCGGCAGCGGCCCGCCGCACCTCCCGGAACCGCACGATGTTGGGGTGGCCCGACAGCATGCGGTGGTTGATGATTTCTCGCTCTACATTCTTGTCTATCTGCAGCAGGGCAGCGGCAGATGCAGCACAGGCAGCGAGTGGCTGCGTGAACGTTCGGCGGCGGCGGAGGCGGCCCCTCGGCGGCACACATTGCGGCCTGCCCGCCTGCAGCCGCTCCAGCGGCGCACCTTCTCTCCCCGCTCAATGAATTTGACGGCCACCAGCTCGCCGCTGTCCTTGGCCCGACACAGCTTGGCCACACCGAAGTTGCCGCTGCCTATATCCCGAATCTGCGGAGAGGGGAGGTGATCGTGGGGTGAGCAGGCAGGAAGGGCGGCCCCGAGGGCCTCAGCGCCCGCCCAGCAGCCTGCAACTACGGGAGACCATCGCCGGGAGGGCCGCACTCACCAACTCGTATGGCCCGATGTCCATGGCTGCCCAGCGAGTGTCAGACAATCGGAGGGGAGGTCCTGGGCCGGGAAGGCCCCCCGGCGCGCCTCAGGCCGCACTTCGCTGGCTTTGCAGAAGGCGGGCTGCAGTGTGACGGCTCCTGGACCAGCCTGGGCGGGAGGATGAAGAAACGAACGATCGCTGGCTGGGGCATGCGCGGTGGCACTGGCAAGCAGTCACACTGGCGCACGGCTGGCGGCGGGGCATCGCACCATGCCGACCTGGGCCCTACTAAAGTGACAGTCCCAGAAGCTTACATGCTGTGAATGACAAGAATGCTTGGGACTGGGGGGACTGAGAGCAAACTGGGTTGTGGGCGCATGCATCGGTGCGCAGGTGCCAGCGCTGCTAACCGCTGCGGAAAGTGGCCGCCCCTTAGGGCAGGGCAGGGAGGAACGCAAGCAGGGGGGGATGCAAACAGAGGGGGAAGGTGCAAACAGAAATTAAATGTGTGCCGTCAGAATGCAGCCCTGGCACAGGCAGGCCGGCGGTGCGACAGCGGCTGGCTTCACAGCGTGGACAGCAGCCTCTCCACGGCGACATTGACGTTGCCCCCCGCCGCCACCAGCGCCCTGATGTTGGCCTCCCGGTCGTAGAAGCCCATGTCCTGCAGCTGCTGCAGCTGGGACGCATACGCCTCCTCCGGGTTGGCGGGTGGTGGCGGCGCCGCGCCAAACGCCCCCAGCCCGCCCGCTCCGCCGCCCATCATGCCCAGCAGCGCCCCGATGTCGGGCATGCCGCCGGCGGGCTGCGCGCCAGGCGCGCCGCCCAGCCCCGCGCCGCCCAGGCCGCCGGGCACGTCTGGGAACAGGCCGGTGCTCTGCAGCTCCTGCATCGCCTGCAGGCGGTGGTGGCGGCGGCAGCGGCAGTTGTCAGGCAGGGAGGCGTGGCACGCAGAGCGCAGCAGCAGCAGCCCTGAACCGGAAGGCTGCTGCTCCATGCTCCCCGACTCCCCGACCACCTTCCCACTCTCCCCCTCCCAACCCCCTGCCGCCCCCGCTCCCCACGTGCTCCCGCCGCCCGCAGCCCGCCCCCCGCCCACCTGCACCATCTGCTGCATGGCGTGCTGCGTGCGCGGGTCCATCATGGCACGCAGGCGCTGCGGGTCGCTCATCATGGTCCGCACCTGGTCCGCCAGGCCGGGGTTGGAGGCCACGGCACTGCGGCAGGGAAGAGGGGAGAGGGGAGAGGGGAGAGGTGTGGGAGGGAGCAGGCGGCGTGGGTGGGGCGGTACGCGGCGCGCAGAGCCGCGCGGCGCCGGCCGGCGCGGCGTCGGCGGCTGCCAGCTGGCCAGGGCTCTGCCTGCCGGCGCCTCACCTCTGGTACATCGGGCTCTGCTCCAGCATGGCCTGCATCTGCTGCTGGCCCTCGGGCGTGGACAGCATGGTGGACATCTGCTGCTGCATCAGCTGCTGCATGCCCGGCTCGGCCAGCATCTGCTGCATCGCCGCCTGCATGTCGGGGCTGCCCATCAGCTGCAGGGGGGCAGGCAGCAGGGCGCACGCAGGACGGGCAAGGGTCGGGGTTGGGGTAGGGCTCGGGGGCCACGTGTGATGGAAGGCAGGTCCAAAGGTTGACAGCGCACCCAGCACCAAAACCCCGCCCGACCGCGCACACCTGCTGCATTGCCGCCGCGTCCATGCCGCCCAGGCCGGCCAGGCCGCCCAGGCCGGGCGCCGCCGCGCCTGCCGCGCCGCCGCCGCCGGCCGCGGCCCAGGGGTTGGGCAGCGGCGCCTCGTTGGGGGCGCCGCCGCCGCCCGCCTGCTGCTGCGCGCCGCCGCCGCTGCCCGGCTGGAACAGCGCGGCAAACGGGTTGTCCGCCTCTGCTGCCTGCGCCTCGTTGGCTGCCTCCTCCAGCGGCTGCACGCAGGCGGGGCAGGCGGGCAGCCCATCTCCTCAAGCAAGCTCTCGGCGTGCTCGCCGGCAGCACGCATGCCGCCGCCGGCCACGTGCAAGCGGCCCCTGCCTCGAGCCGCTGCTGCCACCCAGGCACCACCCCCGCCCCAGCCCCTGCCGCCGCGCTTGCCTGCATGGATGAGTGGAACTGGCGCAGCGCGTTGAAGCCGCCGGGCATGGACTCGATGTTGCTCATGGCTCGGTCCATGTTGCGCACCTGCTCCCGCATCAGCGCCTGCACCGCGCGACACGCAGGCAGGTGAGCGGGAAGGCAGGGAGCGGCTGCCGCAGGTGAGTCGCAGCTGTGGTGCGCAGCACCTGGCCTCCCTCCCTCCCATACCGAGTGGCAGGTGGGGCACCTGTTGCCACCTCGCTGTCAAGGACAGCTGCCCAGGGCCATGGGTCCCCTAGCGCCGCACCCACCGGGTTGGACATGACTTGCGACATCTGGCGCAGCGTGTCGGGGTCGTTCAGCATGCGCCCCACCTGCACGCCGCATGAGGCGTGAGGCCGCCTCATGAGAGGCGGGCAGCGCAGCGGGGTTGGCGTGCGGCGACGCGCGAGGCAGCAGCAGCACACGCAAAGCGGGCTTGGCAGGCAATGCAGGGCTGGCAGCAGGGGAGGGTGCCGCAGCCAGCAGGGAGAGCACGGGGAGCAGCAAGGGCGGGAGGCTTGAGCAGCGGCTGGTGAGCCAGCATCCCGGCGCAGGCGCTGCTTGCCTCGGGGTTGGCCTCCATCATCTGCCGCACCGCCGGGTTGGCTTGCAGCATGGTGCGCATCAGCTCGGGGTTGCGCATCAGCGCCTGCGCGGGCAGCGGCAGCGGCAGCGGCAGCAGCCTCAGCGCGGGCGAGGCGCGGCGCGGCGTACGGCTGCTGCGCAGGAAGAGCCACCGCCAGCTTGGGTGGCTACCTGCGCCATGGGCGACTGCATCATCTGCTGGATCATGTCTGCCTGGCTGCCTGCCCCGCCGCCGCCGCCAAAGCCCAGGCCGCCCATGGCTTGTGCCAGCGGGTCGGCGCCCGGCCCTGGCGCGCCTGCGCCAGCGCCGCCGGGGCTGCCACTGCTGGCGGCGCCACCGGCGGCACCACCCGGTGACCTGCGCACAAGGTGGATCGCCGCCAGCTTGCGGATCGGGGTGAGCAAGGTGCCCAGCTGTGCCTGGAGGTGCACCTCCGAATGCAGCAGCACGCGAAATGGAAGGCAAAGCTGCAGTTGCCGGGCCCGAGGTCGAGGCGCTGGCGGCGGCGCAGAGCAGCTCACCTGCCAGCTGCTCCCTGGGGCTTTGACTTCACGCAGTGCACCACGTGCTCGTTGGCGATGCCTGCGGGCCGCATGGGCACCAGATCAGGGTGTAGAGAGGGGCAGCAGGGAGACCTGGGACCGGTCCTTCTGGAGGGCGGCCTGCAGCCAGGCTGCCGCGTCCATCCCTGGCCTTGGAACTGTGCACACCCCTCCAACCCTGCACACCATAAGACTCGACCGTCTGCGCATCCTTGAGGATTTGGCCTCGGTAAATCAGCTTGATCGCGGTCGCCTCGGCATCCAGCTTCTCCCCAACCTTCTCCTTGAGCTCGCCAATGGTCACCTCGGGCTCAGTCTCCACCTCCAGTGTGTCTCCGCCGGTGACCTGCTTTATCTTGACAGTGATCGGCATGGTGGCCCGCACAGCACAACAGAATGCAAATGGATAGCACTGAATGGGAGGCGAGGGAGCCGGGCCGCCCTCCATGCCAGCCGCCGCAGCACCGCCATAGCGTGGGCGCCGCCGCCCTTACCATATTGTTGCTTGCTTCACAATCCCTGGACATCGCTGGAATGCGTTTCAGCCCATCCCCCAGAACCTCACGCGCCAAGCCTGCCCCTGCCACCTGCCACTGATCCTGGCGCCTCCAGCACACCCTCACCCTCCAGCTTCCGACGGTGTGGTTACACACGCAGCGCCAACTGCGGCACTAGTGCCAGCGGGATACTGCGTGCCCAGATGTATGGCTGCTGGCGCTGCATCGTGTGCTGCTTAGCGGCCGGTGGACTTGGATCCGGCCTTGCCGGCGCCCTTGGGCACATTCTTCACCGCCTTGCCCGACGCCTTGGCCTGCAGCTTCTGCTGCGCCTTGTCGGCCTTGGCCTTCTTGGTGCGCTCCTTGATCTCGCTGCGGGGCGGGGCAGGGGCAGGCAGGGGGCGGGGGCGGGGTGAGCAGCAGCGCGTGGCACGCCAGAGTGGACGACACGTTCAGCAGGGGAGCAGCGGGAGCGGCGGCTGGGAAGCCTCCCAGCTGTGGTGCTGCCTGCCCCATGCCAGCTGCTTCCAACGCCAGGCCGCACAACCCGCTGCAGTGCTCCGGCATGCCCAACAAAGCTGCTAGGCTGGCAACTGGTGCCCCTGGGCGTGCCGCTCCACCCCGTCGCATGCCGCTGCCGCCACGCCGCTACCCTAGCACGAATGCTGCTGTCAGCGGCACAACCCCAACCACAGCAGCAAGCGAAGGCACAAGCAGCTAACCAGGCAGGCGCGCTGCGCGCAGGCAGCACGCGGCGCTCGCTCGTGGCGCGTGCCGCGCGGGCGCGCTCACCGCAGGGCTGCCTCGCGCGAGGCCTTGCGTGCCTCGGGCTTCTCCGCCTTCTTCTTCTGGATCACCTCCAGGGACGTGCCCGCCACGGAGCGGGTGGCCGCCTTGGTCACGTTGCGCCGCTTCTTGCGGGCCACCTGGGCCTCCTGGTCCTGCAGGGCAGCACAGCGGGGTGCCAGGGCCGCGGCAGCGGTGAGGTGAGCGCACGGGCGTGCATGCGAACTCTGGGCATGCTGACCCTGCCACCCCCGCCCATGCTGACTATCCGCTGGAATGGTGTCAGCATCTCTGTTGCGACGGACAGCTGCCTGGAGCTCAGGATGGCTGCCTGGCCAGGGAACAGCCCTCTCCCTGCCCTCTGCCCCAGTCGTCCATGGTGCGCAGCCGCGTGCGCCCGCCCGCCGGCCGGCAGCCCAGCTTGGCGCAGCACTGCCCTGCTGCTGCTGCTCTGCGATCCGCCAGCGCCATGAACAGGCTGCCGACTGGTCCCATCCCGTCTGCTGGCAGCCACCCTGCCAGCTGGGTTCGGACCTTGCGGTGCTGCTTGCGGTACAGCGTGGTCCAGGCAAGCTTGGCGGGCCTCTTCCGCTGGATAAACAGCGAGCGGCACTTCTGCTTCAAAAACAGGAATTGCTGCAGCAGGGGAAAGTAAAAGGGCAGCGGTGGGTGGAGCTGCTGCCAGCGACGCAACTGCCGGCGATCACGTGAGCAGTGCCACCAGCACTCGAAAAGCGCTGCGTCGCCTCCTGCCAGTCCAACGCCCACCGCCACTGCAACGGCTGCCAGCACCACTGCAATGCTCTAAGCTCTCATTCTGCTGGTTCGCCTGCTCGCAGCCGCCAAAATTGCTGCGTGCTGCCTAGCTGGGCTGCCTTGCGTGAACTGCCGGTCGCCAGGCCCCCAGCTGGCACGCGGATCGGCGCACCTGGCCGTCAGTGCGGATGAAGAGCACACCCTTGCCAGGGTAGATCCTCAAGCCGCTAAAGCGGCAAGTCTGGGTCCTGCAGTGGTGCCAGGCAAAGAAGCAGCAGGGATAGGCAAACAGCGTGCTGCACGAGCGGCGCAGGCGGCGGCGATGGTGCGGCCTGCTGGTGGCTGGCTTGAGGCCAGACGCGCTGCAATCCAGGCTGTCACGGTGCCACTGTCGCCCCGCCCGACCACTCCAGGGGCTGCAAGCTGCATGTGCGGGGTGCATCCCCGGCGCATGGGCTGCAACGGCGCGCAGCCGGACTCACTTGAGCACCATTGTCTGCAGCAGGGGCACGTGGAGGCAGCGGCGTCAGAAATAGGCAGGCGAGCGGCAAAGCGATGGCAGCGCGGCGGGCTGCGGCTTACAGTGCGTGCTCCTCAAGACCCCTGCCAACGAAGAGGCCGACCGGGGCGCCAGGAGGGCCTTTCTGCGTGGGGCAGGGACTCCTCCACAGGGACAAACTACGTGGCCTTCGTTCGTCTTTGCTCCCCGCACATGCCTCGGATTGGCTTCGCAGCCTGTGCGATGAACTGCTTACCTCTCACAGCCGCCTTGCAGCTCAGCAAAGCGTTTTTGTAGCCGGTCAAACCCATGCCGCACCTCTGACCCGCTGCTGCTGGTGCAACAGCGCCGCTCTTCAATTCCAATTGAAATTTCACTTCGAGCTTTGTCACCATCAATGACCGGAGAAATGCAGGGCAGCGGAGCAGAGAGCCGGGAGCTGGGCAGCTGGGACGGCCACGGCCCTCCCCTCCAGGAAGCCCTGGCCACGCTCTCGGGCCTGTCGGCTGGTGCGGCCGATGACGCCGAGCTGGTAGTCAGCGCCGAGGCCCAGACGGCGGTGCTGGTGGACGCAGCAGTGCAGTGCGAGCGCCCCGTTGTCGCCGCCGAGGAGCTGTGGCGCCACCGCCTGGCCCCCGAGCTGGCACTGTTCCTGCGGGCGGCGACGCCGCTGTGCGAGGAGGCACTGCAGCAGAACGAGATGGTGGATGTGCTGGCTGACGAGCTGGCGGGGCTGGTGGACGAGGATGGCGGCGAGGGGGCCGCCGTCGCCGGCCGCTCCTCAGCGGCGGCGGGCCTGGTAGAGCACCACAGCTTCTCTGACCTGCTGCACAGCAAGGGCCGGGTGCTGGCTGCAGTGGACTGGCATCCCAGCCGCCGCGGCGTGGTGGCAACAGCATGCACCCGCCCGCAACAGCAGCAGGCTGCAGCACCTCAGCAGCAGCATGCAGATGGCAAGGCGGCAGGCAGCGGCGATGCCGCTGCCCCCGCCTCTGCCGCACAGCAGCAGCAGCAGCAGCGCGCGCAGGCGCAGGCATCTAGCAGCGCTGACTTCCTGCGTCAGCCGCCCACTGGCTGCATCCTGGTGTGGAACCACGCAGACGCCATCCATCCAGAGGCTGTGCTGCAAGCACCGGCAGATGTGCTGGCGCTGGCCTTCCACCCCACCCAGCCCCACTTCCTGGCTGCGGGGCTGGCCACCGGTCAAGTGGCACTCTTCAACATGCAGCAGCAGCAGCAGCAGCAGGGAGCGGCAGGAACTGCAGCAGGGCTGCCCAGGCCTCCAACTTCCGCAGCTGCCCCTGCCGCCACCGGTGCCAGCGCCATCCTTGGCAGCTCTTCGGCACACAACCAGCAGCATGGTGCGCAAGGGGCAGTGGGCTCCACAGCAGACCCGGATCATGCGCGGCAGGACGGCAGCAAGGCAGCAGAGCTGCTGCCCAGCTTTGTGTCGATGCCCGAAGCCAGCCACCAGGCAGGCGTCACAGACCTGCAGTGGCTGCCCGGCGCTGTGATCAACAGGGACGGCAAGCTCGAGCCGGCTTCTGGCAGCGAGGGTGCCACCGGCGCCGGCAGCGGCGCCTCTGCCGACACATGCACCCTGTTTGCCACCACGGCAGCCGACGGCAGCCTGCTGCTCTGGGACATGCGCATCACCACCAGGCAGCGCAAGGCAGCAGTCAAAGGCAGGCAGCGCCGCGCGCCCAGCTGCCATACTTGCATGCATCAGCTGTGTGTGGTACTGCTGATATGCCCATCTGGCATATTGGTTCAACCTCGAATGCCCAGCTTTGCTGCTGCACAAGAGTTCCCCTGGCTGATATCGCATCGATGCCACCCGCATGATGCTGCGCTGGCACCTGCAGATGAGGAGCAGCCCGACTGGAAGCCGGTGCTGGGCCTGTCCGCTGCCAGCACCGCCAAGCAGCCGCTACTCGCCACACGCTTCTGCCAGGACAAACGCTGGGGGGCAGGGCGGTTTGTGCTGGGATCTCTGGAGGGGGAGCTGGCTATGGCGGATGCTACCACCCTCTTGTATGAATGCAAGGTGGGCCCAGGCAGGCAGGGAGACTGCATAATGGGTGCGGCACGGTCTGGCTTGCGATGCCGACAGTGCCTGTGCCCCTCCAACGTTGGCTGAACCTCCCTCCCTGTGACGGCTCGCACCCATGCAGGGCAGCGCCGAGTGGGTGCACCACACGGTGCAGCTGGTGGTGGGGCACACTGGGCGCATCGCTGCGCTGGCCTTCAGCCCCTTCTTCAGCGACGCGCTGCTGGCTGTGGGGGACAGCGGGTTTGTGGTGTGGCGGCTGCCGGGCATCGGCGGCAGCGGCGCCGGCAGCAGCGACCCAGGCGGCAGCAGCGTGGAGGCTGGCAAGGACGGAGGCGAGGCTGCCGCCGGCAAGGGTGGCAAGCAGGACAGCAACAAGGATGAGAGCGGCGGTGGATCCTGCCTCCCGCTCTTCCGCAGCCCATACACAGAGTCCTTCTACACCTGCGGATGCTGGAGCCCCACCAAGCCAGGTAGCTGTTGGCGGAGCCACTTGCCGCCTGCTGATTGCCTTGCTTGCAGATGACGCCACCTGGGTGGCAGGGCGCGAGAGCGTGCAGTTGGCTGGCCTGACAACCTCCACACCTGCCCTCCTGATTGGAGTGCAGGCACCATCATCGTGGGCAGGGCGGATGGGCGGCTGGAGGTCTGGGACCTGGTGGACCGCACCCACCAGCCTGCTGTGGTGGCCCCTGTGGCCCCCTGCGCCCTGACCTCCCTGTCGGTGTCGCCGCAGCCGGCCTCCAGCAGCAGCAGGGCGCCGCAGGCTCAGCTGGTGGCGGTGGGTGATATCGGCGGCACGCTGCGCCTGGTGGAGCTGCCGCGCGCGCTGCGCCGGCGGGGCAGGACGGAGATGAGGGCCATGGCGGCGCTGCTGCGGCGAGAGGAGGGGCGCCTGGCTGCCGTGGCGCGCCGAGCAGAGGCGCGCCTGGCGGAGCAGCGTGCCGCCGCCGAGGCCCATCGTGCCAAGGCGGCGGCGGCCCAGAGTGCTGCACAGCGGCAGCAGCAGCAGCAGAAGGAGAAGAAGGGGGCGAAGGATGAGGAGGTGGAGCAGAGCCCGGAGCAGGTCTACCTGGCGTTGGAGGCGGCGTGGCGGGCAAAGCTGCAGGGGGCGGCGTCGGGAGCGGCGGTGGCAGACCGTTGAGCAGCGCCCTTGTTTACTCTGCTTGCGCTCACCAATTTGCGATCACACTCTTCCGCCATCACGTGTATCGGCAAGAATCCGTTGGCAAGCGTTGGAAGCGTGGCATCCGGTGCCGGTAGGCCAAGGCCCTCAGCAATAATTTGATTGGACTAGATGATACATATATATGTTAAATGCCTGACAACAGTCAGCGTGCTGCAAGGCAGGAGGCGCCAGGAGGGGCTGAGCTGGCACGGGCCGATGATCAGGGCAGTGTTTCTGAAAGCTGGCGAAATCGCCAAATGCTGGCGAAATCGGGCAAAAAACGGCTCTGGCTGGCGATTGGCCGAAGGCTGGCGAAATGAGGGCAGGCGGCAGGGCATGGTCGCCAGCCCGTCGCCATCCCCCATGACTGGCATCGCCAATATATTGAGGGAAAATGGCCAAATTTCCTCAGGAACTTCATTCCATAGTGTTAAAAAAGCGCCAGCTTTCTGGGGGCTTCGCCCCCAGTCCCCCATAAAGGGAGGCAAGTGCCGACAAAGCAACGGCGGCACCGCATGCGTCCGCTGCGCCGCGCCAGGCGCAAGGGTGGTTCCCCCGCATTTCGCCAACCCCCACTGTGCCATCGCCAGTTGATTGGCGAAATTTGGATGCGACAGCGGTCCTCATCGCCAGCCCATCGCCAACGCTGCCACGAGGGCCAGAAACACTGGATCAGGGAGACACGGCTCCCCCGGCCCCTCTGCGGGATCGCTTGCAAGCACACACACCGTGGCGCCCTGCTGTGCTCCAGCAAACCTCGGTGCGAGCTGAGCGCGTCTCTCCTGTCGGGCGTCCGTCACCTGTATGGCCGGCTGGTGGACCACCATACAATCAGGAGCCAACAAGACGATGAGGGAAGCGGCGACACACAAGCAAACCATCCTGGAGGTGTGCGGTGGGCTGCTGGCCTGCCGGGCCTGCTAGGCACCCCTGCCAGTCGCTGAACGAAGCAGGACGGTCGCCAAGCCATCCTGAGCACCGCACGACAGCCGCCGACGGTCCGGTGCCGGGCCCCGGCCAGCGGGCAGGCCGTCGCGCTCCGCCGGCCGCTCAGCGCTGGGCCCTCCTCCCTGCTCTCCCGGCACTGCCGCCGCCTTGCTCATGCTTGCCCTTTGTGGACACATCCCTTGGCAGGTGGGCTACCTGGGGCTGAGCATGCTGGGGTCGTGGCTCATCCTGCGGTGGGCCCTGAACCAGATGGACCCCAACAAGAACGCAAAGGCGATGGCCAAGCTGCGCAAGAAGGAGCTGGCCAAGCGGCTGGGCCGCCCCGTGAACCTGGACGGCCAGTACGAGGACGTGAGTCGCGCGTGCGGGGGTTGGTAGGGGGGCACGCGGGAAGGGCCGGGGATGGCAGGGCAGGCTGGCGCCGAGCGCGCAGCCCGCGGTTCCATTTCCGGCGCTCGGTGGCTACTGCTGGCCTCTCCACCGCTCCACCCCGTCCGTCCGTCCGCCCCGCCCCGTGCGCAGGTGGTGGCCCAGGCGGTGATCAACCCTGCGGCCATCGACGTGACCCTGGAGGATGTGGGGGGGCTGGACCACATCATCGAGGATGTGACGCGGAACGTCATCACCCCCATGCGCCACCCAGAGCACTTCCGCTCCAACCTGCTGCGCCAGAAGCGCGGCGTGCTGCTGTACGGCCCGCCCGGCACAGGTGGGTGGGTGCCTGGGTGGCGGGCTGGCTGGCAGCGGGGCGCTGGAAGGCGGCTGCAGGGCGGCTGCAGCTGCTGCAGGGATGCGCGCCACGCCAGCCACCTGGTGTGCCGCCTGGCCAGCAGCGCCTGCCTGCCAGCTGCCTCAGGCCTCGCTGCCCCGTCCCCTTGTGCCTGGCAGGCAAGACGATGCTGGCCAAGGCTCTGGCTCGTGAGTGCAACGCCTGCTTCATCCTCCTCAAGTCGTCCACCATCCTGAGGTGCGCGCCAGGTGGCGCCAGGCGTGCATGGTCCGACGGCGGCAGCGCACCCGGGCAGGCCCCTAAACGCCTGAAATATATGCTCGCTCAGCGTGCTGCCAAAGCGCTGCCCTGCCCTGTACCTGGCTTGCTGGCACCGCTCCCGCTGCCCCCTGCTCCAGCTGCGTCCCCCTGCCCACCACACCTGCTGCAGCAAGTGGTACGGCGACAGCAACAAGCTGGTGGCGGCGGTGTGGAGCCTGGCCAGCAAGCTGCAGCCCTGCATCCTGTTCATAGGTGGGGCAGGGGCGAGACCAGCAGGGGGCGTGGGAGGCCCTGCATGCATCCAGGGCGCAGCGGGAGGTGCATGCAGGACCTGGTGGCAGCGGCAGGCAGGCGGGCACGCCGGGGCGATGGTCGGGCCGCTGCCTGCCGCTGGCACCAAAGAGGCAGCCAGGCTCATACGCCCCGCTGCCCTCCTGTGCCGCAGATGAGGTGGATTCACTGCTGGGGCAGCGCAGCCACCAGGAGCACGAGGCCACCACCGCCATCAAGACGGAGTTCATGCAGGCAAGAGCGCTGGGGGGGCTGCACCCGGCTGGCCTGGGCCGGGCCGGGCGTGCGCTCTCTCTGCCTGTACACCCTCAAGGCCGCCCGTTGCAGACCTGCGCACCCCTGTGCATGCACCGGCTCGCCGGGCGCTGTACCCTGCCGCCGCCCCTGATTGATTGGTTGCGCGCCCGCCTGCCCGCCCCCCCGCTGGCGCAGCTGTGGGAGGGGTTTGAGACCACGGGTCGCAGCAACATCCTGGTGCTGGGCGCCACCAACAAGAAGGACAGGCTGGACGACGCGGTGCTGCGCCGCTTCTCGCTGCAGTACGAGGTGAGGCGCAGGCGGGACGGTTGGCTGTGTGTGGGTGTGGGTGTGGGGGGCTGCGCTCATGCTGAGGCAGCGGCAGGGTGTGGCACCTGGCGCCGGCTGCACAGACGCAAGCAGCTCCAGAGAGACGGGCAGCGGCGCCGAGGGCTCACGCCCCTCCGGCCTCCCCCGCCCCGCCGCAGGTCAAGCTGCCGAATGTGACGCAGCGCGAGGCGATACTGCGGCTGACGCTGCAGCGGCATGCGCGGGAGATTGGGCCGGAAAACATCGAGCCGCAGCTGCTGCCGCTGGGCGCCGCAGACGGTGGCAGCGGGCTGGCCTGGCTGGCGGAGCGCACCGACGGCTTCAGCGGCAGCGACCTGGTGCAGCTGTGCAGCCAGGCGGCGGCGGTGCCCATCCAGGAGCACATAGAGTGAGCTGGGGGGTGGGGAGGGTGCGGTGCGTGCGCCGCTTGGCGGCACCTGCGGGCCTCCTTTGTGCCCGTGCATCCAGCTGGCGAGCTTGCTGCAGGGGCTGTGCACCTGCTCAGCCGCCGCCCCGGTCCCCACCCATGATGTCCCCTAAATATGCCGCCCTGCCCTTGTGGCGTGCACCCTGTCCCTGTGGCGCTGCAGTAGCCGCGAGGGCACCCTGCGGGCGCTGTCCCGTGCCGACTTTGAGAAGGTGCTGGAGCAGTTCACGCCGCCCAGCCGCGCCGCGCAGGCGCGGCAGCGGCGCGCCAACGGCGGCGGCGCGGCCGCGGGGGACAGCGGCCAGGAGGGGAGCGCGGAGGAGTCGATGAGGCTGATGGCGGCGGCGCTGCGGCAGCTGCTCATGGCAGACAGCAGCTGAGGGTGTGCGGGGGAGGGGTGAGAGGGAGGGGAGCGGGCAGGAAGGGGAGGGAGGCGGGCCAGGGCGCTGGGCCGTGTGGCCCTCGCCGCCACCCTGCCCGCCATCCAAGCCCGGCGTGTGCCCCATTTTATGTATGGTTTTGTTTGCTTGTCTAGCGTTGCGTGTTTGTTCGGTTGGCAGTCCCCCGCGGCTTCAATGCTGCCCCAGCAGCGTGTGCACCCACATCCTTGCCTCTGATGGATATATCTCTGTTGCAAAATTCAAGAGCGAGCCGTGCTCACTCACTCAGCATCATTCAGCGATTCATGCGATCATCATCATATGTGGGGTGGGGCAAGGAGAGGGTCTCATGTGTTTGTGTGGCGCCAGGCAAAACAAAGAAAACGTGCGCTGGAAAAAGGGTTGGCGTTGGGGGGGCGACTAATTATATCTCCAGGGCAGAGCCCTGAGCAAAAACGAAAGGGCGGGGGTCCCACCCTTGTGGCGTGCGTGTGGGTGGAGCGGGTGCGGGCGGCAGACAACACAAGGGCGGGTGGTGTGCGACAGGAAAAGAAATATGTGGGAGGGGGGACGATATGAATACAGACACAGATGCACATCAGTACAGACACATTTGCGGTGCAAACTACAGAGAGGGGCAGTGTTGGGGCCGGGGTGTTTGTGTGTGGTGAGGCCCAGGGCCTAGGGTGTGGTGGCGGGGCGGGGCAGGGCCTGCGGGGCGAGCCAGGCCCGCCGCCGCTCCTGGGCCTGAGCTCCTTCCCTCACCACGCCGCGCTGGCTGGCCGGCAGCGCTGCCAGCCCAGCCAGCCGGCTGGTGGTGCTGGCTGGCGGCGCGGCTGCTCAGATGTGCAGCATCTCAAAGATGCGGGTCTTGAGCTTGTCACACATGTCCTCTGCACGCAGGGCGCAGCGCGGCACAGCGGGGCAGACGTTCACACACCCAGCACCACTCTGCGCTGCCGCCTCGCCCCACAAAGCCCCGGCGCTTGCCGTGCCAGCAGGGCCCCGCCTCCTCCCAGCAGCCCGCGCTCCCGCTCCAGCGCTCGGCGCAAGCCACGCGCACGCGCGCAGCCCCCTCCAGCGCAGCCCACTCCAGCGCAGGCAGGCAGGCAGGCGGGGGGCGCCCCCCCACCCACTCACTGGCATCCCCCAGCAGCATGCTGGTGTTGGGCTTGTAGAACACCGGGTTGTCTGCGCCCGCGTAGCCCACGCCCATGGACCGCTTCATCACGATCACCTGCTTGCTCTTCCACACCTCCAGCACCGGCATGCCCGCAATCACGCTGTTGGGGTCCTGCAGGGGCAGGGCGTGTGTG
>NW_005435086.1:2179449-2181858 GCF_000147415.1 Chlorella variabilis | reverse complement strand
TCCCAGGCGCCGCGCGCTCCCCACCACCACCCGCAGCCAGAGCCAGAGCCACAGCCACATCACACGCCCAACAACGGCACTCCGCGTTCACACCGTACACACCACACCCACCACCACCCCATCACCCACCATCTGCGGCAGGTCAGTGATGGCCATCTTCTTGGCGATGGCCGCCCCCACCGCGCCGCCCAGCCCCAGCGAGCCCAGGATCTGCGCCAGCACCGCGGGGTCGCCGCTGGTGGTGGAGACGGCGCCCAGGGTGGCGGCCAGCCCGGTGCCCACACCCAGCAGGCCCAGCGCGTTGCCCAGCCGCGCCGTCTTCTGGTTGGACAGGCACGCAATGGCGGCGATGCACAGGCCGCCGGAGCCCAGGTACGACAGGGACTCCATCTCAGGGTGGCCTGCGGGGGTGGGGAGGAGGAGGGGCGGGCAGGCAGCGGTGGTGTGGTGGCAGGGCAGGCGGGGGCGGCGTGGTGGCGGGGCAGGCGGCGGTGGGTGGCGGGGATCAGACAAAGAGGGCAGGCGTGCGCTGGCAGGCGGCGGGCTGTGTGCATGTGTGGGCGGCACATGTATGGCCGGGGCCGCGCCACCAGCCGTGCCAGTCGCCGCGCTGCCGCTGCCGCTGCCGCTGGCGCTGGCAGTGCTGCGGGACCGCTCACCCGTGAAGTGCCCCGCTGCGTAGATGGCGAGCATGGCGGCGCCCGGGATGGCGTACAGCTGGTTGTACTCCGGGGGGTCGTCGGGGCGCTTGAACATGTCCAACATGCGCTGCGGTACGGGGGCGGTACCGGGGGCGGTACGGTGGGTGGTGGTGCCGGAATGAGGCCGCGAGGGCAGGGGGGGAACCCCGTGCGCCGCAGGGTGGGGCGTGGCGACGGCAGGGGCACAGGTGGGGAGCAAGGGAGCCCCGGGCGAAGGCCAGGAGGCGGCGGCAGGGGCGGACCGCTGCTTTTGACGGCCAGCAAGGCCCAGGCCTCCTTGCTGGCACGCACCCCCGAGCCCCCATCTCGGCCCCCCCCACCACCAGCCACCAACCTGGGGATGGTTGAAGCCGCCGCCGATGTTGACGGCAGAGGCCAGCATGGCGCCGGCGGCCAGCGTCTGGGCGGGGGTGTTGGGCACCAGGCCGCCGCCCGCCAGCACCATGCCGCCCACGGCTGTGAGGCCGGAGATGGCGTTGGTGACGGACATGAGCGGGGAGTGGAGGGCGGGGGTGACACCCCACACCGTCTGGTAGCCGCACTGCACAGGAAGGGGGAGGGGGGCAGGGGCGGCGGGCTGGTCACAGCACAGCGGGCGGGCACGAGGCACGAACACCCACACACACCCACACACACCCACACAAGCGGGTGGCGGCGGGCTGGTCGCGGCACAGCGGCAGGACGGACACGCGCCCCCCAGCCCCACGGCGGCCGCATGGCAGGTAGCCCCGCCCGCTGCGCGGTTGCGGCGTGGCCTCCCCGCCTGCCCGCCTGCCCATGCACACTACCCCCGCCAAACCACACTCCCACCCACACACACACACAGCCCCTCCCCCCCCCCCAGCTCACGATGGAGGCCAGGCCGAACTTGGTCATCATGGAGGAAAAAGCTGAGGAGGGGGAGACGGCGCCCAGGCCCACGATGCACGACAGCCCCAGCGTGGTGGTCAGCGCGCTGCGCAGCGTGTCGGCGTAAATCTCCTCCGGGGTCAGCTCCTTCTTGCCCTTGGCCTCCTCCTTGCGCGGCGGCGGCGCGGCGGGGGCCGCCAGCGGCGGCGCAGGCCACCGCAGCTCGCCGCCCTCCAGCACCAGCGCGCCCCTGCGGGGGTGGTGGTGGTGGTGTGGTGTGGTGTGGGGGGGTGGTTTGGGGGGTGGTGTGGGGGGTGGGGCGAGGGCACCAGGGCCGCGCTGCCGTGGCGCATACATCCAAAGCACGCCTCCTAGGGCACGTTTGGAGCGGGCCGGCCACCAGCAGAGCGGCCCCAGCCCTCGCAGGGTGCCGCGGCACGGCCGCTTGCTTCCTTCCACACGCCGCCGCCGCCGCCGCAGCCACCACCACAGCCCTCCCCGACTGCGCCTGCCCCTCCCCAAGGAACCCCTCCCCAAAGCCCCCCCCACCCCCACCTGACCGCGTCGTCCTTGTGGTCCACCAGGAAGGTTTCCTTGTGGCCGGTGAAGGGCCCCATGGACAGCAGGAACTTGGAGATGTTGTTGGAGAACAGGGTGGAGGACTGGGCGGGGAGGCGGGAGGGCATGTCGGTGTAACCGATGCACGTCACACCGCCGTGCTTGGCCACCTGCCCCGCAACCGTCGTTTCGATGTTGCCGCCCTGCTCGGCGGCCAGGTCGACTGCAGGAAGGGGGTGAGGGAGGGGGGCGGCGGGCCAGGATGGGTGGGGGGACGCGAGCGGTGGGAGGGAGGGCAGGT
>NW_005435086.1:2178878-2179399 GCF_000147415.1 Chlorella variabilis | reverse complement strand
CCTCCAGCGCGCAGCCCCAGCACACGCCTCTGACATCTCGCTACCCCTCAGCACATGCCACAGCCCGCGCCGCCACCACTTCCACCCAGCTCCCACCCAGCCTCCACCCAGCTCCCACCCACCCGTGACCGACCCCGGCTTCATGCTCTCCACCATGTCCCGCGTGATGAGCAGCGGCGCGCGCTTGCCCGGGATGAGGGCGGTGGTGATGATGATGTCCACCTCGCCAGCCTGCTCCCGGAAGAGAGCCATCTGCGGGGAGCGGCGGCGGGCGGCGGGGCGGGGCAGGGCCGGGCCAGGGGGGGCTGGTGGGCAGGCAGGGAGCGAGCAGGCGGGGGTTGCGGCGCGCGGCGCACAGGCCCGGCAGCCACGAGGCGCCCGGCGCGCCGCGGCGCGGGCAGGTTGCCAGCCCCGCCCGCCGCGCGCCCCTGGTGCATGCAGAACGCAGCCTGCACGGGCGCGGTGGATCGCCCACGCCACCCCACCACCCCCACCACCACCCCTGCCACCACTTCTACTCC
>NW_005435086.1:2162197-2178828 GCF_000147415.1 Chlorella variabilis | reverse complement strand
GTCTCTCATCTCCACAGTCAGGAACTCGGCGCCCAGCGACTTGGCCTGCAGCGGGCGGGGCGCAGGAGGGGCGGGGGCGGGGGCGGGGGCGGCGGGAGAGGCTTGGCGGGTGCACGGGGGAGGCCAGCCGGCGAAGCCGCCAGCGAGGGTGTGGGGCGCGGCCCGGGACCCTACCCAACCCGACGAGCGCAGCAGCCGCCGCGCCGGCCAGCAGCCTGGGGCACCCCAGCGCGCAGCACCCCGCCCCTGCACACCACGTACAGCACACACAGGCGCAGGCGCAGGCGCAGGCGCGCCCGCACCTGCTCCGCCACGGCGGCGCGCGTGTCAAACACGCGCACAATGGCACCCATGTTCTTGGCGGTGCCCACGGCGGCCAGGCCTGCAGGGGGCAGGGGCGCAGGCGCCAGCGCGGCGTCGGCACGTGCGGCCTGGCGGCGGCACCCTCGCTGCCGCGCGGCTGCCCGCGCCTGCCGAACCCCTCCTCCTCCTCGCAGCCCCGCGGCAGCCTGCCGGCAGCGTGCGGCCCACCCGCCACGCCGCCGCCGATGATGAGGACCTTGGCGGGCGGCACGCGCCCCGCCGCCGTGATCTGGCCAGTGAAGAAGCGGCCAAAGTGCTGCGCAGCCTCCACCACCGCCCTGCGCAGCGGGCGGCGCAGACAAGGGCGGGCGGGCGGGCGGTAGAGTGAGCTGGGCAGGTGGCGGTGCACTGACGGATCGCGTGCTGAGGATGATGCAGCAGGGCGGGCAGCCCAGGTCACCAGCTGGGGCCTGGGGCCAGGCCATGCCAGGCCACACTCAGCCATAACGCCGGCCCCTGCCGCAGGGCCCACCTGTAGCCAGCGATATTTGCCATGGAGGAAAGCGCGTCAAAGGTCTGGGCGCGGCTGATGGTGCGAGGGATGCAGTCCATGCCTGCGGAGGAGGGCGGCACGCACGTGCAGGGCGAGCGTGTGCGGGCATCGGCAGCGCGGCAGGCACCGGCAGCGCGGCAGGCACCTGCAGCGCGGCAGGCATCGGCAGCGCGGCAGGCATCGGCAGCGCAGCGGGGCGGCTCCAGGGCAGGCAGCGGCAGCGCGGCACGGCAGCCCAAGGATAAACAGCTCCAGGGCAAGCGGCGCCGGGGCGCGGCGCGGCGCCTCACCCAGCACCGTCATCTTCTTCTGCTGCAGCTGCTCCACCAGCTCCTTGTTCTGGGCGGGGTAGATGAAGCTGACCAGCCTGCCGCCCTCCTTGAACAGGCTCACCTCCTTGGCAGCATCTGCGCCGCGGCCAGGGGGGTGGTGCGGCGGGGGAGGGGGGGACAGGGACGCAGGGCAATCAGCGCGGCAGGGCGCGGCCGAACAGCGAGGGCAGGCGCAGGCACGCGGCGCGCGGAGCGCGATGCCTACGTACATCCGCCAGGCTGGGGCCATCAGCCTGGCGCGACCGCGCCGATTCCGGCGGGCCGCCCGCTCAGGCAGGCTGCGCAGCCGGCCGGTAGGGCTGTGCACGGGCGCCCCACCTGGCGGCCTGATCTTCAGCACAATGTCCTGGCCAAAGGCGTCCGAGGTGGTGCCGATGGTGGCGCCCGCAGACGTGTACTCCTCGTCCTGGGGGGCAGAGGGGGGCGGGGTGGTGCGCGCAGAGGGTGGGTGGCGGCGAGGGGTGGTGGGATGGCAAGCGCTCTCCAGGGCCTGGGCTCTGGGGCTGGCTTGTGCCGGGCCAGGGGCGAGGAGCTGGGGGTTGCGGGCAGGTGAGGGGCACGGCTCCCCGCAGGCGCGGCCGCCGCCTCACCGAGAAGTTGGCGAGGGCGCCCGCCCCGCTCTCCACCACCACGCTCTTGAAGCCGGCCTTGCGCAGGGCCGCCACGCCCTGGGGCGTCAGCGCCACGCGCCGCTCATTCTCAAACGTCTCGCGGGGCACGCCTGCAGGGGCGGGGCACCGTGCACGCCGGCTCAGCCTGTTGCTGCGACAGCAGGTGGGCCCGCCAGCATGGGCGCGCTCATTGCCGGTCTTGCCGCCGCCGCCGCCGCCAGATCGTGGCCAGACCCAAAGCAGGTGGAGGAGAGCAGCCCCGAGACGAGAACGCCCACTCACCCACGCTCAGCTGGGTGTAAGGCACGCCCACCCCCGCTGCAGCCCCCGCCGACGATGCAAAGGAGGCGTGCTGCTGGCTGTCGTCCTTCTTGGGCTTCTGGGGTGCCTCTGGGGTGGCAACGTTGGTGATCACCGCATATCGGCGCACGGATGGGCCCCTGTAGGCCGCTGCTGCGGGCGGGCAGTGGATGGAGCGCAGCAGCGAGGGAACTGCGCGCTGTAGGCCTGCACAGCGGGTGAGCATCGTGGGCCTGCTGCTGGATGTGCCGCACAACGCCGCTTGGGCCTTCATATATCAGGGCTCCAGCTGAACTGGCAGCACTGGTTATTTTGTATCTCGCCCCTTGCTTGCAATGCGAGAAGAAGATTGGGGTATGGAGTTTCAAGGGTTGCAAGTATGAGGCCAGCGATTAGGAGGGAGCCTCGAAGTGGCGGCGGGGATCCACTGGGATCTGCAGCCGAGGCGATTGCTCTTCCATGCTTCGACAGAATGTCACACGCCTCCCATTCACGTGGCAAGGGTTTGCTGCCCGTCCGGCGGGGGCGGCGATGGCAGCGCCACCCTCCCTCGTGAGCACGACAGCCGCCCCTTCCAAGGGCGATAGCATCGCAGCTGTAACCTATGGATGCGTGCAGAGCCATAGTCAGCACAGCCAGGGACAGCCGCCGCCGCCGCCGCCCTGTTGGCGGCACCGCAGGCAGGCAGGCACCAGGCAGGCAGGCAGACAAGCGGCTGGTTGGACCCCGCTTTTGCCCAAGCGGATCACTGCTTGCCGCTGATTTGTGGGTGCAGCTCAGGGATCCCTGCTGGCCAGCCGGCACGCCAAGCTACATTCAGTGGAGCAAATAGCCTGTCCTCATGGTGCAGTTGGCAGCTCCGGAGGATCCTCCTGCCAACAGGCTCCAAGGGAGGCCGACCAGCATGCCGCCTGGGGCTACTGAGGCATGAATGGACGTCGCAGCTCTGCCTCTGTCATAATTCTGTTGTTGCACACGGGCTGTTGCACCCGCGCCGTGGAGATGTGCACCATCAAGCGCGATGTTCCTCGTCTAGCTGACTGGCTGTGCTGAGGGCGTCCTGAAGCATTCTTGCGGTCGATAAGCAGCTGCTGCTACTCACGTGCCGGAACCCTGTGTATGAGGCAATGCTACCGCCGGCCGGCCGTGGGAGGCGGCGCCAAACCGGCGCTCACATCATTTAGCTGCTGGGGCAGGCCTGAATCCATGCCGTGGGGCTTGGAATACCCTTGGCGTTGTAGTACACGTAGATGAATGCGCTGGGCAGCTATGGTCGAACCACAGAGTGCCGCGGCTTGCCAGCAACGTCGGGCGGGCGTTGTCGGCGAGCGGTCAGCAGGGGCGGGGCGGAGAGGGCTGGAGGCCGCCTCCTGCTTGCTTGATTCTTTCAGCTTCTGCTGCCTCTCCTATGTAGGGCAGTCTAGCTGCGAATTTTGGTTTCGAAGCTCGCCGCATGGGTCAGCAGGGGCTGGTGGTGCCTAAGATGCCCCCTGCGCACCGTGGCAGCCGCTTTTCCTGCCCGATGCACGTCAGGAGGCTTCTCTAGGACTTAGATGGGAGCAGCTGGGCTGGAGGCGGCGGGCCTTGATGGCGACCAAACGGCCGCCGGGCTGGCTGGGCAGCAGCCGGAGGACGACGGCAGGGCTGCCTGTCCGAGGTAAGGCTCTTGCGCGGGAGCAATGTGACACTGGTCTCGGGGTGCGTTTGAGAGGATAACCCCGGTCGCCGCCCTCTCCCACGCTTGCAGCGTCAAACTAGCGGCCCCAACGAGCGAGGCGGGCGGTGCGCTGGCGTGCCGGAAGGGCAGCCTGGCCCCTCACCCCGCCGCGGCCGTCGTGGCGCGCACTGGCGGCGGCGCCTGCCCGGGCAGGGCAGACGGCAAGGGCGCCTATGGCGCTGCACTGTGCGCGATAGCCATCCACGAGCTGGATGAGGAGGCCATCGAGCTGATCTTCACCTTCCTGCCGGTTGAGGACCGTCGCAGCGCGGCCGCCGTCTGCCGCCTGTGGCGCCGCGTCCACAACTCCAGCACCAAGCTCTGGGGCAGCGTGCTGCTGTCGGGCGAGCGCATCGTGCAGGCGAGCTGCTGCAGCGCTGCGGGAGAGGCCGGGGAGGGCGGCGCAGGGCCTGCGCAGGGCGCCGCAGCGCCCGGGACCCCGCGCGGCGGGACAGCATGAGCCTGGGGGCTCGGCGCCGCCGCCTGTGCACGTGCGCAGCTGCCGAGTGCGGGCTGCTGGGCGGCGCACCAGGCTGCACCTGAACCCAGCTTCTGCTGCACGGCCGCTGCGCGCAGGCGGCGGCCTCCTCGTCAGCGGCCGCCATAGTGTCGTGGCTGGGCGCGCGCCTGGAGGCGATGCGTAGCGTGCGGCTCTGGAGCCCCTGCCTGCCGCTGGAGGCCTTTGCCTCGGGCCTGGCGCAGCTGCTGAGCCGCGAAAACAGGCTGCAGGTGCGGGGGGAGGGGCCGGCTGGGCAGCCAGCAGCAGGTGGCGCCGCACCGCCATGGCTGCTGCTGTGCACCATGGCTTGAAGCGGTCCACCCACCTTCCCTCCCTCCCGGGTTGCCCCCTGCCGCCCTGCAGAGCTTCAGCTACGTCAGCACCGACGCCAGCGTGTCGCGGCTGCTGGGGGAGCTGCAGGGGCTGACCTCGCTGCAGCTGCTGGACATCCTGTCGCCCGCGTTTGGGTCGGGGCAGGGCCTGGTGGTCAAGGCGCGGGAGCTGGCCAAGTGAGGCCCCTGGGGGTGGCGGCGCACACGCCCGGGGCAGCCACAGCACGCCATCGTGCCATGCTGTGTGCCATGTTGTGGCGCAGCGGGGGCAGGCCTGCTGTGCTGCGCAGCCGGCTGCGGCTGCGGTGTGTCGTGGCGCCGGCCAAAGCGCGCCCCCGCCGCCTTCCCCTTTTGTGTCGGCGCAGGCTGAAGCCGCTGAGCAACCTGCTGAGCCTGCAGCTGCACGCGCGCGAGATCCGCGGCTCGCTGCCACCCGCCCTCTTCCGCTGCCTCAACCGCCTGCAGCACCTGGCCATCTCGGGTGCGCCTAGCTGGCCCTCCTGCTGCGGCCCCCCCCTCCGCTTGCGTGCCCAGCAGTCGTGCGCGCGCCTGCCGCATCCCTGCCCGGCGCGCCTGCCGCTGAGCCGTCGTGCCCCTTGCCCTGGCCCCGCCCGCCCGCTGCCCGTGCAGCCAAGTGCCGCCTGCCCGCGGCGGTGGTGGCGCAGCTGTCGGGGCTGCAGAGCTTGGAGCTTCATGGTGCTAGCATGGACGTGGCGGCGGCGGAGGCTGCGGCCTCCCTGCAGCAGCTCACGCGCCTGGCCATCAGCGTGCACAGCCAGCGCTGCGAGGAGCGGGAGCAGGAGGAGGAGGCGGGAGGCGGCGGCGGCGCGCGGCGGCGGCGCGGCGGCGCCGCCGCCAAGGCCGCCGCCTGCGGCGAGGTGCAGCGCTGGCAGGACCACGCCATCTGGGGGCAGCTGCCGCAGCTGGCGCGCCTGCAGCAGCTGTGGGTGGGCGCAGAGCTGCCCGAGGCGGGCGGCGGCGGCGGCGGCCAGCGGGGCGCCTCCATCCTGCCCTACGATGTGCTGGAGGGGTCGGTGCCAGACGGCATCATGGACTGCAGGCGAGCCGCGGCGGCAGCCGGGAGCGGGGGAGGCGGGCAGCAGCGGAGCCAGGCCAGGCCAGCAAGGCTGCTGCCACCAGGGGGTGCCTGCCAGAGCAGGAGGGCTGCGTGGCTGCCTGCCAGTTGCTGCGCCGCTGTCAATTCCGGACCAGCCTCCCTGCTGGCGCCGCCGAGCCGCGCACCCCTGCCCTCTCCACCCTCCCTCCCTCCCTCCCCGCCCGCCTGCCTGCAGCGCGCTGACGCACCTGGTGCTGCCTGTGGCGCTGACTGCGCTGCCAGACCTGGTCCCCGGCCAGCTGGCGGGGCTGGCGGCGCTGGACCTCACACACTCCATCGTGGAGGGGCTGCCACCCTCCTGGTGCCGCCAGCTGCAGGCGAGGGCGCGCGCGCGGGCAGGCGGGGCGGCTGGCAGGCGGGGCGGGGCGCGTATCGCACGGCCACCCCGCCAGCTGGCTGCTTGCCCCTCGTTCCGGACATGCTCGCCCATTGCCTGCGCCGCGCGCTGCTGCTGCTGTGCACAGCCTTGACACCCCTGCCCCCTGGCCGACCCTGGCTGCTGCAGAGGCTGCACCGGCTGGTGCTCAACGGCGCCCCGCTGGCGGGCGGCCACCTGCCCCCCGCCTTCTCCACGCTGCACGGGCTGCGGCACCTGGAGATGAGGGCCTGCCGCCTGCAGGCGTGTGCGGGCCGGGGCGCCGCCGTGCGCTTGCCGCCAGGGCGGGTGTGGTGGTGTGGCATGGCGGGGTGTGGTGTCATGAGGGTGGGGTGGGGTGGGGTGCGCGTCAGCCTGGGCGCCTTGCCCCGCCCTGCTCCCCAAAGCTTGCCTGGCTCGCCCCTCACCCCTCTGTTCGGCTGCGCCCCCCGCAGGCGCTGCCCCAGTGCGTGGCGCAGCTCCCCGGGCTGACACACCTGGACCTGGGCATCAACCGCCTGGCAGACCTGCCGGGTGCGGGCCCCGGCGGCAGCAGCCTGCTTGGCGCCCTCCCAACTTTGTGTGTCTGTGCTTCGTTCGTCCAGCCGCCCTCAGCCACCTCCCGCGCCCTGCCCCTGCCGTGCCCCGTGCCGTGCCCCCTGCAGGCGGCCCCTACCTCGCCCACCTGCAGCAGCTGGTGCTGCGCTGCAACGCGCTGCGGGCGCTGCCGCGGGCGCTGGCGGGCGCGCCCCGCCTGCAGCTGTTGGATGTGGGGGAGAACGAGGAGTGAGCCGCCCCTGTGCTGCGCCTGTGCCCCCACATCCTGGCCTCTGATGATGGCTGCTGCCCAACCGCACGCCCCTCGATGCTTTGCCAGGCCTGCCCGGCAAGCCCTGGCCGACGCCGCCCGCACACACCCCTGCCCGCTGCGTCCCCCCCTGTGTGCCTGCAGCCTGGTGCTGCAGGGCAGCGATGTGGAGGGCGTGCTGGGCCGCATGCCCGACCTGCGACACCTGGTGCTCAGCCGCCAGCCCTCCGGCTTTGGCTTTGGGCCCTACATCAGGTGTGCCCACACCGCACCACCTGGCCTGGCCTGGCCTGGCACGCCGCTGCGGCCGCGCCGGCCGCCACACCGACGCCGGCTGAGCAGGCGAGCTCCCCTCCCCTCCCCGCCTCTGCCCCAGCCAGCCGCCTCACCCCCGCCTGCCCCTCCCTGCCCCCCTGCGCGCTCCGCCCTGCAGCGCGGGCAGCGGCGCGGCCTGGGATGCGCAGTCGGTGGGCGTGCTGATGCAGCTGGCGCGCTCGCTGCCCACCCTCTGCGTCCACCTGGAGCGAGACGAGCAGCGGGGCGCGGCGGCGCCGCCGCCGCCGCCGCCGCCGCAGCAGCCCTACCGTGCCGCCGGCAGCGCCGCCTGCCAGTGAGCCTGGATGCACAGCGCGGGGCGCGTGCAGCGCGCCCGCCGTAGACGCCACGCCTCCTGCGTGCCTAGCCTAGCCCCCCACGAGCCCTCCCCCCCCCCCTCAGCAAACCCAACCCGCCTGCCTGCCTGCCTGACTTGCGTGGCCATATAGCGACCTCCTAGGGCGCCACGCCCCCCTAGCTGACGCGACACCCCATTGCTACTTGTTGGCGGGACCAGCCAGCCAACCAAACTTGCACGGCAGCCCTTGTTTTCCCTCGTGCACGCCGCCGTGCCGCCTGCGCCGCCCCCCGGCCTGCACCCCCGCCCTGCGAGTGTGCAGCGGCTGGCGTGCGTGCCCCACACCGCTCCCGTAACCGTTACCTTCCTCGCGCTTGCTAGTTTGCCGTCCGCCTCCCCCATTTAATAGCGCCAGCCATCATCTGATGCCCTAGCGGTTCTGTAGCGCTCTCCAGTTTTCTGGCCCCCAGCTGCCTCTCCATCCCCCTTGCGCGCCCATTTTTCTCCCCCAGGGCACTGCAACCCATTTTGGAATGCCCCGCCACCCCCCCCCTTTGCAGCAGTGTGATGCATGTGCCCCCAGCCGGTGGCAAACTGCAGCCATTACCGCCCCCCCAAGTACCGTCATTGAATTTGCGCCTCCGTGGGTGCTTAGGGATGCTTCTAGAGTGTGTCTTTCTCTCAGCCCGACTGGTTGAGCCCTTTCCCCCTGATTAGCGACTCAGTGAACCGCCACCGAAATTGCATGTGCTTAGCGTTCAAATCTCCCTTGCCCCCTGGCACGCCAGCCTGTGTTGCGCCAGGGCTCCCCGCCTCTGCCTGTGCTCCTCCTCATCTGTAACTAGAATACACGTCGGCCTGACGGGAGTGGAGTAGCTTACAATGATGGTGGCCGAAATGGTTGACAGAGAGGCAGGGCGCCAGCAGGGGCAGGTGCTCCGAGCTCAGGGCGCCAGCGCCAGCAGGGCTGATGCTGCCGCCGCCAGCCCGCCGTGCAGCAGCCCCCGCAGCGGCGCCCTCCCTGCCGCCGCCCCCACCACGTTGCTGCTGCACTGCTCCCGCACCAGCATGCCCTCCTCCTCCTCCGACATCACAAACTTGTGTCGGTTGCAGGCGATGTACTGGGCCGTGGGGAAGTCGGGCGGGGAGCAGCCCACGTTGATGGCGTCGGGGCGCTGGTACACCCTGCAGCCGCAGGCAGGCGCGGGCGCGGGCAGGCAGGCAGGGAGCAGCCTCGCTAGGACCAGCTGGGAGGCGAGGCGTGCAAGCACAAGCAGGCGTGCACGCAGGGGCAGGCAGGGGTCGGGGCAGGGGCAGGGGCGGGCCGTCGGCTGGCTGGCGCCGCCTGGCGCTGGCTGCCGGCAGCTGCCCCGGAGCCGCCCCCCACACACCACCACCACCACCCCGCCCACCTGACCCAATCGACCTTCATGGCGGCCGGAAAGGGCAGCTGGCCGTACTGAATCTCCCCAAACGCCTCGCTCATACCCAGGTTGAAGATCACATACATGGGCTCTAGCGGGATGAGGCGCGGACCCACCCACGCACCTGCACCCAGGGGGTCACCCCGCGCCTGTGAGCGACGGCTGCGGCACGTGCCGCTCGGCAGGCGCCGCCGCATGGGGCGGCAGCGGCGGCGGCGGCGGCGGACCGCATGTGCTGGCGCCCCCGGGCGGCCCACTGCCGGACCCGGTCAAGCGGCCCGCAGGCCTGCCGCCGCCCACCTGTGGCGTTGGTCTGCTCAACCAGCGCCTGCGAGTTGACCTCGTACAGCAGCACGCCATCCAGGTACCACCGAAGGTACTGCACACGGGGGTTGGCGTGGCAGGGCGGTACCGCTCAAGCGTGTGGCAGCGCCCTCCGCTACCAGCCCCCACCCACACCCGGCACCCCGCCAGCCGCGCCCCTGCCGCACCCCGGCCGCAGCCCGCAGCCCGCGCACGCAGGCAGGCAGCCTGCGCACCTGCCCCGGCCGCCAGTCCACGCCGTACGTGTGGTACCCTGTGTAGTAGCTGGGCCCCAGGTCGCTCAGCGCGCTCACGCTGTCCTGGTACTCGTTGCCGGGCCGCTGCAGCGCGCCCGACCAGGGGTTGCGCCTCGTGGCGTACGGCGACCCCGCGCCTGCAGCCAGGGGGCACGGCGCCGGCCAGGGCAGCGGCGGCCGGCCAGCTGGCCGTCAGGCGGCGGCGCGGAGGCGAGGAGGGCGGGGAGGGAAGCGCCTAGTGATTCGCTGACAGGTGTGCAGGACCTGGCGCAGGGCGACGCGGTGCGTACCGGGGTACTGCACGCCGCCCGAGGCGGGACCGCTCCACCAGTTGGTCCCCTCTGGCATGAGCGGCGCCATCTGCAGCGTCTGGCTGGCGTGCGGCGGCTGCACGCCGCCGGGCGAGTTGCTGCAGCGGCAGGGGGGGCGGCAGCGCGGGGCAAGAGTGGGCGGCGCGCGGGTCGGGCAGCGAGAGACGCTGCGGCCTGCGACGCTTTGCCTGCCGCGGCCTGGGAGGGATGCGCGCGCCCCGCTCCCACCCTGCTGGCTGGCGCCCTGCCTGGCGCCCTGCCATGGCTCGCCTGGTCTCAAACACGTCAAACTCCGGGGCGCCGCGCCCCTGCTGCGGGTGCAGGCCCCATGCCGCGCGGTTGACCCCGGGAGGGTCCCCCGGGCACGCCGTGATCAGCTGGCCTTCCAGCCCGCTCCACTCCTGCTTGCCCGACCCCTGGCACGTGTTGTAGCTGTACGGCCAGGTGCCCGCCGTGGACGCCATGTACCCAGCCCGGCCCAGGTTGCCCATCGTCCAAAACGCGGGCTGCACGGCAGGGAGGCGAGGGCTACGCAGCTCGCGCCAGGCAGGCAGCGAGGCAGCAGCGGCTGCCCCCCCGCTGCAGGCAGCACAGCGGCGCGGCGCGGCCCCAGAAGCGGGCAGGCAGGCCGGGGGTGCAGCGTGGGCAGGGAGGGCAGCGGGCACCTCCCCTCACCCAGAAGCCGCTGGTGACGGCGTTGCCGGGCAGCTGCACCGCCGCCTCGATGTACCCGCCTGCGCCACATCATCACCATCATCATCAGCAGCAGCAGCACCAGCCTCAGTACACGCCTCAGCACGCGCCGACAACACGCGGGGCAGCAGGCACGTGTGGCACGGGCGCTGCTTGTGGGCGGGAGCAGGCCTGCCTTCCGCCCTCCCCGCGTCCCTCCCTCACTCACTCACCCGTGTAGCAGAACTTGTTCCAGGAGTTGAACATGCCGCTCACATACTTTTTGGACACCTGCCAAACCTCGCCGTCGGGCTGCTGGCTGGGCGCCGTGCCCGCCTCGTTCCCCGGCAGCCGCTCCAGGGTGATGACGGCTGCGCCGCCTGGCACGCAGGCGGGCGGGCGGGCGGGAGGGGAGGCAAGGGAGCGCAGCGTGGGGAGGGCCGCCATGCGCACACCCGCTGCTGCTGCCTGAGGTCGGTCGCGGCCGGCGCCAACACCTCCAGGCCCGGCTCTGCTGCCCAGCTGGGCAGTCGCACCCTGCTGGCCACCCGCCCACCTTCCACCGTGACCTGCTCCGGCCTGTACACCTCCTCGTCCTGCACACGCCGGGAGTACGAATGCGTGCAGCTTTGGCATGAGCGCATCAGGTGCCAGCCCCATCCGAGGATCTGGCTGGACCTGGCCTGGGCATCGACACGGCAGCTGCTGCCGCACGTGGGCACCACCAGACATAGGCACAGTACCTTTGTGGGGAAGTAGTACTGATGCTGCGCCGTCCACCTGCCGTCCTGGGCAGCCGCCTTAAAGTCCCGGTCCAGCGTGTTGAACTCGTCGCTGCAGCGCGCTTGGGGCAACACCTTTGGGGCTGGTGGCAGCCTGAGGCGGTGTGAGAGGATGCCACGAGCGGGCGGCGCTGCGCGTGCAGGGCGGCGCCAGGCGCGTGCACTGCCCACGCTCCCGCTCGTGCCGCACCACGCCATGCAGCCTGACCGCACCTAAACACCAGTTGGTACTGGCCGTCGAAGCCGTCCAGCTGCTTGGTGCAGCTGTCCACAGGGCTGTCCACGTCTATCCAGCCCTCCTTGCCGCTGCTGCTGGGTGCCGCCTGCAGCAGCTGCGACCGGCAGTCGGCGGCAGCCAGCCGTAGGAGCAAGGCGCCTGCGCTACAGTACAATGAAACCATTACATGGGTTTAGGAAGTGGGTAAGAAAGTTCGTGTTTGCCACGCAGCAGCAATAAGAAAGTTCGTGACAGGGCTCGGGGTGGGAGACGGGGTGGGAGACGCAGCGGCCACCTCGAGCCCTGGGCAGCGGCGGCGGCGGCGGCGGCTGAAGCTGGGTGCGGGCGACGCGGCTAGCCGCGACGCCTCTCAGGGACGCGGTACAAGCATCTCTAGAAGGGCCAGCCGAGGGAGTTGAAGCCCCAGCTTCCGGTGGGAACGGTGGTTGAGGGCATCGCGCATGTGGCCGCCTCAGGCAGCTGCTTGCAGCTCAAGAAGCTCCCGAACATCTCACGCGCACCTTGCACCGCTGCCAGCAACAACATGGGGAGGTTTGGTGGGCGCATGGCGTGTTGCGCCAACCGGAGACTAGCAGGTAGGCAGGTGGATTGTTCGGGCATGCACGCAAGATGATACTGCTGCAGTGAGTTTGGACAAACAAGCATTAACACAGCAACATGCACAGGTGGCGGCAGAGCGCCGGCGCCCGGCACCAGGGCCTGCCGGTGTTCAACCTCACGCTGCAGCAATCCATCGGCATCGGGAAAGACGAAAGCGGACCCGCTGATGGATGCGTTCCACCCGTCTGCCGCGCTTCATCATAAAGGGCGGCAGGTGCGACTGCCGCCCTCCGCGTGCCTGCCCTACTGCCCCCAGCTGAAGCTCTGGTGCATAGACTGCAAGCACATCAAACTCTCCTCTCTCTCCTTTTGCCCAAATCGAAACACAAAGGCTGAAGAGGAATCCCAACCAACACCAGCGCCACACCCCGCGCCCCTGCCGGGCTGGGCCGCCGGCGGCAGGCGCCTAGTGTGTGTGAGAAGAAGGGCAGCAGGCCTTGCAGGGCCAATTAGAGGCTGAGAAGATACATGCATCCCTGTTAACTGGAAACTGCACACAGGCCAGTTGGGGCTGGGCTGGCCAGTGCTTTCATCCAGACCGTGAGGGGACACGGGACAGGCACGCCCCGCGCGGGGCCGTCGCCCACAAGGTGCAGGGAGAGCCACCCGGAGCTGCCTCACCAATGCTGACCCTGCCAGCCACAAACCCACCGTGAATCCCATGTTTTGGGCTGAGCCGCCGTTTTCGTGAAAACCGGAAGCTGCCCGCCTCGTCAGGGCAGCCACCTCAGCCCAGACAGATGGCCAGTTGCCTTCCTTCATGGCCGCCACACGGCCTCCCCAGCCGCTCCACTGGACTTATATCGACCTGTGAAAGCGTTTTGGCATTGAAAACTTGCGAGATACGCCACCTTGAGAGCAGCGCGGGATTGGTAAGCCCATCACCACTAGTCAAAAAGTGCCCTCCGGCCAGGAGACGCTTCACAGCATTCGGTGTGTTTTGTGTGCCCGTGTCTTTTCTGTAACCTGTATCGCGCAGCAGCGTCCCTAGCGCCTCTTCCCCACACTCTGCCTCTCCGCCCTCCCCACCCAGCTGAAATGTGTCGCGGGGTGGCTCCCCGCCGCGGATTCGACGATTTACTGGGCAGCTATGACGCCCAGCGCGCCGCGCAGCTCGAGAAAGCTGGCTGGGCGCAGTCGCCAGCACCATGCCCAAGCACAGGTGCGCCAGCGGGGGGCGAAGCATGCCGTTCACCCATGCATCCGCATATCGTGGGGGTGGCAGCGCGGCGGGGCGGTGCTTGGGGACGCAGCCCCACCTCACGTGATGGGTGCCGCGACCGCTTCGCCAGACAGCTACCCGGAACCCCCCCTGTGCACGCCTGACCTTGCCTGAACTCCGTTGGCTGCCTGCAGGCATGGAGCAGCTCCCCCCCGCCGCATACGCTGGGGTGTCCTTTTGTTCCCTCGCCCGCGCGCCGGCGGCGGCGACCGCCCACCAGCGCTCGGCACCCGTGACCGTCTACACCCTGACCCTGCCGCCCAGCAACCTGCACATCTCTCCCTTTGCGAGCGAGCAGGCGGCGTGGGAGCCGGCGCCGCCACCGGCGGCACAGCCCACGGTGCGCCGCGCCGCCAGCGACGCCGTCGCCTCGTGGCTGGCCGGCTGGGCAGCGCTGGCCGCCGAGCAGGGCTGCTCCAGCTCGGATGACGACTACGACTGCCTGCCGCGCCTGGCCGCCACGGTGCCTCGCCAGGCCTCCAGCTCACCTCGGGCCCCGCACCACGCCGCCGCCATGCATTGCTCCAGCGGCGGCAGTGGCTGCGGCAGCGGCCGCGCCGCCCCATCCAACTCGCCTGCGTGCTTCAGGTGCGAGGGCAAGGCGCTGCGCGAGCGGTACATGCTGCCTGGAGCGCAGCCGCGGGACTTGCGCCAGCTGGTGTGCTTTGGTGGAGGGCCTGCCCAGACCGGTGCGCCGATGCCCGGTTGACCTCCACGTGCCGCCACATCTGACCCACGCTTCCCCTGGTTCCCTGCCTGCAGCATCGCCGACTCCGGCTTCCCCACCACCCACCAGCTGCTGCCCAACCTGCCCAGCCTGGACACACGGGCGTCAGGCACCCGCCGCCCCGCAGCCCCGCAGCCCCAGCAGCCGTGCCAGTGGCGCGAGGCAGCCCCCGCGGCGGCGGCCGCCGCCCCCTCCGCTGCCAGCACCAGGCACAAGCGCAGGCGGCAGGAGGCGGCAGCCCGCCCCGCCAAGCGGCAGCAGACCCGGCCGCGCCGCGCCGCGCGCCAGGCCGCCCCCACGCCGCAGCCGCGGCCGCAGCAGGCTGCCGCGCAGCCGTGCGCCACCACGGTGCTGGCCGGCCCTCGCCTTGAGCACCTCACCGCCTGCCCCGCCGACTCCTGTGGCTCCGGCTCAGCCTCCCCCTCGCTGCTGGACCTGCCGGACATGGATGCGCTGTGGGCCAGCGACGACTGCTGGGATGAGGAGGTGCTGCCCCTAGACCTGCTGGCGGATGATGTGGGCCTGATCATGGCGGGCGATGCGCTGGCCATGCGCGACGTCCTGGCCCGCTCCCTCGACCTGTCAGAGTTCCTGGAGCTGTGAGCCTGCCCGAGGCGGGCGCGCCGCCGCTTTTTTCCATCCAAAATAATCCGCCGCGATTTTGCGCCCACGCTCTGTGGTGGGCTCCATCTGGCAGAACCCCTCGCCGTGCCAGCCGCTCCTTTGCGAGCCCCCTTTGCCTTTCAGACCCCAAGCATGTGTTTTCCCCTTTTCTATGTCCTTTCTGGCTCTTCTGGCGCAGCCTTGTCCAAGGCAGCTCTTGTTTCATTTTTCCAATCTTTCTGAGCACGTCACTCCTTCACCTCATGCTAGTGTATGAACTTGTACCCCGCCCCACCCCCCCACGGTCCGGTTGTGACCCAGAAGCCTTATGCTCCCCTTTTTCCCCAGCTCAAGATGGGCCCTTTCACGCCTACACGCCCGCAACCCGGAGCTCTGCCCACCCTTCCCCAGCGCATCCATTTCTAGGGTGCAAACACCTGCCAGTTAAATAAACAGGTTGTCATTTGTCACACTCCTTTCAGGTTGCATAACCCCTGGCGGCTGGGAGATTGCCTCCTTGGACAAACCCAATACCCCTCCGTTACACCCCCAGGCCTCCAAAGGTCAAACCCCCTTCACCGCCTCCTTTCAGATGGTTACCACATCATCGTTTGCGTCTTCTTTCCCTATTTCTTGTCTGCCTGAGCTCACCAACCTCACCAACCAATGCAACATTGGAGACTGTCAGTGGTCTGGCAATGCTCGCAGGGGCCGGGGCGTGGTCACACATGTGTCATTACACAGCAGTATTGGGGGCCGCATCCAGCAGCTGTCATCTGTCGCCCTCCTGCCCGCCGCCGCTGCTGACCTTGTGTGCCGCCACGTCCTCCACTTGCTGTGCGTACACCGACAGGCGGATGGGGAACTGGGTCACCATCACAGCCATGAGCTGGATCTGCAGGCAGGCAGGCAGGCAGGCAGGCAGGCAGCCCAGCGGCAGCAGCGCGCATCTGAGGACACCACGACGCCAGCCTGTCGAGCGCCGGGAGCGCCGCCAGCTGGCGGGGCTTGCCAGCAGAGCGCTGGGGTGCTGGCCCGGCTGGCCGGGCGCCTCACCTTGTGCCCATCCGACTTGGCCTCCCCCTCCTCATCTACAATCGTCACCCGGATCACGCACTTTGCGTGCTGCGACACCTGCAGCAGAATGCGGCCGATGGGGGCGTGGAGCACAGCGTTAGCGCGTGGGGTGGGGTGGGGGCCAATCAGGCTGTGCCGCGTACAACCAGGGCATGCTGCGGGGTGCCGTGCGATGCGGATGGGAAGTGGTGGGCAGCTAGCTGGCCAGGCAGGCCGCGGCTGGGGACACAAACGCAGGCGGGCACTGGGGAGCCAGCAGGAAGCGGCAGGGGGCATGGTTGCGGGACAGCAGGGGCTTGGGGTTGCGCCGTGCCGGCGTGGGGCAGCAGCGGGGAGGCGGGCGGGCACCCACCCTGAACATGTGGATCTGCTGCAGCGAGACCTGCTGCTCCCAGGTGGCGTCGATGGTGGTGTCCTCGCAGCGGCACCCAGACCGGCACCGCACCCGCGCCACGCCCATGTGCTGCAGCAGGCGGGCCGAGGCGGGAGGCGCGCGGCAGCGGGTCGCGCCTGGCGTGTGTGGCAAGCTTTGATCCAAACGAAGCAGGCGCTGACGCCTCCAGGAGGCTGCCTGGCCCCACGGGAACGCCGGCAGCGCCCCCCGCGCACCTGGTAGCTGCGCAGGTAGCTGAGCCAGATGTTGGCCTTCAGCTTCTTCCCCTCCTTGTCCACCCGTATGCCCTTGCCGTCTGCCCGCGTGTCCAGCTCCAGCTCCGCCCACGCCCCCGCCTCCACCCCCGTCCACCCCCACTTCTGCTCCACAAAGCTGGGCGCCTGCGGCCGCTCCGCACGCCACTCAAACCCGCTGGAGCGGACCACCATGGGACGGAAGTCCTCCTGCAAGGATTGGGGGGGGGGGGGGGGGGGGGGGGGCG
>NW_005435086.1:2160578-2162147 GCF_000147415.1 Chlorella variabilis | reverse complement strand
GCGCAGGTGGCGCCCTGGCACAGGTGGGCAGCAGAGCGGCAGCCGCGGCCGGCGCTGCTGGGCTGGCTGGTGGGGGCCAGGTGGGGGCCACGCTGGATTGAATGCAGGGGCGGCCTGGGGGCGCGCCTGCATGGCGCAGATGGTGGTGGGCGATTCCGCGTTGTTGGGGATCATGGGCGGAGGCACGCCCTCCATGCGCGCATCCCGGCGCCGGCTGAACGCGCGGCCGCCCGCCGCCGCCGCTGCCTCCTGCGCCACCGCGCGCCCCAGCGGCCCCGCCAGCGCCTCAGCCATCATCGCGTGCCCGCGGTCAGACGGGTGCGTCCTGCACGCGGTGGGCGGGGCAAGGGGCAAGGGAGAGAGGGCGTGGGGCGGGGGTGGCGCGGCCAGGGCTGCCAGGCCGGGCTCGCCGGGGTGCAGCCTGCCGCCATCCCAGCCACATAAACACGAACACAGCCTGCCACCAGGCTGCACGCACCCCGCCCGGGACGCCTCTCACCCACCACACCCATGCGCCGGCTGCCGACACCTCCACCACGCCCACCACCACCCCTCCACCACACACACCACCACCCACACATACACACCACACTGGTGTGCCCCACCTGTCGTGGTAGTAGTAATCCTCCTCCTCCCCCGCCTGCGCCCCGGGGATGGGGATGTCCAGCGGCGACACGTGCCCCTCGCCCCCGTTGTTCACCTTGTCGGGCTGGGGGCAGCTGGGGCGGCCGGGAGGAGGGCGGGGCAGGCGGGGCGTGTGGGTGGGCGGCAGGCGCATGGGCGCTGCTGAGCCATGCACGGAGCTGGGGCGGCCTGCCATGCGCCTGGGTGCAGCGGCTGGGCATGGCAAGGCGCCCCCAGCATGCGGCGATGCAGAGGGCGCGGCGCGGCGGCCTCCCTGTGCGGCGGCGCAGTCCCCACCTTGAACCCCTCCACCCCCGCGTTCATCAGCGGCCACAGCACGTTGCGCATGGACACAGCGGGCATGTCGTAGTACTGCGGCGCAGCATGCACAGCGCGGCGCGGCAGGGGCAGCGGGTCGGCTGCGCAGCCGGGACTGCGGCGGAGGCTGCGGGAGGCTGCGCGGCGCCCGCGGCGGGCGCGGCCCCGCGCCGCACCCTCGCTCGCCCGCCTGCCCACCACGCCAGCGCGCAGCGCGGGCCCCACCCCGCCCCTTACCGCCACCGCCACCGCCACCGCCACCACCCGCTCACGTTTGCGAAGACCTGCAGCTGCGCCTCTCCGGCGCGGTAGTACAGCCCCGCGTCCAGGCCGTCGCCGTAGGTGAACCACCAGGCGTAGTGGTGCAGCATGACGACAGCGGGCGCGCCGCGCAGCTTGAGCAGCTTGCGCAGCAGCTCCTCGAAGCCGCGGCGCGCGGGCGAGTCGAAGGGGTCGTCCTCGGGCTCATTGTACGTGAACTCCACAACCACCAGGTCGGCGCTGGGCGGCACCATCTGCTCCGCGCACGCAGTGAACACGCCGCTGCTGGTGCCGCCGATGCCCTTGTTGGCAAACACGTGGCCGCTGCGGGCGGGCGGGGGTGGGGCGGGGCGCGGGGGTGGGCTG
>NW_005435086.1:2147241-2160528 GCF_000147415.1 Chlorella variabilis | reverse complement strand
GGAGGCAGGCGGGCGGCGGGATGGCTGGCGCGCCGCGCAGCCACGCTGCGGCCCGCCTCACGCGTGCGGGAAGGATGCGTTGATGAGCTGGAAGAAGCGGTTGGCGTAGTTGCGCTCGGGGGCGCTGGCGCCCAGCCCGCGCGTCACGCTGCCACCCAGAGTGAACACCTGCGTGCGCCGTGGAAGCGGGGCGGGCAGGAGCAGGGCTGGGAGCCTAGGGGGCTGTGGCGCCGCCGTTTACACGGCACCGCGAAGCGGTTGGCTGGGCCTGGGCATGCAGGCATTGGAGGCGCCCTTGCTTGGCTGCAGGCGGGTGCAGGCAGCGCCAGCCGGGGCAGCTCCACGCTGGCACTGCGCCCTGAGCTCGGCGCATGCCTCGCTGCTGCATGCCTCGCTGCAGCCTGCCCTGCCCCAGCACGGCTCAGTGGGTATGGGAGGTGTACGCGTGCTCCCACCTGGATGGGCTCCCCCGCCAGCAGCTTGGCGGCCACGCGGCGCAGGCGGGCCGCGGTGCCGTAATAGCCCTCCGCCCGCTGCACCTCCTCGTCTGTCAGGTACGGCTCCCAGGGCAGCTGGTCCTGCGGTAGGACCCCCACCGCGGCGCGCAGCCCCTCCCGTCAGAACACGGACAAGCAGCAGTGCGACAGAGACAAGCAGCAGCAGCAGCGGCCGGGGTAAGGCAGCCAGCACCGCCAGCTGCCTGCGCCACCATCACCGGCGGATGGAGCAAGCAGCAGTGCAAAGCGATGGCCCCACCCGCATGTTGGGCAGCGTGGGCGGCGGCGCGGCGGGGCACGGGTTGGGGGCCTTCACTCGAACGGCTGCTGCTGGCTGTGCTGCTGCGCTCGGCGTGTGCAGGCTGGCAAGTCCAGGGAACAGCATCCTGCCTGCGGGATGGCACGACATGCATGCAGTGACGGCTTGGGCAGGATGCTGCAAAAGGGTCCCTGCCGCCAGCTGCTGGCGGCGGTTGGCGCGGGCGTCGTGGAACCAAGCCTGGCGGCCCGGCGCAGTCAGCGCCCCGATCAGCGTCCTCAGCCATCCTGCAGGGCCTCACCCTGCTCCGTGAAAAGCGCCGTGGTGACCAGAGCGCCTAGCAGGGCGCCCAGCGCAACCCCCCACAAGCTGGGCAGCGCCTTGGGCTTCTTTCCCGACATGCTGTGGGCGCCGTGGCCCTCTGCGGCGGGGCTGGCCGTCAAGCTGTAAACAAGGGCGCCCTCACTGCGGCCGTGCTCCCACCCCATTAGGTCGCCGGGGCTGCTGAGGCAACGCCACGGTTGATACCGAGCAGTTCTGATGGCCGGGAAGGCCCGCAGAGCTCGCCAAAAACAAAAGCCAGCTGCTTTCTTTTTGGCGCCGCCGCCAACGTGGCGGCATGCCGCGGCAGTGCTTGTGAGGGGCAGATCTATGGCTTGTTCGATCATTCCAGATTGCAGCGTGATTCTGATGCTTCTGATAAACTTCCGCAAGGCATAATACCCAAACTACACACATGCATCACAGTCGCCGCTTGGCCACGTGTTCCAGCTGCCGGCGTTGCGGTGCAAGCGGTGTCATCAGCCAGCCATGGGTGTGTGTGACCAGCAGAGCCCACTGAGCATGGTGAGAAAAGGTATGGATCTAGCCAGCGGGCAGGTGCGGAATGCTGTGAAGCAGGCTGCTGATGGGCGGCAGCAGCCGCAAGGCCACAGGCGGCAGCGGTGGCGGGCGGCAGGTAGGTGGCAGCGGCTAGGGACTCCGCCAGCCTCCCAAGCCAAGCGATCGCTTGCCATCTGGCCCTTGCAGGTGCGCGGGAGCAGCCTGGAGAAGGAGCCGGGCAGCCGTGTGACGCGTGGCGCCCTGGCGTGTGCCACACACCCGCCTCCGACGACAAAACCCACCGATGCTCGCGCCTCCTCCATTCTGTGTTCCTCGCCTAGGGAGGGCAGCTCTCGTCTTTCCCCGCCCCTCTGTCCCCGCCCGCATTGCAACCATGTCAGCGGCCTGCGCCTCCCTCTCTCTGCTGCCCGTCCACTCCATCAACGTCCAGCGGCATGCTAGGGACCAGCAGCAGGCGGGCTGGCTGCCCCCGCAGCAGCGGCAACTCCTGAGCCGAAATCGGGCGCCAGAGCAGACGCAATCCAGGTGCGGTTGCTGGCTTGCACCAGCCCCGGGCCCGGCACGCCCACGGAAATCACAAATGCACCACGGCCGGGGGCGGGTGGCGGGGCTGGCTGGCTGGGAGCCCGCGGGGCGCCGGCGGCAGGCCGCCGCTGACGCCGCCAGGTGCCGCGCCACCGCAGTTGGTGCCAGCTTTCCCACAGCTCCGCCAGCTTCTCCACACCATGTGGCTGCATGGCCATTGGATGGCCAGGAGCCGTATCTGGCGCCGCATGCGCCGCACACTCTTGGCGGAACCCTGGCTTGCCGCTGACGCGCGCCTCGCGCACGCCGCCGCCGCTCCCCGTGTGCAGGCAAACCGTGCAGCCCCGCGCCATGTCCGGCGCCGCAGCCGACCTGGCCACCTACCACTTTGCGCAGCGGCACGCGGGCGCCACCAGCGAGTGGTTCCAGACCGCGGTGCGGGAGGTTGTGAAGCACATTGACGAGGCGCCTGTGCTGCAGACGGTGCAGCTGGGCGTCAGCGGCGCGCCGCCGCGCTGCAGCACCTACAGCGTCCACGACAGCGTGGTGGCGGTGCCAGAGGTGAGCAACAGCTGCCGGACTGGCCGGCTGGTGGGGCGGCGGGTGCCTCGGGCTGGCTGGCTGGATGGGGGAGCAGCACCCGCGTGCATCGCATCGGTTGCTTGCACCGCGCAGCCTGGCCGGCGCCTTGCTCCTGCCCGCCTCCGCCACTGCTCCATCCTGACCGCCGCCTGCTCGCCTGCCCCGCCTGCAGCTCTGGCAGGGCATCGCCGAGCACGTGAGCCAGCACTCGCCCGACGTCGTCATCCTGGTGCAGCGGGTGGCGCCGCACGCAGCGGCGGGCTCTCCCCAGGACGCCATGGACGAGGCGGCGGCCCCCGAGCAGCGGCAGCAGGGCGCCGCCGCCCCCAGCCCGCCCGGCAGCCCGCGCCTGCGGTCGGCGGGCAGCGGCGAGATGCGGGTGCATGCCGAGGAGGCGTGCCGCCGCCTGGTGTCGTCGGGCGTGGCAGACGCCATCCTGCTGCACGGCCAGGTCGGCGACTGCTGCGACGGCAGCGGCGACCACCACCACCACCCCCACGCCGCCGCCGAGCCGGCGCGGCAGCAGCCCACGCCCCGCCCCCTGCCCCTGCCCTCCATTGTGCCGTTCAGCCCTTCCAGCTGGGCGCCGCGCCGCGCCGCCGTGCGCACCGCCGCGCTGCGCCCCGTCGGCTCTGGCGGCAGCAGCAGCGCCGCCGCCGCCTCCTGCCAGCACAGCGCGTGCTACTGGGGCGTGGTGGTGCAGTCGCGGCTGCACACGGGCGCCGAGGGCTGCTACCTGCTCAAGACTGTGAAGAACGTGAGCCCCGGCACCGGCTGCACCTGCACCCACTTCTCGCTCACCCGCATCGCGCAGGGCGAGCACCTGGAGCAGCAGTTTGTGCAGTCGTGGCTGCTCTGAGCCGCGCGCCGCGCCCCTTAGTCCCCCTTGACCCTCCTTGCCGGCGCCAACCCTGGCGCCCCTATTCACGGCGCGCGCCTCGCGGCGCGCAGCCAACCAATTCTTTCCACCCCCAACGCCCGCCGTACTGATCGTCGCAAGGTTTTGAACCAGCCAGCCTCCCTGCTGAGCGAGACACTGTTCTTTTCATTCAGCCAGTCCCCTGCTTGCTCCTCACCGCCGCGCTGTGTGTACCTGTTCATTTTCATGCGAGAGCAGCAGCAAACGAACCCCCCTGTGCTTCCCTGTCTCATCAATCTCTTTGGATCCCCCTCTCCATCCAGCACTCTTGTACACCGCCCCGTCCCCGCCCGTCTGGCCGGCTTCCTTATGTTGTGCTGCCCTGAACTGCCCCGCTTGCCCCAACGCTCTCCCTACGCTCTCCGTTCCCCGCGCTCCTGTAACATGAGCGCATGATCCAGTCAACCGTTGTACTCAAACCAGGCGATGGCAGCGGTTGCGGCGTACCCCAGGAGGGACACCGCCACCAGGACGGGCACAAACAGGTCGCGCTCCTCTGGCTCAACATGCTGCCGTTGCTGCTCTGCTGGGGCGGCTGGCTGGCTGGCGGTGCGCTGCTCGCTCCTTGGCGGTGCGGCTTCTTGAGGTGGCTGGCCTTCCTCTGGGCCTGCAGGTGCACAAATGCGTCACAGGTGTGCCTGGGGTGGGTCAGAGGGCGGTGCCGGTGCGGGCGGCGCGGACGGCAGCCCTTGAAGCGGCGCAACTTGCCTGCTCTGCAGAGCGACAGGGGCCGCCTGGTGACTGCAGGTTGCGCTCCCCGTCGGCAAGGCAGGCAGGCTGGCCGAGCTGGAGCAACTGGGCCGCGTAAGTGGGCAGACATGCCGGTCGCTGGCATGCTGCTCTTATCAATCTGCGGAGAGAAAGGCACTGAAGAATGGGATGTGAAAGAAGCGATCAGCAGCAGGGCAGCGATGGCTCCAGGCTTCAGTAGCATACGGCGGCAGCATGTGGCGCAGCGCCGCCCGCCACGCCATGCGCGACGTGCACCTCCGTACATACTTGCTCCAAGTGAAGGTCCTGAAGTGTCTGACGGCTGATTAGTGTTTAAGCACACGCTCATAAGCTATCCGAGCGACACTGGAGCTGCTGCATCTGCCCGGAAACCGCCCACACCTGGGGACCAACATTCCCTTCCACCCTTGGGGTTCACAGGAGCAAAGGCTCCTCCCAAGCCCTGCAGTCCTGTTGCGTCCCCCAGTGCCTGGCCTGATCAACCTAGGACAAAGAAACAGCCATGGAGGGCCAAAATCAGACAAGGGTGTTCACACCCTGCGACGAGAGGTGGGGCGCAGCGTGCGCTGCTGGCAAAAGCAGAGAAACCCAAAGCTGACTGCCGCCGTCCTTCCCCTGCCACCGCCGCCCCGCCTGCTCGGCCCCCCGCCCGTCGACGGCCCTGCGACTCCGCTCCCCGCTGCCTGCCCCGCAGCCACCCCAATGGTGAGCGCCCGCTCGCCTCCCCTCCCACACGTCCTCGAGCTGCCGCCACAGGGTGCCCACCAGAGGGCTGGCTGGCTCGCTTGTAGCAACCTGGCTCATTGGCGGCAACAGCAGCGTCCGGCCGGCAGGTGCCACTCAGCAAGGACTCGGTCGCCTCTGCCGCCCTGCCTGCAGGCTTCCCAAATGACAAGACCGGCAGCCTGCTGACGGCAGTGATCCACATCTTTTGGTGCGACAGGCCTGCCCGCCTGCAGCACGTGTGCTGCCCTCCCTCCCTCATCCAGGCCCCGACTGCCTTCCCTGCCTGCCCGCCCCACCCCGACCATGCCCCCACGCCGCCCTGCCCTCCTGCCCCCGCCCACACCTGCAGCGCGGTGGTTGGTGCCGGCGTGCTGGCACTGCCGCGCGTGGTGGCTTGGCTGGGCTGGGTGGCGGGCCCCATTTGCACCATCCTGTCTTCGGTGTGAGCGAAGGGCCCAGATGGCCTGCCGCGCCCAACTTGCGTGCCTGGTGTCCGGATTCTCATGCCGCTGCTGCGCATGCCAGCCACCGACGCGCCGCATGCCTGGCCTCCCCGCGCCTTGGCGCAGGGTGCAGCTGACGTCCTCGCGGTGCGCATACCTCGGTTAGACGCGTGCCCCTCCTCCTTGCGGCCTGCAACTGCACCGACGGGGCAGCGGCTGGGCACCGCCCGGGCGCCTGCACCTGGCGCCCCCCGTCCCCCCAAACACACACCCCGCTCCCCCCATCCTCTACTGCTGCAGGATGCTGGCCATGGTGTATTGCGTGAATGGCGTGGAGCACGCCAGGTGGGGGTCGGCCCGCTGGCATGGCTGGCAAGGGGGCCGCAGCAAGCAGGTCGCAGCAGGCGCGGGGCCGCGGGCAGCTGGCGCTGTGCGCACTCGTGGGCCCGCAAACACACATGCACGGCTCACTGCTCAGCCAAGGCGTGCCCGCTGCCGGTACCACCTGCCGCAGGTACCACCACGCCGTGAAGCACATCATGGTGAGGGTCCAGCCCAGCCTGCCAGCCGCCGAGGCAGCCCGCCAGCGGTCCATGCGGGCGCCGGCACTGCCCGCCTCCCACCCCACCATGATCTGCCTCCTGCAGGGGTGTGGCGGGGCGATCGGTGTCACCATCTTCCAGCTGACCAACATCGTGCTCATCACCATCGCATGTTGGCGCCCCTTGCCCTGCCGCGACGCATGCCGGCAGTGCACCTTGTTTCGCCAGCGTGCAGCCCACAGGCGCAGCCTCGTTTCGCCCCCTGCTCAGCTCCTGTCTTCTCTCTCCCTGCCTTCCTGCCCCCACCCTACCCCCACAGACACCATCACGGGGGCGCTGTCCCTGAAGACCATAGCCACCATGTCATGTGAGGTGGGGGGCGTCGCCCCCGGCGACTGCTTCAACGAGAGCTGGAAGCTGACCCTCATCTTCAGCGCCGGCGAGGCCATCCTCAGCCAGGTGGGGGCCGCCCAGACCCGCCGCACCGCATCGCGTGCCGTGCGCTGAGCGCCGAGGCGTGGGATGGGGCCGCACCTGGGCCCGCCAGCCACGGCAGCGGTCCTGCAATGATGGGCGGCTCCGGCGACTCGAGCATGGCGCCCCTGCACTGGCCTCCCCTGGAGTGCCGCCACGCCTGCGCGGCACCGGGCCCCCGCAGGTGCCCAGCCTGGAGGCGGCCTGGTGGGTGTCCTTCATAGGAGTGGCCACCTCCCTCTTCTACTGCGTGGTGGCACTGGTGCTGGGCCTCATCTACTGTGAGCGCCGCGCGGCGCATGGCGCTGTGCAGTGCGGCCTGCCGCGGCCCAGCAGGCGGCATGTGTGTGCCCGCTCGGCTTCCGGCAGCTCCCCGCATGCTGTGCTTGGCACTGGCCGTGAGCTGAGCTGGGCTGTCCGCTTTGCTGCTCTTGTGCGCAGCGGGCAACCACCTGGGCAGTGTTGGCGGCATCCAGGCCAACAGCGTGAACAAGGCATTTGGGATTGTGAGTGCCCGCCTGCCAGTCGCGCGTGCGCAGCTTCTTTTGCATGTGGGTCGACGGCCTGACCTCTGACCCATCAGCACTGCTGTGCTGGCGCCCACCGCCGCCCTGCAGCTCAACGCGCTGGGTGGCGTCGCGTTTGCGTGAGTTGCAGCAGAGCAGAGCAGCAGGCAGAGGGCGGCGCAGACAACGCTGCGCCATCACTGTGTGATGCCTGAAGCAGGGATCACCGCCTGCGCAGTCCACACGGCATGAAGAGGCAGCAGTCGACTCACCCCTGGCTGCCTTCACCCCCTGTCTCCCCTGCCCCTGCCCCTGCCCTCGCCTCCCTCCTCCTGCAGCTACTCCTTCTCCCTCATCCTGCTGGAGATTCAGGCAGGTGGTGGCGACCCAGCCCAGCCACTCGTGTCAGCCCGCTTCTCTGAGCCACACGGCACACGCGCACCACCTGCCTGCGCGCTGCTGCTGCACCTCAACGGCTCTGCGCTGCTGGCTGCCACCCCGCCGCTCTGCTCCGAGCTTGCAGGACACGCTGCGCCAGCCGCCGTCAACGGTCAAAACCATGAAGAGGGCGGTGGACATCGGCGTTGGGGGTGAGGCGCGGCCCGCCTGCTGGTCGCCCTCCCCCCGCCTCCCCTGGCTGCTGCCGCCGCCTCCCAAACCAGCCTGCCTCATCATCTGCAGGTGCCTTTGTGTTCTACTTCACTGTGGCAGTTGCCGGATACGTGTCTTTGGGCAACGGTGAGCGGGGCCTGCCAGTCAGTGGCGCTCCCGCTGCCTGCTGCGGCCAGCAGGTTGGATGGCTCACCCTCAGGCCGGGCCCCGTTACGGGTTCTGAGGCTTGCCCTGGCCTGGCTGAGTGCAGATGTGCCCAGCATGGTGCTGGCTGGCTTCCCCAAAGCGCCCACGGGGCTTCTGATTGCCGCCAACGCCGCCATCATGTGAGGCGCCCGGCTTGCACGGCCGCCGCCGCACATACCTGCCGGCCTGGGTGCGTTCAGCCACTCGCTGAGGTGGCATGCTGAGCTAACTTACTTGACTGCAGGCTGCACATGCTCACTGCCTTCCAGGTCTTTGCGCAGGCAAGTGCAGGCCGGGAAATGCTGTTGGGCTCATCTGGCCACAGCAACACACCGAGCGGCACTGTACAGCTGGCCCAGCAACCTCTGCCACTCCCCATGCTGATCCTGATCCCACTCTGCTGCCCTGTTGTGGACCCCACCTTTCACTGCTCAGCCTCTGTTTGAGACGGCGGAGTCCCACCTGAAAGCCTGGCGCCTGCGGCGGGCTGGCGTGCGCCCCACCGGCGCCATCACCGACGCCGAGAAGCCGCGTGGCGCCGCTGGTGGGTGCCTGGCAAGGCTGCCGGCCTGTTTGCAGGCGGGACGATGCATGGGGCTGTTTGCAGATCGGCTGGCGCCAGCATCCCCTTCACAAGCTGCAGGTGTTGCCCCCTACCCTGCGCCCCCTCCCCCCGGGCCAGCCCCCGGCACGGTAGCTGATGCCACCGACGAGCAGGCGGTGCGCGACAGGCTGGTGAGGAACACGGCTCCCCACCCCACCCTGCGCCCAGGTGAGCCCAAGCCGCGCTGGCCAGCAACAGCAGAGGCCGGCGCCTGCTTGGCCCAACGCCTCTGCGCAGCAGTGCCTGCATGCTCGCAGCGACATAAGCCCACCCTTGCGCACCTGCGCCTTACACCCCAATGCTGCGCCGCATGATCTGCAGAGGGCTACCAGGCGCCCATCCGCATCAGTGCCCGCGCCAGCGCCGGCGGCAGCAGCCTGGGCCGCCAGAGCGCCTTCGGTAGGCACGGGTCGCAGCTCAGGGTGCTGCGTGCCACCCCCACCGCACTCCCCAGCAGCAGCTCTCCCGCTGGAAGCCATGGCTGCCTGCGCTGCGCCGCCTGCGTGCAGGCGAGACCCTGCACCGCCTGAGCCAGACGGTGGGCATGTACCATGTCGACACAGGCCTCACCAACGGTAAACACACAGCAGCAGCAGGAACATGCTCCCCGCCGCTCGCTGCTGGTCGCCTTCACTCGCCCCACCCCTGGCTGTGCTGCAGAGGCGGTGCCTCTGAACGATGACAGGTACCTGCTGCCCTTCTGGCAGGCAAGCTGCTGGCGCCGCCGAGTCAGCTCAGCGACACGTGGCACCACCTGGGCCACCTTTTCCAGCAAGACCTGAACTGCCTGCCAGTAGGCTGCTCTGATGCCTGCCCCCAGCTGTTCCGCACCTCTCGGGTCCTGCATTGCATGCCCCACCGCGGGCCTGCCCTGCCCGCTCGCCTCCCCCCTGCTCGCCGCGCAGCGCCTCGTCCTGCGCACCACCTACGTGGGCATCACATGCATCATCTCCATCGTGCTGCCCTTCTTCAGTGACATCGTGAGAGAGGGCTGCTGGCGGGGAGAGGGAGAGAGGAAAAACGCGGCTGTGTTCTGTTGGCTTGTGAGCTGGCCGCGAGCCCTGCATGGGCGCAGTGCGAGTGAGGGTGCCTGCCCCCTTTCTTGCAGGTGGGCCTGGTGGGCGCGCTGACCTTCTTCCCGCTGTCGGTGTACTTCCCGTTCAGAATGTACAACATGTGAGCGCATGGGCTGCGGCTGGGGGGTCGCCGAGCGGCTGCTGCGGTGGGGCAGGCGGCTCAGCCTCTTTTTTCTTTGCGAATTGCCGCAGTGTCTACCGCCCCGGCGGCCTGGTCAAGTGGGTGCTCCTGGTGACGTGCATCTTCATGTTCTTGGTTTGCGCCGCCGCCACCGTGGCAGCGATGAGGGGCATCATCAACAACTGGACGCACTACCAGGTGCGGCGAAGCGCAGGCGCGTGCCTCCCTGCTTCGTATTAGCGCGCTGCAGATGCCTCCTTGTGGGCATCCCGCTGCCGCTGCTGGGGCCGCGCCGCAGACGCCCCGCCGCCCGAAGCCGCTCCCTGCAGATCTTTGGCGACTGAGCGCTGCTGCTGCCTTGCGTCACCGCGGCGGCCAGCACAAATTTCCGACCTTGGCGCCGCCGCATCGATGCATATTGCTGTCGACAGGCTGTGAGCTCCCCCAACCCTCCCATCACTCCCTCGCCCAGCTGGCAATGCTTTCTGTTCATGATCATCACACCCTTCCACCCACCCGCTTGAAACTCAACCAACGCCAGACCAGCCAAGCAGCCGGCCACCCCCTCCATGCAACTCGTGCTGCACGTTTTGCCACCTGACGATGCAGCCGCTGCCACTTTTGCTTTGAACCGTGCATGTAAATGAACTCATGGATACGCATAAGGAAACGCAGAGGAAATGGCAGCAGGCAGCAGGAAAGGATGCGGGGGCGGGGAGGGGCAGTCGAGCAAGGGCAGCAGTGGAGCAGCAGCTGGAGCGGAAACAGAGCGGGAGCTGCAGCACGGCAGCACGCCGAGCGGCTCAGCGTTGCTGCCGGGGATGGGCCTTGCGCGGCCTTCACTTGCCTCCTTTCGCATCCGCCACCCAGAGCTTCTTCAGCCCCTTCTTTGCCGCCGCCTTGGGGCCCTCGCGTGACACCTTCGTCTCCACTCTGTCGGCCACCGCCATCGCCTTTTCCAAGCTCTTGCGCTTGCGCTCCTTCTGCTTGCTGCTTCTACTGCCGCGCTTGGCTTGCGGCTGCTTCGCCCGCGGCTGCCTGGCGCGGGCTGCTGCCGCAGCGGCTTCCCCCGTGTCCATCGCTGCGGAACAGGGAGGGCGATGGTGAGCTGGCGCGTGTTTGTGGTGCAAGATGTGCTAGCGTTCTGCATGGGGGGGGGAAGCCCGCGCACCTATAAAGTCGGCAGCTTGTTCCGGCGGACCGGTTTGCCACTCGGCAGCGCCGCCGCCGCCGCCGCCCGCCGCCGCGCCGCCATCCTCGACGTCCATGCCATGCTGCTGCTGGCGCTGCTTCTTTCCACCTGCACCGCACATGAGGCACGCGCTGTTGAGCAGCCTGGGGCGGGCAAGCGGTGTGCGTCAAATTTGCTTGTGGGGTGGCGGCTCACGGTGCTTGCCCATCGAGCCTGGGGGAGAGTGCCCCAATCCTCGCCCTTGCGTTTGGGGTTTGGGGCGGTTCTGCGCGAGGTGCCTTTCCTACGCTTGCTGACGTGTCGGCGCCTTGCGCTGTCCAAAATTGCGCTAAACCCACAACCCCCCTCACACCTTCGTTTGCAACCCACCCACTTGTGATTCCCCCACTTGTGTGTGGCCAATACGCCGCCCTGTGCCCCTCACACACCAACTTCGGTTCAGTGGGAAACTCGCCAACACCAGAACCAAAAAACTAACTCTGGGGTGAGCACTCCAGGATGTATCAATGCAGATCTGAGAGCGAGGGAAAGGGTCGGTTCTGGGCCCGGCCAGACCTCTACAACACACCGACAAACTACTGCCTGCGCTGCAGGCCTTGCAAGCAAGGCTGTTGTGCATAGCATCGCCGTCCAGTGATGGATGAGGACGAGGCAACAAGACTAGGCGTGTTGGAGCGTCTCCAAGCCACCGGGCGGCCGGCCACCGCGGAGGACCTGGCCAGGTATTCTTGAGAGCCGCGGCGCCCCCTCACTGGGCCGCATGCACTTCCTGATTGCCCCTGAAGCAAAATACGCCCGCATGGCCCGCCATGAGACTCCTCCCACCAGCCGCCAACCATCCGCCGTCGCCGCCCGCACGCCTACCACCGCCCCGTCCCCCGCCTGCCTGCAGCTCCCTGGGCATCCCTGGGCGGGTTGTGGTCGGCCTGATGGAGCGGCTGGTGGCCCAGGGTGTGGCGGAGGAGGTTCCGGCCAACTCCTCCCAGAGCCCCACCTACCGCCTGGTGCAGCCGCGGCGCCGCGCCCGCAACGGCAGCGGCGGCGTGCAGCCCAAAGTGGGGCGCCCCGGCCCCATGCACAGCCCCACCGCCGCCCACCAGGTGCGCACAGCCGCGGACGGCCAGCCAGGCCGGCCGCGCGGCCACGCCTCAGCCAGGGGCAGCCGGTGCGGCTACGTCCCCGCGCGGGCGCATAGTAGCTTTGCTGGCATGTTCCGGTGACGCCCGCCGCCCGCAGCCGCCAGGCCCCACCCCGCCCGCCTGCCCCCGTGCCCCCTGCAGGCCGCCCAGCAGCACCCCTACATGGCAGGCATGGTGCCATACGGCTATGCCCCCTACCACGGCCAGCAGGTGCTGTACTACCCGGCAGGCATGGCGCCCTTCCAGCAGCAGCCCATGCCCGCGGGCGCCCCGCAGTGGCACCGCCCAGGCATGCCTGGCGGCGCGCGGCCGCAGCAGCAGCAGGCCGGCGGCGGGCCTGCGGGCGGCATGGGTGTGGGGCCCATTGGGGTTGCGGGCCCTCAGCACATGGGCTACCCCATGCAGCCATACTATTACGCGGCGGCGGGGGCGCCCATGCCCCTGCCGTCCAACGGCCAGCCGCGCCCGGCGCCCATGCCGCGCGCCGCCAGCGGCAGCAGCGGCAGCACCGGCTGGGGCGGCGTGCCGCTGTCGCAGTCGTCGGCGGAGGTGATGGTGGGGGCGGTGCCCAGCCCGCGCAGCACGCAGAGCATGCAGAGCGCGCAGGAGCTGCCGCCCGCGGGCAGCTCCCAGGAGCTGCCGCTGGCTCGCTCCAGAGCTGCCAGCAGCGGGGTGGGAGACAAGGAGGAGCCGGCTGTGGTGGCGGCAGCGCTGGCAGCGGCAGAGGGCCAGGCCAGGGAGGCGGTGGCGGTGGTGGCTGTGGCGCAGCAGGCGGCGGCGGCGGCGGAGCCCGAGTCAGCATCGCAGGCGGGCCCCAGCAGCACAGAGGGGGGCAGCGAGGAGGACGGGGATGCGCAGCAGCTGGCCGGCTCGGTGGCGGCGGGCAGCATCAGCAGCAGCGGCGGCGAGGGCGCCGTGGCCGCGGCGGGCAGCGGCCGCCGCACCGGCAGCTCATCCGGCGGCAGCAGCGGCGGCAGCCGGCGCAGCAGAGGCAGCCGCGAGCGCCAGCCCTGCGCCTTCTTCCTTAAAACAGGCACCTGCGCGTACGGGGACAGGTGGGCGGGGCGGGGCGGGCGCCTGCTGCTGCTGCCGCGCCAAGGGCTCCTTGCTCAGCTCACTCACCAGCCCACATTTCAGCCAGACGCCCAACCCCGGGCGGCCGCGCGCCTCTCCCTGCTTGGCCCTGCTCATCCCAACCCTCACCTCACCTCCCCCACCCCACCCACCCCACCCACCCCCTCATCGCAGCTGCAAGTTTGCGCACCCCTTTGACAAGGCCCCCAAGGTTGAGTTCAACTCGCTGGGCCTG
>NW_005435086.1:2145957-2147191 GCF_000147415.1 Chlorella variabilis | reverse complement strand
GTGTGTCAGTGTGTGTGTGTTTATGTGGTGTGGTGGCGAGCTGCGGCCCGCCGGCCAAACCTCCTGCTGGCCCAGCTGCCCAGCTACCACCCGCCAGCAGCCAAGCGCCCGCAACCCCTTGCCCCGCCCAGCTCGCCGACGCGCTCCGCCGCCGCTGCTGCGCCCCGCCCCGCCCTGCCCGCAGCTGCGCCTTTGGCCACACCTGCAAGTTCCACCACCCCGAGCTGCCCCCCGGGGGCCCCACCGCGGTGCCGGCCATGTACGCCATGCAGTACCATGTGCAGTACCAGCAGACCGCCTCCTCCCCCATGCTCACCTCCCTGCTGGGGCTGAAGCCCGGCCACGGCGGCGCCTCCCCCATGTCAGCCTCCCCCAGCGGCCCTGGTCCGGTCCCGGGATACTACATGGCGGCGCCGCCGTACCCAGGTCAGCCGCCACACGGGCACCCGCTGAGCTGGCCCCCCCAGCCCGGCCTACCCCACCGCTACTTGACTGTGCTGCCAGCCGGCCCCCCCCACCCCGGCCCCCAGTGACACACCATCCAAGGTGGTGACGCCACACTGCCCACACACCCGACCAGCCGCGCCGCGTGCGTGTGCTGCGTGTGCTGTCCCCGTCAGCGCCAGCTGTGCCTCTGGTGTGTGCCGGCTTCACCCAGCCCGAGTCCCGCTGCCGCTGCCGCCACACCGACCGCTGCCCTGCCGTCTCCTCTGCTGCAGGGGGGCCGCATGCCTTCCCCGGCCGGCCGCCAGCGATGCACCCAGTCTTCTCAACATCGCCGGCAGGCATGCCAGGCGCGCAGATGCTCCGCGGCCCCACGCAGCGGCCCCAATCTGGAGGCAGCAAGACGGGCCCAGCCATGGCGGCAGCAGCAGCGGCAGCAGGCAGCATGGGACCCGTGCCAGTGCCGGTGCCCCTGGCAGCAGCGCAGCGCCCAGATTCCGCGCGCGCCGCAGCCAGCGAGGCGGCGGCTGCCAGCCCGGCGCCAGCGTTTGCCGTAGCGTCCCCCAGCCCGCCTCCTGCTGCGGCTGCAGCCCTGGCTCCATCTGCCACTAGCGCAGCGGCCTCCTCTGAAGGGGCTGCATCTGCAGCAGAGCCGGGCACCGTGCCGCCGCCACTCATGGTGTTCAATAGTCAGAAGCAGCAGGCGCAACGATTGGCGTCCGCATTAGATCAGCTGGAGCTGGCCCCGGCTGGTGTCGAGCAGCCACCCCCACAGCAGGCCGCCGCGGCT
>NW_005435086.1:2138368-2145444 GCF_000147415.1 Chlorella variabilis | reverse complement strand
CACCACTTGCACCCACCAATCCTCCCCAACGCACCCTCCCTGCCCCCGTTGCCTGAATGGAAACCAATCTACACTCTTCGCCGGCGCGCTTTCCACTTTCGCTTTTCTGCTTCCCCTCCCCTTGCCCCTCCTCCGCTTTGATGGCCCGCCGGGTCCGACGCATGTCGCCACGCTGCCCGCGTCCCTGCCGCCCAGCATCGCACCACTCAGGTTGCTCACCCCGTTTGGTTGAGCCCGCCATGTCTGGCACAGCCCCACACTCTCCTCAGCACCTCGGCGCAAACCTCGGCGCACCTCTCTGTACCAGTTTTTCAGGAATCACTTTGCACTGTCACGTGGCCTCATGTTGAGAATCCATCCAGTGCCACTTCTCTGTTCTTCTGTCCCGCCTGCCAGCCACATTCTGGCTCCGATCGAAATTCAAACAACCAAACTGCGCGCATGGGCCACGATACCCCATTTTTACTGCTGTTTTTAGCATGTAACGCGATTTTTTCACAGTCAACACAGGCATGAGGGTTGAGCGCGGCGGGAGTTGGGCGGGCACTGGCCATGTATGCTGCACAGGCTGTTGGAGGTGGGCCGTGGATGCGTGGCCAGATGCAGCGCGCCAGAACCCATGTTCCATACTCCTGTGCGATCTTGCAGCAGTTGGAAGGTTGTGCCTCGCTGGCGCTGTGGATCCAGCTGGAACCTGGCACCTCACCCTTCACTCCATCCTCTGCTACGGAGGAGCCGCTGGCAGTGCTGTGGCTGCTGGCTCCTTGGACGACCAATAGGTTGCCCGCTGCCAGCAACCGGTCGAAGCCAGCACGGAGGCTTGAACAGCATGCCTCTGAAGCAGCAGCGTTGGCTGGATGAGCAGGAGCGCAGGGGGGAGGAGGGCCTGGCACAGCCCCTGATCCCTGTGCCTGCCGCCGGCACCACCACCACGGCGAGCACCGCCGCCGCCAGATCTGCGTCCTTCGTCCTCCCCACCCCCTTCCGCAACGCGGCGCCGGCGTCTGGCGGCGGCGAGGGCGGCGGCGGGCTGCCTCCGGCCAAGAAGGCGGGGGGCGTGCTGCGTGACAAGCACGGTGAGGAGGCGTCGCAGGCGCAGGCGCTGCGTGCGAGGCGCTGCCGCCGTCGCCGGCCTCCTCCCTCTCCACGCCACCGGTGCCACCTGCTCCCCTGCACCCTCCCCCTGCAGGCAAGTACCGCACCCTGTACGACCAGCGCGCCCGCACCACGGTGCTGGTCAACGTGGCTGGCATCCTGGAGCGCTGCAACGAGCAAACGCTGCCCGCGCTGTACAAGGCACGCGCGCGGCGGCACCCTTGGCTGGCCTCCCAGCATGCCTGCCTGCCAGCGGCTTGCAGTGCGCAGCAGAAAGCCGGCGCCCAGCCCCCGCACTCTGAGCGGAGAAGAGGAATGCGCCCCACCCCCTGCCCTTTCACCTGCCCCCTCGCCTTCCCGCTCCTGCCCTCCACGCGCCGCCCGAGCCGCAGTATGTGGGGCGCAGCTTCCGCGCCTCCCCCCGCCAGCTGGGCTTCATCACGCTGGCCTGCGCGCTCGTGCAAGCGGTATGCGCCCCCATCGGCGGCCTGTTGGGCCACTACCTCAACAGGTGGGGGCAGGCGGGCGGGCAGCAGGCTGGGGCGCGGGCTGGGTGGGGGACCGGCAGCGGGGCAAGCTGGAGCGCACGGTGGTGCAGGCATTCAGCTGGTGGCCACCCGCGCAGCGACTCTCCCCCAAGCGTTGCCCGTGCGGTGCGAGGCGCCGCCTGCGTGCAGGGCGCACGTGATGGCTGCCGGCTGCTTTGTGTGGGGGGTCATGGCCATCGGCTTTGCCTTCACAAACACCGTGGCGACAGGCATGTCCTTCTGGGCCTTCAACGGCGTGGGCCTGGGCCTGCTGCTCCCCAACGCCCAGTCCCTCATAGCAGACTACTTCTCAGGTGGGTGGGCGGAGGCGGTGGGGCGCAAGCAGGCGCGGAGGCGGCGCGCTCGGAGCTCGCGCTCAGCTCGGCGCTCGCGCAGATGGCAGCAGCCCTCGCTGATGCGTTGTGTTGCCCTGGCGATGCGCCTGCCCTGCATTGATCGGTGCGGCCTCGCTTGTGCCACGTGCAGCGCTCAGCCGCGGCAAGGCCTTTGGCGCGCTGTACCTGACGAGCGCGCTGGGCGGCATGCTGGGCGCGCTGTTTGCCACCAACATGGGCCACACGCACCCCTTTGGCATGCAAGGCTGGCGGGTGGCCTTCATCACAGGCAAGCGCGGGGTCCGCAGTGGCGGGTCGGCCGATGCCTTGCACCAGGCTAGTCTCCTGCTGCCTGATGGGCTCGGGCGTACGGGCCTGGGTGCGGTGCCCGCTCACCTCCCCTGCCCAGTGCGTCCCGCCTTCCAGTGGGCGCGGTCAGCCTGCTNATCGGCGTGCTCAACCTGCTGTTTGCGGTGGACCCGCGGTACAAGCTGGAGGACCCGCAGTACAGGTGGTGGCTGCCCCTCGTGCTCCTCGGCCCGCACACCAGGGCTCTTTGCCGCCATGGCGTGGCGTGGCGTCCTGTGGGCATGCCCCATCAGCTGCCATGTGCGCACCCGCGCACGGCTGCTCCAAGCCAAGCCATGCATCACCCATTACGTCATCCCTGCGCGCGCCCACGCACACTAGCAACACGCCCCGGGGGGTGCAGGCAGGACCCTGACCTGATGGCCGTGGCCACCCCCCGCGCCATGCTGGCCGACATCTCCTCCGTACTGGCGGTGCCCTCCTTTGTCATCGTGGTCACCCAGGGCATCGTGGGCAGCACCCCCTGGAACGCCCTCGTCTTCAACACCCTCTACCTCCAGCTCCTCGGCTTCTCAGACTTCCAGTCCTCGCTGGTGGCGGCCCTGTTCCTGGGTGGCACCGCGTTCGGAGCCCAGGCGCGCTCGCGCCCACGCCATGCGGCCTGCGCGCCCTCGCCGCCTGCATGTTTCACACGAGCCGCCGCCGGCACGCGCCGGGGCCAGACCTGCCTGAGCGATTGCTGCTCGCACTGTCATGCAGCGGGCTGGCCTGAGACGCGGCAGCCGCTCCCGCTCCTGCCCATGCCCTGCGTGCAGCTGGGCGGCTTCATCGGCGACTGGGCCGCGCGGCGCCACCCCAGCCACGGCCGCGTGGCGGTGGCGCAGGTGTCGGTGGGGCTGGGGGTGCCGCTGTCGATCGCCGTGTTCAAGGTGGGGTGCCCGCGTGTTGTATGGTGTGCGTGTGGAATGGCCGGCCAGGGGGCGCCGCTTAATGCCTGCCCGGCTGCATCTGCTGCCGCATCGCCACACCACCCTGTGCACGCCCACCCCTGCCCGCAGCTCCTGCCCATGGGCAGCAGCGGCGGCATCGTGGCGCTGTACGGCGTGGCTTTCACGATCTGGGGGCTGATGATCAGGTGGGCGGCGAGGGGCGCGGCGCAGCACGGCAGCAGCATGCACAATAAGCTTGCATGTATTGAATGGGGGCTGCCGGGATGATCCGCCGCCATTTGCTGCCACCCTCAAATACCCGCCCCCCCGTGCCCGCTGTGCCTGCCCGCGCCCCCTGCAGCTGGGCGGGCGCCGCCTGCACCTCCCCCATCTTTGCAGAGGTGGTGCCCAGCCAGCTGCGCTCCCTGGTCTACTCATTCGACCGAGCCTTTGAAGGCGGGACCCGCCCGCTGGCTGCCAGTGCTCTGGGGGCCTGCCTGCAAGAGCGCCTGCCCTGTGGCCTCAGCACCTGCCTGGCGCCTGCCCTGCCCAACACTGTGCTGGCTGGCCTGTGCGTGCCGTGTGCGGCACGGCAGCACAGGCAGCCCCACAGCTTGCTGCTGCCCCTGGCACACCGCCACCCGGCCCGCAGGTGCGGTGGCCGCCTGCGGCGCGCCGGTCGTGGGCTGGCTGGCGGAGCGCCTGGGCTTCAACAGCGCGGAGGGCGGCGGCGGGCAGACGGATGCGCAGCGGGCACAGGCGCTGGGCGACGCCATTGTCATCTGCACCGCCGTGCCCTGGGCCCTCTGCTGCCTGCTGTACTCTGGTGAGGGGCGCAGGCGGCGAGAACAGCCACCGCCAGCAGCGAGCCGCGTGCCGCCCCGCACCCTGCCCTTGTGACAGCGCTCGCTTCCCTCTTGCGCACCAGCAGCAGCCTGTGACCCCCAACCAACGGCCCCCACCCTGCTCTGCGCTGCACTTCCGCAGGCCTGCACGTCACTTACCCCCGAGACCGCCGCCTGGCGCTGCGCTCGCAGCGCACCCGCTCCGGCTACGCCCCCCCCCTGCCCTCCCTGCCCATGGCGCCCTCGGCAGAGGTCTGGGAGGCCACGCCCAGCGACTCGCCCACCGCGGCACAAGCCGCGGGCACCGTGGGCCCTCGCGTCAGCTTCATCGATGGCCGCCCCGGCGAGTAGCCCTGAGGGCCCCTGCGCCTCAGCCAGCCTCGGCGCTGGCAGCCGCTGCATGCACCGAATGCGTCACACCTGTGGCCGTCACGCTCCCCACTTGAACCCGCTACTGGCTTCTTGTTCCTCTGCTGCTTATGCCCACACTACTGCCTGGTGAGCATGCAATTACACCTGTGCCTGGTCATCCTGCCCGTCGTCCGTTGCAATGTAATGTCAGCCGGGGTCGCTGCAGCTGGGCACATTTGCTGCCAGGTGCCCCATCACGCGGTCCGGGGCTTCCTGCCCCCTGGAGGCGCAGCTCCCGCCAGCCAGGTGCTGCGGCATGGGGCTGGCGAGCTGCTAGAGCTTCCAAACCAGCACCCCCGTCGTTCCGCCAACAAACAAGTGAAGGAAGTGCTTGCACTGCGGCAGGGGAGTTGTGGCGCTGCACAAATAAGAGCGCCCAACTGTTGCATGCAGAGCCCTCCCTGCTGCCTGGCCCCCACGAGCACGTGCGGCGGGCTCCCGGTGCCTGCCTGCCTATCCCCTGGCGCAGCCTGACTCATGCCCCTACCTCGTACGTGACTTGGAACGCAAAGGCCTTGCCCACCACCACGTGCCAGGGCCCGCCAAAGCGCTTGTCCAACCCATCCTTGATCATCTGCTCTCACAGGCGGGGTGCCACAGTGTTCCACCCATGTCAAGTGTGTCGCTGCCTGGGGAGGTTGGTCATGGTCCTGCCCCAGTTTGTGCTCGGTGTGGTGGATTGGGAAGCAGGAGCAGCAACTCCCCACCTGCGTGCACTTCTCCAGGTCGACCGGGTGCCGCTCGCAGGCGGAGATGCACACGTCCATCGCCTCCGTCTTCATGTCCGCAGTGCAATCAGAGGACGCCACCAGCGGGTACTTGGCCATCCTGCGGGGGAAAGGACGGCAGTCGGTGGTGGAGCGACAAAACCGGCGGGGCGGCATCGCAGGTTCTGATGGCGGCACGGGCGAAGGCGCAGCGGCGGCTAGTGAATTGCCACCTGTAGAACGCCTCCATGTCCCGCTTATACTCTGGCTCCTCTGCTACAGCCACCTCCGCCATTTTTGGTCAACGCTCCGCCTCCCGACTCCCGCTGGCCCCGTTCTGGCTGCTGCCAGGGCTGTGCTGGATGCTCAATTGCCTGCTGCTGATGCCAGCCAATGCCCGGAATGCACACAAACATACGGGTCGTGCTGTGCTGCGCAGTCCAGCTGGCGGGAGGAGAACCTCCCAGAGCTGCCTTGCTCCTGCGTCTTGGCTGAAGGCTTTAAGCAGACCAGCAACTGCAAAGCACTGCACTGAGCTCGGGCCTCTGGGGTTCGCAGAGCATAGCCTCCACTCTGTGGTGAGCGCTGCGGCTCGCCCCGCGTCGGAACCCCGCCAGCAGCGATCACCGGCGTGCGCCGTCTGCCAGCGAGCGATCGCAGCAGCTGCCACTCGAACGCGCCGTCTCCGACAGCAGCGAGCTAGGACTGCACAGGCAGCAGCAGGTAGTATGTAGACGCCGCGTATGTAGACGCAGGATCGCGCAGCAGGGGGGGAGCGAAGGACGCTGCCAAGCCAGCACGTCGGGCGGCCGGCAGGGCGTGGGCGGCAGCACGCTGGCACCTGGCGCCCTTCCCTCTGCCTCGTGGCTGCTCTGTTGCTCACACCTCAACCATCGTCTGGCGTCTGCAGGCGCCCGGCAGGGTCTTTCTGGGCCTGACAGCACAGCTGCGAGGCGCTGCTCACCATGGCGGCCCGCGTGTACCTGAACATGGCCTATGTGGTGCCCCGCGCCCTGCTCTGGATCGTGCTGCTGGTGGCGGCGCTGGTGGACGGCATCCGCCACCGCGCAGTGCACAGCAGAGGGTGCGTGGCGCGGGCGGCTGGCGTCACCCCGCCGCCGCTGCCTCGCCCGCCTGCTGTGCCGTGCTTCGTCTGGTTTTCCCCACAGCCTGCCTCTCGTGCCGTGCCGTGCCGTGCCGTGCCGTCCCACCGGCCCCTGCTGCCTGCCCGCCGCCCTGCCCGCAGGTTCCAGCTGTACTGGGCGCTGGTGGGCTCCGCGGCGCTGTTTGTGGTGCAGGAGGTGGTGCTGGTGGTGCTGGCAGCGCAGAGCAGCGGGCAGAACGTGAACCACGCCACGCTGGGAGCCTACATCTTCTTCGCTGACCTGGCGGTCTCCTACTGGATGGGCATCCTGCTGCTGGTGGCCGCGGGCTTCTGGTGAGCCGCCGGCCGTCCGCTGTCGGTGGCATGCCCTCGGTCGCGCGGCACGTGCCTGCCCAAGCGCCACCACCCCCACCCCTGCCCGTCTCCCTCACCGCCTCTCCCGACCGCCGCCTGCCCGCCCCGCTGTGCCCACGTGCGCCCCGCCCTGCAGCATCAGCCGCACCAGCCTGGGCCCCCACAAGCCCGTGGCGCTCTCCATCCCCATCATCTACTTTGCCACCAGCCTGGTGGTGGACTACGTTCTTTACTGGATACGCGGCTTCGACGCCTTCACAGACCAGGTGCGCCCCTGGCACGCGGCTGGGCAAGCATGCCACCCCGCGCGCACGTGTGCGCGGGGGAGCGGCGCGCGATGCCGCACCCTTTGCCAGCTCCCGGCTGGCTCTCCTCCCCTCTGGCTGCCTCCGTATACGTGTTCACGCACCCCCACACACGTCGTCACCCCCCCTCCACCCCCCCCCCCCCCAGGACACC
>NW_005435086.1:2135146-2138318 GCF_000147415.1 Chlorella variabilis | reverse complement strand
ACCTGGGCCGCCCCGCCCCGCCCCCCCCCCCCCCCGCCCCCCCCCTCCCCCCCCCCCCCGCCCCCCCCCCCCCCCCCTGCCCCCCCCCCCCCCCCCCCCCCCCCCAGGCCACCTACTACGACGACATCCCCGAGGAGACTGCTGAGCAGGCGGGCGCCGCCACCGGCTTTGTCTTCCTCATCTGCCTGCTGGCCAACACCATGGCCATGCTGCTGGCCTGGTTCTTCATCTTCGACACCATACAGAAGGAGAAGGACATACTGGAGCAGGTGGGTGGGTGGGTGGGTGGGGTTGCTGTGAGCCAGCGGGGCAGCGCAGCGCAGCGCAGGGCAGGGCAGGGCAGGGCAGGGCAGCGCAGGGGCAGCGCAGGCTCCCCCTGCCCAGCATGTGGGCCTTCTGGAGCCCCCACCCGCCCCAGCCTCGCCCGCGCCCGCAGGGCCACCCAGACGTGTCGGCGCTGCCCCAGCCCGGCGCCCCCAGCCTGCCCGCGTCGGCGCCTGGCGGGCGCGAGGACCCCGGGGTGGGCCACCCGCTGGGCGGCGGCAACGCGGTGCTGCTGGACGACGCGGGCGGCAACGCCAGCCACCTCTATGTCGACGTCGTGGGTGGGTGGCGCCGCCGGTGCGGGGCGGTGCGGGGCCGCGCAACTGGCCTGGGCACGGCAGATCAACCAACGATTGCGAGGTCGGGCGCACGCCTTGCCCCCCATCCCTGTTTTCCCATCTCCCCTCCTCCCATGTCCCATATGTGATGGACATATGCATGACCCCTCCCAGCCCTGCCCTCCCCTGCCCTGCCTGCCCCCCCACCTCTTGCGCACCGCAGAGGCGGACCTGGATGCGCCCAAGACCTTCCAGGACAAAGTGGACGACAGGGAGAAGCTGCGCCTCGTGAGTGGCGGCATGGTAGCACGCCTGGAGTCGTGTTGCAATCACGTTGTTTTGGGAGCGCGCCGCGTTTGCACGCGTGCCGCCCCGGCCTTGGGCATGGTCGGCGCAGAGCTGGCGGCGGCCTGACGCGGCTGCCGCACCCTTCTGTTCCTGCAGATCCGCCGCTTCTTCTACGGAGTCTGCTTCTACCGTGAGCTGCTGCGGCGGCGGCAGACTGGGGGGTGCACTGCTATGTTGGGGCCGTGCTGCTGCCCCGTCTCCCTGCCAGCCAGCCAGCAGCACATCCTGAACCCCTCTCCCCGACCTCCCGTGCCCGCCCTGACGCCCCCTCCCCTTGCCACCCCACCCCCGTCCCCCTGCAGTCATCTCCACCATCCTCGTCATCTTCCTGCCCCTGTTTGTGCCCACCGTGGTGGACCGCACCATCCTGGCGCTGCAGAGCCTGGTGCTGTGGGTGTTCCTGGGGGTGCTCCTGTGGACCTTCCGTATGCGCCAGGGCAGCCCCTACCTCATGATGGACGAGGCGGCGGCGGATGCGGAGACAGGGGGCCTGGTGGAGGGCCCCACCACAGAGCTGGGCGTGCTGTCGCGGGACGACGGCGACGACAGCGGCGGCGGCGGCGGCGGCGGCGGCGGCGGCCAGCGCAGCCGCCTGCGCCTGGATGCTGCTCGCTTCACTCTCGACGAGGAGGAGGAGGGCGGCGGCGGCGGCGGCGGCAGCGGCGGCGGCGGCCTGGCCCGGCCCCAGCCCTCCATCAACGTGCACGCGGCGGAGCAGGGGGTGGTGGTGGAGGCGCTGCCCACGCCGCAGACGCCCGCGCCCATCGCCCTGTCGCCGCCGCCGCGGTGACGGGCCGTCAGCGGCGGGCGCCCCCGCCCCTCCAGTGCCGCCTCTCTCTTTCCCTCTCCTCCCCTTGCTTGAATGCTGCTTGTCAGCCCGCTCCAGTTGCTACGCTGTGCATCCCATGCGGCCCCTCCACATGGCCGCCTCGCTGGTTGCCCCCAATGCGGCCCCACACATGGCCACACATCAGCAGGGCCCTTTCTGGCGGTTCCCTTGCATGACTCATTCAACTGTAAGCATGATTCATTCAACTGTGACTCCACTGTACTGGGTCCCAGCCCAACAGCAGCAGGGGGTGCCACCAGCAGAGGGTGGGTGTGGCGGGCGGCCCAAGGTGCAGCCACCTCGCTAGTCGCCCTCCTCGTCGCTGCTGACGCCGTGCGGCGAGGCGGCCACGCTGTCGCCGCCGCCGTCGCCGCTGTCCAGCCGCTGCAGGCTGCTGCCGCCGGCGCCGCCGTCCACTCTGTCAAACCTGCAGCAGGAGGCAGGCAGGTGGCATCGGCGTGGGGGCTGGCATCGAGGCACCCGGGCGCTGTGCTCTGGTCATCCCTAAAAACACCTGAACCTGCCCAGACCAGCCCAGGCCAGGCCAGCCGTGCTGCAGGCGCCTCTCACCGCGTGAGGCTGCCGTCCTCGTGGCAGGCCACCACAATGGATCCGTCGTACGACACCGCCGTCTGGCGCACCAGCGGGGCGCGCTCGCCCTTGGCGGCGCACCGCCGCGGCTTGAGCCGCGCCCTGGGCTGCGGCTGCAAGGCAGGGAGGGGAGGGGCGGGCAGACCCGGCATGGCGGGGTGAGGTCAGGGTGCATTCACGGTGCTTGAGGAGGGCAGGGATGGGCGCGGGCAGGCGCGCGGCTGGGAGCGGCGCGGGCAGGCCGCCTTCAAGCGTGCGAGCGGGGCTGCTGCGGTGCCGCCGCTTCCCACCCGCCCCGCCCACCTGCTGCGCGTGCGGGTCGAAGAGCAGCACCTTGCCGGTGCTGGTGCCGCAGGCCAGCACCGTGCACCAGTAGTCGAGGGCGAAGCGCAGCCACCACACGTTGGCGCACTCCTCCAGCTGCAGCTCCTGCAGGGCGGGCGGCAGGTGGCAGCAGGGTGGTGGCGGTGGGGTGCGTGGAATGGGGTGGGGTGGGGTGCGTGGGATGATGAGGCGGTGGTGGGAAGGGCAGGGGGCAGGCGGCCACGCAGCGGGCCTCGAGCACAGCCACGGCGCCACTTCCGCAGGCAGGGCTGCTAGCGCCCCGGCACCGCCAACCCGCGCGCCTGTACCAGCTGCACGTCGCCGTCCTGCTCGTGCTGGCGCGTGGTCCTGTCTGGCCTCCAGCCCAGGACGCAGTTGTCAACAGACTTGGACAGCACAAAGTCGCCCAGCCAGCGCACGCAGTCCACATAGTTCCAGTGCACGCGCTGCAGGGGTGGTGTGGTGGGGGTGGTGTGGT
>NW_005435086.1:2130239-2135013 GCF_000147415.1 Chlorella variabilis | reverse complement strand
CCTGGCCCCACCCTCCACCCCCATACACAGTAGGAACACCAAACGCAAACCCCCGCCCACCACGCCCTGCAAGCGGCGCCCGAGGCCCCGCCCACCACCAAAAACGCGCGCACACACACACACACACACACACCTCTGTGGAGAAGATGGGCATGGTGACGCGGCCGGTGGGGAAGGAGCGGGGCCCTCCCGGCCGCCACTCGTCGCTGGCGTCCAGCGTGTGCTGGTGCTGGGCAAGCGACCAGATTTTGGTGTGGTTGTCCATGCCCGCTGCAGGGGGTGAACAATGTGTGTGCTTGTGTGTTCCCTTGTGTGCGTGGCACACCTTCAGCGGGCAGCGGGGACCAGATTTTGGTGTGGTTGTCCATGCCCGCTGCAGGGGGTGAACAATGTGTGTGCTTGTGTGTTCCCTTGTGTGCGTGGCACACCTTCAGCGGGCAGCGCACAGCAGGTGGCTGCACGGTGCCAAGGCAAGCCCGGCACTCTTCCATAGCCCCATCCTGCGCACCCCCCACCAGGCCACGCCACCCCGCGCACCCGACAGCAGCAGGCTGTCCGCCCCCGCCTTCCAGCTCAGCGTCAGCACCTCGTTGCGGTGGCCGCCGTCGCCTTGGAACAGCAGCACGCAGCACCTGCAGGGGGGCGGGGGGGAAAGACGGGTGCGCGAGGCAGGAGGTGGCGGGGCAAGGCACCTAAGCTGAGATGCGCCCGCCCTGGCAACCAGGCAGCAGCAGCAGCAGCAGCAGCAGCAGCGGCAGGAGCTGCCGCCGCCGTTCCGCCGTCACCACCACCCTGACCCCCCGCCTCGCCTGGTGCGCAGGTTCCACAGGCGCAGGCTGTGGTCCCTGCTGGCGGTGGCCACAAACTGGGGGCGGGTGGGGTGCGCCGCCACGTCGTTGATGCTCGAGCCGTGCCCCTCCAGGCACGTGTCAAGGGTGCCGGTCAGCGCGTTCACCACCACCAGCTGCCCGCTCTTGCCCGCCAGCAGCAGCAGGGGCGCGCCGCTGTCGCAGTCAAGGGACCAGCAGCAGGCATAAAACTCCTCGCTGGACTGTGCAGGGGGGGCCAGGGGGCGCACAGAGAGGCGGGCGGGTGAGGGCTGGTGGCCACAGGCGGGGCAAGGCTCTGAAGCAGCAGCAGGGGCGCAAGGCAGACTGCTCTGAAGCAGCGGCGGCGGGGCCTCAGCACGAGCGCTGCTGGCACGGCGTGCGTGCGTGAGTGCGGCCCCCCCAGCTGCCGCCGTCTCACGTCGGCATCGCAGAACACTTGCAGCACCTCCAGCTCGCCCCCCGGCTGGCAGGCGTAGATGGTTGCCTGCGGGCAAGGCGGGGAGCGCGGCGGCGGCGCCGGTGAAGGCTGCTGGCGCAGCAAGCGCTGCCACGGTGTTGTCGACGCAGCAGCAGACAGACGACCCGACTGGCCGTGCTGCACGCTGTACAGCTGCATGCGCCTGCCGCAGGGCAACCCTTGTGCCGCCCCACCCTGCAGCCGCCCACGGTGGCCAGCAGGTCGCCCAGCTGGTGGGAGAAGTGGTTGAAGGCGCCGCAGTAGATGGGCTGGCGGTGGCCCTCTGTCAGCCTGCAGCGCGTGCTTGTGATCCCGGGTGGAGCGTACGCCTGAGCGGGGCGGTTGAAAGGCCAGCGGCAGAGCTGGCGGCGGCGGCAGCGGCCGCACCATGCCGTCTCTTTGTATGTCCAGCGGCCCCCAGGCTGCCCCGGATCGCTTCCCATGCTTCAATTGGGGCTCAGTGGCCCACAGGGCTGCGACCCAGCCGTCTGGTTCAGCTAATGGTGCGCCAAGCTTTTGAGAGTGCTGGCTGCCCTAGGCCCGCTGTTGCCGCCTCAAATGGAGGTCGTAACGATGCACAGCAGTAGAAGCAATGCCAGGAGAGCTGCAGGTCGCTGGAGAGTAGAACGGTGACTGTGCCTGGCCTGGGCTCCACACGTGGCCCGCAGGCCGCAGCGTTGGAAATGCCCGAATTTCGCGCATTCGACCACATTCTCGCCATCAGTGCCAGACCCTTGGTTCAGCGCCTCACCGCTCGGTTCAGCACTCTGGACGGGCTGCCGACCACCCCTCTGTCTGCCCGGCTACTGTAGCGGCACGGCCCATGGCCTAGAAAAATATGCCACCGTTGCTAAGCCGACACACTGGGCTGGCAAACAGCACGACGTTCCTGCCCACCAGGTGCGGGGTGCCTCGCCCCACCGCTGCTCGGAGGCACTTGGCCTCTGCTGCGGCCCCTGAGCACGATCGGCATGCGAGAGCCTCAGGCCGCTCCATGCAGGAGCACCGCGGTCCCCCTCCGACACTGCCGGTTCGGCCCAAGCTCTCAGATTGCTGCTTGGCCTCCCCTGCAGACTAGGAGGCCTCCGCCAGCGGTCCAGCAGCATTGCTAGGCAGCTGCAGGGCCGCTCCCTACTGCATTGCGTGGCCGTGGCGGAGCCGCCGCTGCGCAGGATGGGCGGCAGCAAGCGGGGCAAGCGCCCGAGCCGCAGCGACAACAGCAGCAAGAGCAGCAACACGGTGCTGACGCCGGTGGAGCAGCAGCAGGAGCAGCAGCAGCAGCAGCAGCAGGCCCACCAGGGCGCACACAAGGCGGCCTCCGCGCGCGACGCCCAGCAGGCGCGGCAGCGGGCGGCCGCCGCCAACGGCGCGGCCTCCAGCAGCTCCAGCGCCGCCGCCGGCACCGCCGCTGCCCCCGACGCCGGCAGGCTGCTGCCCATCGCGTTTGCCGACGGCCAGGTGACGGTGGGCGACGGGCTGGTGCTGCTGGACCGCATCACGCCGCTGGCGCGCGTGCAGCACCCGGCCTCCACAGACATGGTGCTGCTCAGCCTGGCGGCCAGCCAGGGGGCCACCGCCATCGAGGACTTCTCGCTGGGAGTGGTGAGCAGCTGCGTGTGTTTGTGTGTGTGGGGTGCGGCGGCTGCAAGGCATGCCCAAGACAACATGGATGCGTGTGTTGGCTGCCGTGCCTGGCATGGTGGCACACGGCCAGCTGCGGCGTACTGGGGTTGGGCAGCTGCCCAGTTGCCTTCTCCTACCGCCTCGCCAGGCTGCCGCAGCGCGCTCTCCGTCCAACAGCCAGGCGTTCGTGGCCCCTGCCGCTCACTTGGGCCCGTGCCCCCTCCCCTTTTGCGTGGCCCCCCCACCCCCCCACCCCCGCCACTGTGCAGCTGCACTGCAAGCAGTGGCTGTGCTGCGCGCGCAACAAGCTGTGGTGGATGACGCCTGAGTGGGGCAAGAATGCGCGCGACCTGCCGCCAGAGACGCAGGTGCGGGGCGTGGGGCGCCGGGAAGCAGGCGGGCGGCACATCGCAGCACAGCATGCGGCGGCGGGATTGCCGGCGCGCTGTGCTCCAGCCTGGCCTGCCTTTCTTTGCTCACACGCACGCATGCCGCATGCCCCCCCCCGGCAGTTTCTGCTGGCTGAGCTGGAGGACGGCACCTACGCCGCCATCCTGCCGCTCATCAGCCAGCAGAAGTTCCGCGGCACGCTGCGCCCGCCCAGGTGAGCCCACCTCTGCTGGGGTGGGGTGGGGTGGGGTGTGGTGTGGGGGTGGTCTCTAGCTGTGGGGGGTGCGCCCAGAAACCGGTGGGTGCCCCAGCCAGCAAGGGGGGGGGTTACAACAGCAGCCTGCTGCAAGTGCCTGCCTCGAGGGGCATGCCTCCTGCCAGCCCAGCCCGGCGGCAGGCGAGCGTGCAGCCTGCCCTGCCCCGCCCCTCCGCTCTAGCGCCAGCACTAGCACTAGCGCCAGCACTAGCAAGCCTAGCCCTGCGTCTGCTTCTGGAAGCAGTCCATGGTGAGGTTGGCGGTAAAGGCGGGGATGGAGCGGAAGCGGTCGATGAAGGTCTCCACCTCGCGCTGCAGCCGGCCGCTGCGGTACAGGCGGGGGCGCGGGGAGGGGAGGGAGGTGGTGCGGCGGCGGTGTGGAGGTTTTGTGGGCCGGAGCAGCACCGAAAAGCCAGCCGGCGTCAGGCCCTTGGCTGCCTGATCAGCTGGCCGATCGGCTGCACCCGCTGCCACCAGTGCCGCCCCCGCACCTAAGCTCCGTGGGCACCAACACCATGCGGTTGTCGCGCAGCATGCGGAACACCAGCTGGCTGGCGGCGTCCTCGGCGTGCTGCGGCCGCAGCACAAACTGCGCCTTGAACTCCCTGCGCACACACACACGCCGGGCGGGGGCGGGGGTCACGGCAGCCGCATGGGGGCTTGCAAGGCAAGAGGCTGGCCGGCAGCAATGGGCCGAAACGTTGCGCTCCTTGCTGCCGGCGCCCTGCCTGCTCGCCTCCCCGCCCGCCCACCTGGCTGCCGGGTCTGTGGCCATCTCCACTCGGAATCCAAACAGGGTGTACACGCCCTCGCGGAACAGCGTGATCTGCTTGTTGAACACCTGAGCAGGGCGTGGAGGGGTGGAGGGGGTTTGGGGCAGATCGAGGGGTGAGGGGCAGGCAGGCATCATCTGCTGCAAACCACTGCGTGCCGCCAGCAGCGTGTTGCCCCGCAGCAAGCAGGCTGCCCGGGCCAGCCCACCTGCTGCAGCCGGTCCATGCCCTTCTGCAGCTCCGCCACCTTGCGGCGCAGCAGGCTGGCCTCGCCCTCCAGCTGGGCCAGCCGCATGCCGCCGCCCGCGGGGGCCGCCGCCGCCGCTGCCGCGCCGCCGCCCGCGGCCTCCACCGCCGCCGCCTGCTGCGCCGCAGCAGCAGCCTCCACGCGCTGCAGGTGCTGCCTCAGCGCCTCGTTCTCGCTTTCCAGCTCCGCCACGCGTGC
>NW_005435086.1:2111147-2123332 GCF_000147415.1 Chlorella variabilis | reverse complement strand
CGCCCCCAGCTTGTGCTCGCATGTGCTCCCTTGCCCCACCCCACCCCCTATTTTCTTTCTTTCTACCATGCAGCCCTGGTGCGCCCCACCGACGTCGAGGTGTTCCGGCAGCAGCTGGAGGCGGCCGGCTGCGACGTGGCGGGCGTGCTGGCGGCGGCGGCGGCCGAGGAGGCCGGCGGCGCCGCGCGCCGCCGCCGCCACACCGCGCGCAGCAGCAGCCCCAAGCAGGCCGGCGCCGGCGCCGCGGGCAGCGTGCGCGCTCCGCTGCTGTCTGCCACCATGGCCGATCCCGGCAGCAGCGCAGACCTGTCGGCCAGCTCAGACGCAGCCGGCAGCAGCGTGGACGACGACGGCAGTGGCGGCGCCGCGCCTGGTCGCGCCGCCTCTGCCGCTCGCGGCTGGCCCTCCAGCAGCAGCAGCTACATGAGCGGGCCCGCGGTGCTGCAGGCGGGGCTGCTGGGGCTGGGCGATGATGATGATGATGAGGAGGAGGAGGGCGGGGTGTCGCGGCACCCCGCGGTCCCCGACTTTGCAGTGTATGTGGGATCCAGCAAGGAGCTGCACCGCGTGGCCTGGCACCAGGGCGTGCCCATCACACTGGAGGGTGAGCGGCGCGGGGGTGGATCTGGTGCTGCGGGCCGGCACGCCAGGCCTGGCGGGCGGGGTGGCGAGGGCGGTGTCAGGGCGGGGCGGCGGGAGGGGCTGAGGGCAGGGCGGGTGCATGCTGGGGAGGTCCAGGGTCCACACCACCAGCTGCCGCTGCTGGGCACCATAGCATACTCTGCGACCGTGCTGGGCCCGCTCACCCGCCCACGCGCCGCCGCGCCCGGCCCGCTCCCCGCGCAGGCTGGCACAGCTGCGTGGTCACGCTGGCTCCCATCGCCCGTTACGAGTTCGCCGCCTCCTCCTCCCCCGGCCTCGAGTTTGCCCCCATCGGGCTGGAGAACATGCTCAACGGCGGCGGCGCGGTGCGGGGCGTGCGCGCCGAGCGGGCGGGGCCCTCCAGCCGCACCTACATGACCATGAGCGGGGAGGAGGAGGAGGAGGGGCCCCAGCCGCCCGAGCAGCTGCTGGTGAGGGGGGTGGCAGGGTGCGGAGGGTTGGCGAGGGAGCGCCGGGGTGTGTGGAGGCGGCAGGCCGCGGCTGCGGGCGCGGCAGCTGCTGGCGAGGCCTGCCAGCGCTGGCGTGGCTGCCGCCGACGCCGTGCGTGGCTGCGTGGCGCCCCCCCTCCCGCTGCGTGCAGGTGCACCTCACCGTGCGCGGCCGAGGCACGCTGCTGGCCTACAGCAGCCACAAGCCGCAGGTGGGCACGGCAGCGGTGGGGCGGCAGCGGTGGGGGTCCCGCCCACGAGGTGGCTGCTCGAGTCTGACACCCCCAGCCCTTGGCCCGCACCAGCTGCGCCCAGCGCCCCGCCACGCCGCCCCATCCTGCCGCCGCTCATCCGCCCCCTCCTGCTCCTCCCAACCACCCGCCCCCTGCAGTCCTGCTGCGTGGACGGCTTTGAGGTGGCCTTTGAGCATGTGGGCGAGCGGCTGGCCGTGGAGGTGCCGCAAGTGGGCAGCCTTCATGCCGGCCGCTCCGAGCAGCACCTCGTCATCACCTACTGACCGCGCGCGCCGGCAGGAGCCGCTGGCGGCGCCGGAGGCTGCACCCGCTGCCCGGCGGGCATGCCGCGGGCGGCGCGTGCCGCCGGGCGCCGCCACGAGGCGCGCGCAGCACCTGCAATTTGTTCCAGGACCGAGTGGGAGAGCAGCGCGTGGGGCCTGCCAACGAGTGGACACCCTCTTCTTTTCCTTCCTGCCCCCTGTTTCCAGAGGCCGCGGGGCGCCGCCCATTCCTCCCGCCCCCTCCAATTTTCCGGACTGTTTTGCTCGAGCTGAAGGCGGGCCAACTTTCTGCGCCCGCCTCGTTTTCGGCGATTCCTTCTTTTCATTTGTCGCTGCCGGGCCTCTGCCTGTGCGGCGACGGGGGTGCCGGGATTTGCCGGCCCCTCTCATCCTCTTCTGCCCATGGCCCGCGCCGATTTTGCAGCCCTGCAATGCCTGGCTGCACCCAACAGTCGAGTCCCCATGCACATGCATGCCACATGCCCCACCCCACCCCCCTGCGCATGTGTGCCCGCAGCCCTCCCTCCATCACCTCCACCTGTTTCGCGGATTGATATTGGATCAACACGTCTTGTCCCATGCACACCTCACCCCGCAAATGTTGCTGCCCCAGCCCCCTTCCCAGGCCCTGCTTCCGTGCCTGCACACTGTACATCTGTCTTGACCGTGACATGCTGTACCCCCCCTGTAACTGTCTGTCTGTCTGTCAGCCAGGCGGCCATGTGGCGTGTGCCGGTGAGCCTTGCTATGCAGTAGTGGTCTGGTGGGCTTGCTGTGAAGTAGTGGTCTGGTGGGCTCCATCAGCTGTATTACAATGCTGGCACAGCCCGCAAAACTGGGATCAGAAGGGAGGCACGCAGTTCGCTGAAGTGATATAGATTAGCAGGGGCGACAGAGTGCGCTTCAGTCGCTGGCCTTGACCAGCAGCGGGCCCACCTGCAATCCAACAGCACTGGTGTGGGTGCGACAGAGCGGCATGCTGGGCTGATGCCCCCCTGGCCATCCCATTGTGCACGTCAGCAGGACCTGGCATCAGTTCCTGGCTGATCACCCGGCAGAAGGCAACACAAAACACAGCGTCCCACAACCCACATTGTCGCCGGTGGCCTTGTTGTGCGCCACGTGCGCGCCGTTGCAGAGCGGGAAGGTGGCGGAGCGCCAGCAGCGGCAGTAGGCCACCTGAGGCTTGCCTCCCAGGTCCTTGGGGCTCACCGAGTCCACCACCTTGTCCACATCCTGCAAGCCGAGCCAATCAGTTGGCAAGCAATGCTACTGAGCAGAGGTGGTGGGGAGGGCCACTGGGCGGCAAGGCGGTGGGCAGCAAGGCGGTGGGCCAGCGGCGGAGCTCGCCACCACATTTCGATCGGCCGCCTCCACCGTTTCTGATCTGACCTTCTTGATGGAGGGATTGATCTGCTCGCTGGAGGCTGCAGAGCAGACAAGTGAGGCGGGTGAGACCGAGAGCCCTAACTTCCCAGCCCCGTGTACAAGCTTCCGGCACTGCTGCGCAACTCACCCCGCACCACCAGAGACCGCCGGGCAGCGGAGGCGAGGCGGTGGTGGCTGGGTGCGACGGTAGCGGTCCGAGCGGCGCAAAGCATATTGCAGAGGGTTGCTGAAGAAGGGCAGAGAGAGGGATGGAAGAGAGATGGAAGAATGGGCGATCGCCTGTGGGGGCCCGCTTTTCTGCTGCACAGCTCACCGCCACTACGGCGGGGATCACCTAAAGGGCGGCCGCCTCTCCCCACACACCCTGCGAACCCATGCGCGTCATTACACTGCTGCGCCGCGGTACCCCAAGATTGCCAGCGGCAGCCAAGGGTGGGCTATGTGCTGCAGGCTCTGCCCGCTGCCGAGCACGGTGCGGTTTGTGAGGACCAGGGGCAGGCTGCGGCGGGGCAGCGGCACGGTGTAACGGCTGCGCATGAACTCTGCGAAAAAGGCCGGAGCCTTCTCGAACGCAACGCCTGCGACATGTGGCAGGTGCGGTCATGGTGGGCGACCAGCTGACGGCTCCAGCCCAGTCCAGCCCGTCTTCCGCTGCACCCCCACACACACCTGCGCATGTGTGCGTGCATCCGTACGGCACCACTCACCCGCAAACGCGGTCTGCTGCACCAGGAAGGCAGAGAGGTCGTGGTGCCAAGGGTAGGGCGGCTCCAGCCACTCCACAACCGCGCCCGCCCCGCTGGCGGCCGCAGCATGCAGCAGGACGCACGCCGAGCGGTGCTGCGGTGGCTGCGGGTGCTGGCGCTGCTGGTGCGGCGAGGGCGGGCCCGGCTGCCGCGCCAGCCGCAGCACCGCCAGCAGCAGCAGGCCCTCCTGGTCTCCCCAGCTGCACCCCAGCACCGGCGCCGCCGCATAGTCCAGCAGGGCAGCGGGCGGCAGCCCCTGCTGCTGCAGGGCGGCATAAATGCAGCTCTCCAAATCGAGCAGCTGCGGCGCCGCCGCCAGGCTGACCGCCGCCAAGGCCCCGCAGGCGCTGGCGCCGAGGCCGCACGCGCCGCTGCTGCATGCTCTGCTGAGTGGAGCAGCGCGGCTGCAGCTCACCAGTGCGTACTGAGCCTCCAGGCTGCTGCTGCTGCACTGCATGCCGCCGTCGTGCGCGCTCACCGCCTGCTGCTGCTGCCGGCGGCGGTGCTGAGGCCAAGGGGAGCCGCGCGGCGACGCAGACGCGCGCCGCTGCGCCGGCCAGCTGCTGCTGGTTGCAGGGACTTGGTGCCGCTGCTGCTGCTGCTGCTGCTGGTGCCCCCAGGGCCATGCGCCGGCCCCAGGGTGCGCCGCCGGCATGCGCTGCGCCGCGGGCGACATTGGTGGCGTGCTGCGGGGTGTGAGGTCGGGGGACGGGAATCTGCTGGAGCTGCTGTTGTCCTCCCCATCGTCCTCCTCCACATCCTCCTCGCTCTGTGCCTGGTGCCGGCCCCCTGCTGCTGCCGCCGCCGCCGCCGCCACCTGCAGCAGCGGCCCCCGCCGGATGACCGCCGCGTGCACATGCCGCACGCCGTCTGCCGCGTACAGCGCGATGGCCAGGCTACTGCCGCCGCCGCCAGGCTGCTGCGGCGCTGTGCCCTCCAGCGGAGACAGGAACTGGTACGGGTTGAAGGGGGCGTGCGGGTAGGTGGTGTGGTAAGACAGGTGCGCCACCTGCGGCACGCACCACCACCAGTGGGGCTTGAAGTATGCCCCAAAACTGGCAGCTCAAAACTGGGAGGTTTGGGGCTACCTTAAAGATAGTGCGGCAAGCAGCCAGACAGGCGCGGCACCGGGTGCTGCCGCCAGGGGCGCGCCCACGCGTGGCGGCCGCTCGTGCGTGCCCCACCACACACGCACCTGCAGCTGGGCTGCGCCGGCGTGCAGGGGCCCTGGCAGGATGGAGAGGTAGTTGGTGAGGTGGTGGTCGCGGCTGGCGGCGTCAGCGGGGTCGGCAGACCGCCCGTGCACCACTGCACGCAGCAGACCCCGGGGAGCAGCAGGCGGGGCTGAGGCGGGCACCTGCGTGGTGCCGTGGTGGCGCTGCAGGGGCACAGCTGCGTCCCGGCCGGGCTGCGCCCTGGGCGGGGCGACCAGGCGGCTCACACAGCAGGCCACCGTCGGGCGCCTCTGCCACGGTGAGCAGCATGTCGTCAGCCACCATAAACTCCTCCTCCTCAGCCAGGGAATCCAGGTACGGCTGCGTCCTGCAGCCACAGGCCGGCGTCGGTGGCACAGGGCGAGGCGAGGCCGGCTGCGGCTGGGTTCTGCGCGGCGCACGGCACCTCACCGAAACAGCGGCACACTCCACAGCCTGGCGCAGCGTGCCCCGGGCTGGAACCGCCACAGCTGCAGGCAGTAGCCGTCCTGGGCGTCGGCGGCGGCCACGGGCTGCGTGGTGTAGGAGATCAGGTGGCTGCCGTCGCGAGTGAAGCCCAGCAGCACGACGCCTGCATACGGGTTGGGCGGGCAGCGGGGGTGGGTAGTTGGGCGGGCAGCGCCGCGGGCACCCGCAGTGCCCTGGCGCAACAGGCTGCCTGCAGGCTTGCTTGCAGCCAGACCCCGGCCCTCACTCTTCAGGTCTCCAGCCTCATCAACCAGGCCTTCGATAGGCAAGAGCCCCGAAGGAGGCACGGCGGTAAACGGCGGCGCACCGAACCGCCCCTCCCGCTGCAGCTGCTCCAGCTTGCGCGGCAGCGACTGCTGTCGTCGGTGCGGCTGGGCGGGCTGCTGCCCCGCCATTGCCGCACCGCGGGGGACACGGGGCCCGAGTTTGCAGCAGAGCAGCGAGCTGTCGTGCTGCACCCAGCTCCCTCAGCAGCAACACAGTGCAGAACGGCCGGCTGCAAATCTACATTGAGCTCGGGAGAGGATAGCCTTCGCATTTGTACAGCCCCTGTGGCGCGCTGCGCCGCTGGCGCCAGCGACGAGCAGCCCAAAAATGCCGCCCCTGCTCTGTCGCCGGCACGTCATTCACGCATTTTATCACGCCTGGGACTCCATCCAAGCCGCTCGCCCGGCGGGTCAGCGGGTCAACTCAACATGTCCGCCGCGCCGCCGACGCGCCGCAAGTCGTCGCCGCTGCAGAGCCAGCAGGGGGCCCTGTCCTGGCAGCAGGTGCACGTGGCGATAGTGGCCCTGGGGGAGCCCGCCGCCCGGGAGCAGCTGGAGATGCTGCACGGCCTGCTGGAGCGGTTTGTGGCTGAGAACGACTGCCCCCGAGACTCCCCCCACCTGCGCGCCACCGGCCCAGACCGGCTCGACCCGCTGGCCGCGCTGCTGGCGCGGCCCGACGTGGCTGCCGCCTCCCCTGCCGCCCGTCTGCTGGCGCTGCGGGCGCTCAAGATCCTGGCGCGGCGCGGCGACGTGCGCCTGCGCTGCACCCAGCACGTGCTGAACGTGGTGGCGCCGCTGCTCGACGCGGCGGCAGGCGCCCCGCTGGAGCTGGAGCTGGCCAGCGAGGCAGCCAACGCACTCAGCAACCTGTGCTATGAGCCCATCAACTGCACCGGCCTGCTCAAGGCGGGGGGCGTGCCGCGGCTGCTCAAGCTGCTGTGCCTGGAGTCAGGCGGCGGCGAGGCGCGGGCCAACGCGGCAGGCGCGCTGCAGACGCTGTGCCTCCAGCCCGATGCAAGGGCGGCGGTGCTCCAGGCGGGCGGCCCCGCCAGGCTGCTGCACGCCCTGGCAGGCGCCGGCAGCAGCGGCAGCGCCAACGCCGCCGGCGACGCCCAGGCCAGGCTGCAGCAGCGGCTGGCGGGCGCGCTGCACAACCTGTCCAGCGAAGCGGGGGGCGTCGCCGCCTTGCGCCAGCAGGGCGGCATCCCGCCCGTGGTGGGCCTGCTGGCCTCGCCCCACCCGGGCGTGGCGGCGGCGGCAGCAGGCGCCCTGCAGAACATGTCTCGCGAGGCACAGGCGCGGGCCGACATCCGCGCACACCCCGACGCCCTGCCCGGCCTGGTGATGCTGCTCACCGGCGCCGACACGCAGGTGGGGCGCATGGCAGGGGCGCCAGCTGTCACCAGCAGCTGGCACCTGCACACTCACAGTTCCCCGCAGCTGTCGCTCGAGGCAGACCAACCCCGTGCCCCACACCCCTGCTCCCTGTTATGTGCAGGCGGCGGTGTGCGCTGCCGGCACGCTGGCCAACCTGGCAGAGGAGGGGTGCAGCAGCGCCGCGCGGCAGGTGCTGACGCAAGCGCTGGCGGGGGCGCTGGCGGGCGGGGCCATCTATCACAGTTTAGGGGACGGAGCGATTGGCACACAGGGCGGCACCTGACAGCACAGGGGCAGAAGAATGGCAGACCTGTAGCGGCGAGTACCATGCCGAGTCGAGAAAAGAATGTAATGCTGATCAGCAGGCGAGCAGAAAAGGTAGGGTGTGCAGGCAGAGGCTGGACAGACACAAGGGGAAGTGTGAGGGGTGCGCTGGAGTGATGTGTTCCTGGACGGGAAGGGAAAACTGGACAGACTGGAAAGGTGCGGTGTGGGGCAGGCAGCCGGAGAGTGCAGCAGGCATGGACCAAGCTAGCAAGTAGAACGGGACCCAGAGCACAGACAGAAGCGGAACAGGCAGCAACAACAAAGAAACGATCGTCTGAGAAAGAAAACGGTGGGAGGTCTAGTAAGGGGTGCAGAAGCAGGGAACTCGGTGGGCAAGGCCTCAGCTCAAATTTTCAAGTGCTGGCCAGAAGAGCAGCAAGGGATCAGGATGTGTGGGTGCCTCATGTGTTATTCAGGTATCAATGAAGCGAGACATAGCGGCAGCGCGGGGGCCCTCAGGCCCAGGCTGCATCTCGAGATGGGCTCATGAATTGAGCTCAGCGGCGCGCCGCCGCGGCGCCGTGCCTGCTGCTGCTGCCGCCTGCTCCCGTTTGGACTGCCGGTAGGGGAGGTCCCGCAGGATGGACAGCAAACTCTCGCGCTTGTGCTGCTGGCAGCAGGCCCACAACTGCAGGCAAGACGCGGCAGGCGCAGCAGGCGTGAGCACGTCCCGCACAACAGCAGCCGGGAAGTCCTGGCAGCAGCCCCAGCCACTGACCTGGGGAGCATCTGGCAAGGTCTTGGTGAAGCACTCTGCGGCAAGGGGCAGAGGGTGGCAAGAGGTAATGAGCAGGTTGCTGGAAGTAGGGGGGCCAGGCGCTGCAGCTATGCTGGTCCTCGGGGCGCTGAGGCGGTGGCGGCTGCCCTCAGACAGGACCAGCTCGCACGTGCCCCAAGTCCCAGCGCCGTCGCGCCAGCTCCTTCTGCTCCCCGTGGGGCGCCACCCACGCTAACCTGCTGCAGTGAACGTGATGCCGCCCCCCGAGCTGCCAACGACACCGCAGCTCGGCGCTGCGCAGACTCGAGGTATCGAAACGCCCATGCTGGACAGCGGGGTGGCGGCTGGGGAGGGAGGTGTGAGGGACGAGGGTGGAAGCCCTTTACAGGAGAAGCAGCGCCACGGCGCTGCAACACTTCCAAAGGCGATTCGCCAAGCCGAGGGCAGGAGTTGGCACCTGCCCGCTGCATATGCGCTCACTCCACCTGGCTGCGCCAGCCCAGCGCGCTGTCCCGACACGTCCATGTACATGCACCACTTTGGGTTTCACCAAATATACAGCCATGTGAGGTCTTGACAAGGTTCCCGAGTCCTCAGTAGACAACAGTGGTTTGTCATCAACTCAAAGATGCACACTCAGAGCTCGGTAGCGTCGTGGCCCCCGCCTGCCGCCGCCGCCGCCGCCCGCGCCCGCACCCGGGCAGCCAGCTGCACCACCTCCAGCAAAAAATCGCCGCCATCCTCGTCCGCCGCCGCCGCCGCCGCTCGCAGGCCGGACTGCAGGCGCACCAGCACGGCGTCGCCGCCCGACTGGGTAAACGCCGCCGCCGCCGCCGAACCACCCTGGGTGTCGAGCAGCGCCATCAAGGCCAGCAGCGCTTTCTCCTGCATGTCGAAATCCGGGGCCGCATCCGCATCCTCCCGCCCCGCATCCAGCAGCTGCAGCGCCGCCGAAACTGCCGCTGGGTAGTCCAGGCCCGCGGCGGGCCGCGCCTGCTGCTGGGCTCCCGCGGTGGCAGGCGCGTCGGCGCCGCCGCCGCCGCCTGCCACAGCGCCCACGTCCCCCGCATCCAGCTGCACCAGGTCTGTGAGCAGCCCCAGTGCCTTGCGCTTCAGCCGCACGCCTGCGCCCCGGCTGCCCAGCAGCTGCTGCAGCGCCCGCACGCCCGCGGCCCGGTAGAAGGCGCCGCGGGCTGCGCCGCTGAGCCGCAGGATGGCGCTCAGGCAGTACAGGGCCTTGGCGCCCGCCTCCGCCGCCTCTGCCGCCTGCTGGCCGGCGGCGCCGGCGCTGCCAGCGCTGGCGCTGCCGGCCGCCAGCAGGCGGAGGAGCAGTGTGAGCACCTCTGGGTGCGCCTGCAGCAGCTGGGCGTGGAACTCGTGGTTGTTGGAGGCGGCCGTGCCCAGCAGGTGTGCTGCACGCGCCTGCAGGGCCGCGGGCTGCGCCGACGACAGCAGCGCCACCACCGGCGCCAGGCCGCCCATGCCGTGAAGGTCTGCAGGACAGCGGGGTGCAGGGTGCGGGAGGGACGGGGCAGGGCGAGGGCAAGGGAGAGGCGAGGGGGACGCCGCGGCGCAGGTCTGCCACAAGTCGTTGTGCGCTCCCCACCACCACACCCACCACCACCACCACCACCACTCACTGTTGGCTGCGTCGATGGGCTCCACCAGGAGGCGCAGAGCCTCCAGCGCATTGCCCAGCTGCTGGTGGGTGGCTGAGGAGTTGCTGAGCATGGCTACAGCCTCCTGCAGCACGGGAAGCGAAGCAGCAGGGATGGAGCGGTGGGCTGTAGCTGGCAGCGGGGCAGGCGATGGTGGCTGAACACCAGCGGTGCCAGGAGCCACCTGCCCGCTTGGTGCAGGCTGGCGCCAGGCGCAGCAAGGCAATCCCTGTCGTGCAAATGCAGGCGGGAGCAGCTGGCTGCGTGCAGGCACTGTGTTTGCGGCGGGGGCAGCAGGCGCGCCTGCATCAGCTCCGCCTCGCTGGGCTCGCCCCTCATCGCCTCCAGCAGCTGCTGCACGCGGCGCTGGCGCTCCAGAAAGTCGGGGCTCCCCTCCTCGGCGCCGCGCCGCGCCTCTGCCGCCGCACGGCGCAGCTCGTCTGGGTCGCTGTGGGCTGCACACAACAGGGCAGGCAGGGCGGCCAGGGTGAGCTGGCGGCTACTTGCAACCCTGCGGGACCGGATGAAGGGCGGGTCGGCGATTTGGGGAAGCGGCGGGGCGAGCACCGGCGGCAGGGATGATGGGCTAGTTCACTAACTTGTGCGGGGTGCAGGGCGGCGGCTCACCCAGGGCCCACTTCAACAAATCCTCCTGGCTCCCCGCCACCGGCTCCGCCGTCAGCGTGTGCACCGCCGCCTCGCCGCTGCTGTCATTGCCGGGGGAGGCCACCGATGTGCTGGACAGGGCCAGCGCTGCCACGGCCAACAGAAACAGAGGCTTCCCCACTGGACTCTGCCCGGGCATTGTGTTGCAATATTCGAGAAGCGAGCCAAGTTCGTTGCCGCTGCGGGGACGGGGTACACAGGGCGTCAGAAGCGTGTTGCAATGCAGCAAGGCGGGCTCCAGTCTTCCCAGGACACGCAGGCCAGGACAGGTCTGTACAGCGGCCCACACTTCCAGAATGGCTCTGGGAGACGCCTCTGGGATCGCACCTGGCCCATCCTGTGGGCCATGAGGCTCCTCGTGAGGTCGCTGGACAGCCCTGTGCCGCAGACGGTGCAGGCGGACCCAGAAGGGAGCCTCAGCGACCTCTTGGAAGTGCTCGCCAGCGGCACCAAGTTACCAGAGGGCTTCAGAGAGCGGCCCAGGCTGGTGCGCGGCACGGGATGGCACCAAAGGCCCCGCACCGGTCAGCAGCGGCCGGGCGGCCACCTGGGCCCCCCCGCCGGTTGCCGCGTCTCACCGCTGCCGGGCCCCTGCTCCTCCTCTTTCTCACCTGCAGGTGTACCATGGCCGTGTGCTGCGGGACAGCGGCGCCAAGCTGCGGGACGTTTGCAGCGAGGGCGATGTGCTGGTGCTGCTGGCGGGGCGGCACGTGACGCCACCCCCGTCCGCTCCCGCGCAGCCCCCCAAGGCAGGCTGCTGGCGCTGCCCCGCGTGCCCGGATTCGACTCGCTTGCAGCTGGTGGCTGGCTTTTCACGCAAGCGTCAGCCCGGCTGGCTGGAACAGTTGATAGCTGCCGGCCCGGCCCCTCTCTCGTCTTGGCACCAGACGTTGCCGCCTACAGAGCCCCGCCATGCCTGTGCCGCCTGCCCCCACCCCGCTGCAGGGCCCCAGCCTGCGCGACATCAACGCCGCCATTCGCGAGGATCTGTCCCGCCTGGGGCCTGGCCAGCTGGCCGCGGCCGAGGCGGCGGCGCGGCGGCAGGCGCGGCAGGCGCGGCGCGCGCAGGGCCCCCCCTCCGACATGGCGGAGCTGCTCAGCCAGGCGCTCGTGTCTGGCGAGGTGTCGGCACTGAGGTCCTACCTGGAGCAGCTGCAAGCGGCGCTGCGGGCGGCGGGCGGCGGCGGCGGCGCGGGGCCGGGCGGCGGCGACGCGGCGCTGCCCGCGGCCGCCGCGCTGGAAGCCCTGTTTGGCCTGGCTGGCCAGCAGCCCGGCGGCGGCGGCGAGGGCGCGGCCGCGGCGCTGGGCCAGGAGGTGCACGCTGAGGGTGAGGCGGGCGGGAGGCGTGGGGAGGGAGCGTGGAAGCCGCCGGTGCCGCCGCAGCATATGCTCTCAGTGTCGCCCAGCCCATCATCTGCTTGCTGTTTTGTGTGCCCGCCACACCTGACCACCCCTCTCCTGCTGCTGCTGGTGCTGCTGCCTCCCGCGTGGCCTGGCAGGCCTTGATGAGCTGGAGGCGGAGGAGGAGGGCGAGTTCTCTCACACCGAGGAGGAGGGGAGCGAGGCGGAGGAGGATAGCGAGGAAGATGGGGAGGGGCATAGCGAGGAGGGGGAGGAGGAGGAGGAGGAGGGGAGCGAGGAGGAGGGGGAGCATCAGCTGGGCGCTGACGGCCAGCTGCTACCGCCGCAGGTGAGCGCCGGCTGGAAGCAGCCGGCGCTGCACGGCTGCCCGCTGGCAGCCGCTG
>NW_005435086.1:2108386-2110897 GCF_000147415.1 Chlorella variabilis | reverse complement strand
GACCAGTACTTCCGCAGAGGGCAGCGCCATGCAGGCCCATCGCGGCTCACCGTGGATCCATCTGTCGATCATAAGCATGGTGGCGCATTGAGAGGACATGTGCAGGCCCTGACGACGGGATGGAGGCGCCCAGTGCGCTGTTCCAGCCCTTCAGGGCGCTGGGCTATATCACAGACGATGTACCATTCGCTGTGCAGCGCCGCGGCTCGCAGACCTTCGTCACTGTGAGCGTGGGCAAGGCATGGCAGGTGAGACGAGGCCCGAGGCCAGAGACAGGGGTTTGCACGTGCTGGATGAAACGGGAGAACGCGCCTGGGCGATGGGTGCGGCATGCATGCGGCTGCGCCGAGCGGCGCATGCATGGGCACAGAGCTGGGGCCCTCCCAGCCTCTCCCCGCTGTCCCTGCTGCCGCAGATTTACAACACGGAAAAACTGCGGCTGGCGCTGGTCGGGCCCCAGGTCCGTGGGCAGCCTTCTCGCCGACGCAACGCCGTGCTCGCCGCCGCCGCCGCCACTGCCGTATCCTGTCGCAACTCCCCGCGTTTGAGGATGCCTCCCCACACATTCATGATGCTGCAGCTGAAGCACAAGATCTCGGCGCTGGCCTGCAAGGGCGACCTGACTTTTGCGGCGGTGCGGGGCACGATTGTGGAGTGCCGCCGCGTGCACCGCTCGGGCGAGTACCGAGGCCACGCCGCCGACATCCTGCAGCTGCTGGTGCTGGGCGACCGCCTGCTGAGCCTGGGGCGCGACGGCAGGCTGCTGGTGTGGCGCATCGGGCAGTATGCCGCGCCAGAGGTCGCCATCCAGCTGGCCAGGTGCGGGGGGCAGACGCCGCCTGTGACCAGCCACCTGCCTGCCTGCCTCCCGGCCTCCCATCCTGGCCTTCCCCGCAGCTGTGGACCCCCTCCACCCCTCTCTCCCGCGCACCCCTCCCTGCAGCGGCTTCACCCCCACCTGCCTGGCCCACCCCGACACATACCTGAACAAGGTGGTGGTGGGGGGCGAGGAGGGGCGGCTGCAGCTCTGGAACTTTGCTACCGCCACCATGCTGTACGAGTTTGAGGGGTGGGGCAGCGCCGTGGCCTGCCTGGCCCCCTCCCCAGCCCTGGACGTGGTGGGGGTGGGCCTGGCCGACGGGTGAGTCGCTCAGCGGAGGGTGGGGCTGTGTGGGGGGTGGCGTTACGGCGCGACACACTCTGTGATTCCTGCTGCTGCCGCCGCTGCCGCCTCATCATCCGCACATCACCGCCTGCACCCCTGCACCAGCACCGCGCCCCTGTTAATCCCTCCGCCACTGACCTGCCACTGCTGGCGGAGTTTCAGATGGGGCGCACAGCAACGCCGGGAGTTTCGCTGACGGCATCCCGCAACCCATCGGGTGTTATCTGATAGTAGCTCCTGCACACACGCACACAACCCAGCACCCCTGCATGCATTTCTGCACCAAGCCGCTGCCCCCCTGGCTCCCCAACGCTTGCCTCCCACTAAGTGCCGCTCCTCCTGACGCTCCTCCTGCCCACATGCTGACCAACCGCGCCGCCCACCCGCCACCCTCCTCCAGGCGGGCCATACTGCACAACCTGCGGTACGACGAGACGCTCATGACGCTGCACAACGCCTCGGGCGCGGGCACCAACGCCGACCTCTACCTCACAGGCTCGCAGGCGCAGGCGGCGCGGCAGGCGGCCGGCGGCGCCTGCACCAACATCGCCTTCCGCACGGGTGAGGGCGGGGGCTGCTGCGGGCTGCTGGTGCTGGTGCTGGAGGAGGAGCGGGCACAGAGGGTGGTGTGGGGCCGGGCAGCAGGGCCCGGCACGCCGGCATGGCTATGGTGCATTGCCCGACCAGCAGCGCATGCCGCTGCTGCCGCCCCCGCAGGCGCGGGCGTGCCGCTGATGGCGGCGGGGGGCGGCGCGGGCGTGGTCACGGTGTGGGACCTGGAGCAGCGGCGGCTGCACACGCTGGTGCGCGACGCGCACGACGCCCCGCTGCTCTCCCTCCACTTTTTCCCTGGTGAGAGCACCATCTCTCCCCCCTCGTGTGGCCTGTGCCTGCTGCCGCCCCCGGCGGCGGCTTTGGCGAGGGGGTGGGGACGTGCTTGCTGCGCGCGCTGGCCTGCTAAGCTCAGGGAGAGCCACCTTCCCGCCGCTTCCCTCGCCGCCTGCAGGCGAGCCGCTGCTGATGAGCTCCGCGAGGGACAACAGCCTGAAGCAGTGGGTGTTTGACGGCGCAGACGGCGCAGCGCGCCTGCTCAAGTTTCGGTCGGGCCACGCCGCGCCGCCGGCCGTCGTGCGCTACTACGGCGCCGGCAGGCTGCTGCTGTCGGCAGGTGGGCTGGCCCCGGCGCGCGCCTGGGCGCACTCGCGAGGCCGGCTGGCTGGCCGGGCGGCGGCGAGTGTGCAGGGGGAGGCCCAGTGCTCAGAGGCCGCCTCCCAACTGCTCCTGCCCCCGCCCCTGCCCCTGCCCGCCGCACACCCTCCTGCCCCTGCCCCTGCGCGCCACTCACC
>NW_005435086.1:2105391-2108174 GCF_000147415.1 Chlorella variabilis | reverse complement strand
AGCGGGAGCTGAAGCTGGGAGCCGTCACTGCGCTGGATGCGTGCGACGTGAGCTCCCGCCCGCCTGGCCCCGCCTGGCCCGACTGCCGCTCCCCGACTGCCGCTGCCCGCTTGCTACCTTCTTCCCCTGGCCCTTGGCTCGCCTTGCACGGGTCGCCTTGCACGTCCCCCCAACCCCGCGCCCGCACACACACATCCATGCCTGCCAACCTGCCCCCAACAGCCGCCTTTCCTCCCTGTCCCCACCCGCCCCCCCCCCACGCACACGCAGGTGCGGGAGCGCGACTGGTCCAACGTGATCACCGCCCACGCCGACGACACGCGCGCCTACGTCTGGCGCCTGCAGCGATACACGCTGGGAGAGTGGGTGCTCTTCCCGCCGCCCAAGCAGCTGGCGGGGGCGCCGCAGGCGCTGGCCACCGCGGTGTGCCTCAGGTGCGGGGGCTGGGGGGGCGCCAGGGCGGGGCGGGGTGGCAGGGCTTGGCTGGGCAGGGCCACAGGGCAGGTACCGGTGTGCTCCGAGTGGGTGCCTGCGCGTCCTCTGCAAGTAGTACTCACCTCTGACCTTCCCCTCCCTGCCTCTCCTCCTCCCGCCCGCAGCCGGTGCGGCAACTTTGGGTTTGTGGGCGGCGAGTCGGGGCGCGTGGACCGATACAACATGCAGAGCGGCATGCACCGCGGCAGCTACTGCCGGGACCCAAAGGCAAGCCTGGGGGGTTGGGCGGGTGGCGTCGCCGCCGCTCCCGCCCAGCTAGACCCGCCGCCAGCATCCTGCAGCCTGCGGCTTGGCTGCAGCAGATTCAGCCGACCCACGCCCTGCCTGCTGTGCCTGCCAGCCGACCGGTTCCTCCTGCTGCCACCTCCAACGCTCGCCCCGCCTGTCGTGGCGCCTCGCCGCCAGCGCAGGCGATGGAGCGGGCGATCCGCAAGTCGGGGCCGGGGGTGCCCGCGCCGCAGGAGCTGCTGTGCAGCCCCGGGGTGACGGCGCACGACGGCGCCGTGCGCGGCGTCTGCGCCGGTGCGCCCCCGCCACGCCGCCTGGCACACACAGCATCGCCGAAGGCCGCCGCCGCAGCAGCAGCAGCCTGCGCCTCGCCCTGCGCCCCGTGCTGCAATGGCACACCCCTGTGCCAGTCCGGCCCCGCTGACCTGGCAGACCCCTTCCACCTCTGCGCGGACTGCTGCGCCGCAGATGCCTGCAACCGGCTGGTGGCCAGCGCGGGTCAGGATGGCTTCATCCGCATCTGGGACTTTAGGAAGCGGGGCCTCAAGGCTGAGATCAAGGTGAGGGGCGGGGCGGGGGGAGAGGGTGGAGGGGGGGCGAGGTGGTGGGGGTTGGGGCTTGGTGCAGCTGGGCCTGCTGCCGAACGGCTCCCCAGCGGCGGGTGGGCGGCTTGGGTGGCCGGCGTGCCAGGCACGCAGGCTTGCGGCGGAGCGTGGCAGGCACGCCGAGCCCGCCTGCCCAGCAGTGGTTGACCCCTGTGCCCGCCCGCCTCCTCACCCACCCGCCCGCCTGGCGCGCGCAGGTGGGGGTGCCCATCGCGCGCGTGTGCCACCACGCCGGCACGGGCCTGCTGGCGGCGGCGTGCGAGGACCACGTGATTCGCATGTATGATATGGAGGTGCGCCTGGCCTGGCCTGGGGAGGGTTGCGGCTGGTGGCTGGCTGCTTGGTTGTTGCCTGCTTGGGGTGGTGGCTGCCACTTTCATCCCCTCGCCCGCGGCGCCGTGCCCGCCTGCCTGCCTGCCCGTGCATTGCCCTGCTGGCACGTTCTGCATGCCGCCGCGCCGCCGCCGCCCTCACGCGCCGCCCGTGACGACAGAAACTGGCACCAGTCTGAGCCGCCAAACCACTCATTCCTGGCGGCGCCTGACGATGCAAACTTGTTACACACTCTGAGGCTCGCGCACCCCGCACCGCACCACCTTGCGCTGCTGCACCCGCCTGCCCGCGCCCACCTGCTCGCCTGCCGGGCCAGGCTTCCTGGGTGCCATCCCATGCCTCCCCACCCCACCCCACCCAACACACACCACCCTCACACGTGCTCCCTGCTCCCTGCCTCTGCCCCCTCACGCTCTCCGCAGGCCGCCCGCCTCGTGCGCCAGTTCCGGGGCCACACCGCGGCGGTCAGCGACATGCAGGTGTCCCACGACTGCCGCTGGCTGCTCTCCGCCTCCCTGGACGGAACCGTGCGCTGCTGGGACATCCCAGGTGGGGGCGGCGGCCTGCCCCGGGGGGAGGCTCGGGGCCCCTGCTGCGCCAGCGCCCTGCGCTGCTTGCCCGCTGCGCCTGCTGCGCCTCGCTTTCCTCTTCAAACCCTGCGGGCGATGATGGTTGTCTCGTTCGTCTGAATGCGAGCTCCACCAAAGTTCACAAAGCTTGACGACAATCATCATATCACCACCCATAAACTGAGCCCCAATCGAGCTTGCTGTTCTGTTTGCTGCCGCCGGGTCGCTCCGATGCGCCCATGCATCGCATCTGCCGCACGTCTGCCGCGCCTGCTGCCGCCGCGGGCTTCCCCGGGATCGATGCAATGATTAGACCCGAGCAACATGCAATGCATGCTAGACAAACGATTGCGGCCCCTGCCCTCACAGGCAGGCCCGCATGAGTATGCAAACTCTTGGCTGTGATTCTGAGCACACCCCCGGCCCCTCCCACCCCGCTGCATGCCGCGCCGCCGCCGCCCGCCGCTGCTGCCCTGCCTGCTGCTCCAGATGCAAGCACTCCACCTCGCGGTTGTGCCGTTGCTGCCGTTGCGGCCAACACCCCCCTGCCCCA
>NW_005435086.1:2096766-2105341 GCF_000147415.1 Chlorella variabilis | reverse complement strand
GATCGCGCGTGCTGCAGGTCATGCGCCTGGGCTCTCCCGTCACCAGCCTCAGCCTGGGCCCCGCCCAGGACCTGCTGGCCACCTGCCACGTGGGCAAGCGCGGCATCTACCTCTGGGCCAACCAGGTGGGGTGCTGGGATGGGATGGGATGGGATGGGCCGGGATGGGCTGGGCTGGGCTGGGCTGGGCTGGCCTGGGATGGGATGGGATGGGATGGGATGGGATGGGATGGGATGGGATGGGATGGTTGCCCCTGGGTGTGCGTCGGCGCGAGGAATGCGCAGGCAGGGGCAGCTTGGGAGTTTGAGCGTGGGGCTCGCCCGGCTGGCTTTTTACCAGCGCTCATGCCTCCCCGTGCCCGGCGCATTGGCGCAGATGCTGTTTGGCAGCGGCGCCGACATCATCCCTTCGGAGGAGCCCGTGCGCGTGCGCCTGCCCAGCCTCGCCAGCGGCGGCGCCGGCGCCGGCGAGGCGGGTGCCGACGCGCAGCCGGCGGCCGCCGTCAGCGAGATGGATGCCATGCTGCGGCAGACGCGCGGTGCGGCGGCAGCAGGCGTAGTGGCTGGCGGCGGCAGCGGCTCGGAATCAGAGGACGAGCAGCAGCGGCGGCAGCAGCGGCAGCAGCAGCAGCAGCCAGCAGACGACGACTCTGAGCCAGGCTCCTCATCAGACGCGAGCTCGGATGAGGGCGAGCAGGCGCAGCAGGAGGCGCGGCGGCGGCAGCGGCAGCGCGCGGCGGCCGCGGCCGCGGCCCCCGCCCTCCTAGACCCCGTGCAGGCGGCGGCGGCGGCGGCATATGTGGCGCGGGACGCGGCGGGGGCGCCGCAGGCGCTGCAGCCTCAGCTTGTCACGCTGAGCATGCTGCCGCGCACGCAGTGGCAGAGCCTGGTGCACCTGGACATAATCAAGGTGGGGCGGGGCGGGGCAGGGGGGAGGGGGGTGGGGCACGCTGGCTGGCGGCCCTCAGGCCTGGTGCCAGCAGGAAGCAGCCTCGGCGCAGCCTTTGCGCAGTCTCCTAGACTCACCCCTGCCCGGCGCCTGCCGCCGTGCTGCTGCTGTCTGCAGGCCCGCAACAAACCCATCGAGCCCCCCAAGAAGCCGGCGGCGGCTCCTTTCTTCCTGCCCACCCTGGCGGGCGCGGACGCGGGGCGCAACCCGGTGTTTGATTTCGAGGCGGCGGCGGCGGAGGGCGCGGCAGACCCCGCCGCGGATGCCGCGCTTGCTGCCAAGGCGGCGGCCGCCTGGGGAGAGGGCGAGGAGGGAGAGGAGGAGGAGGAGGAGGAGGAGGAGCGGCAGCAGAATGGAGCGGCGGGCAGCAGCGGCAGCGAGCGCGAGGAGCCCGGCGGCGGCGGCGGCGGCGGCGGCGGCGGCGGCGGCAGGCATCGCCGTCGGCCCGGCGGCCGCGTGCTGCGCACCCGCGCCCAGGCCGAGCACAGCCAGCTCGTGCGCCTGTTGCACAGCTGCGGGCGGGCGGGCGACTGGACGTCGCTCGTGGCCCACCTGCGGGGGCTGCCTCCCGTGGCGCTGGATGCCGAGATCCGGGGCATGCAGGTGCTGGAGGGGGCGCCCCAGGAGGAGGTGGATGACCTGGCGCTGCTGCTGCGCTTCCTGGAGGACGAGGTGGCAGCCAACCGCAACTTTGAGTTTGTGCAGGCGAGCTAAGAGTGTGGGCGGGGCGGGGCAGGGCAGCGATGCATGCGCTGTTGTTTCGGGCTGCTGCCGCGCTCGGGCCGTCGAGCGGCGGGCCCGGCCAGGTCGCGGGCAGATGCAGAGGTGCCTGGTGCCTGCGCACGGCTGGCCTGCCCTCCGCGCCAACACCGCCGGCGCCTGCACGTCCCGCTACCCCTATCCCTGTCGCAGGCGCTCCTGCGGGTGGCGCTGCAGGTGCACGGCGACACGGTGATGCAGCACGAGGAGCTGCGGGAGGCGGCGCAGCGCACGCAGCAGCGGCTGGCCGCCACCTGGCGCCGCCTGGACGGCCTGCTGCAGAGCTGCCGCTGCATGGTGGGCCTGCTGGGAAACATCCAGGCCTGAGGCCCAGGCATGCACCACCACAAATATTGCCGCCCTTCAGTTTCATATTGTTTTGGTTGTCTGATCTCATGCAATTTTCCAGCCAGACCCGCTCAGCTAGCAGCTCACAAAAACAGGCTCGCATCGCAACAGCAGTGCTCGGAATCAAGGCAGGGAAAAAAGCAAACGCAGCACAGGGTCAAGCGTGTCTGAAACCATTTGCAAAAAAGGCAAAGGCGGCAGCTGACGGTTCATTAGTGCGCCAGCAGCAGCAGCTTCTCCGCCGACTCCCCGCTGGGCGGCAGCTCCCGGCGGTGCTTGCGGCGGTAGCGCAGCACCACTGTGGGCACGGCGGCGGCGGCGGTGCCCCCCAGGATGGCCAGGCCTGCGGGCGGAGCGCAGGGCACAGATAGGAGCATTTCACGGGAGATCGTTAAACCCCCATCCAGGTGTGTTGTGTGGCCAGCAAGGGCTTCGGATCCAGGCTGGCAGCTGCCCGGCAAGCCCTCTCACCCGACAGCCTGAAGAGCAGCTCGGGCCCGTGCGAGTCGTACAGCAGGCCGCCCACCAGGCCCGCCACGCCGCACCCCACGCCGGTCCACAGCCCCTGGAACAGCCCCTGGGTGGTGCTCTCCAGCCCGGGGGGTGCAATCTTGGAGCTGTTCACCGCGGAGGCTGCGGGGCAGGCACGAGGGATGGCAGGGCCGGCTGGCTGGGGCATCTAATCAATCCTAACAACGGCAGACTCGGCACAACACCAGCTGCAGCACGGCCTCCTCACCCGACCAGCCGCAGGCATAGGTGACGGCGTGCAGGGTCTCGATGGCCACGATCCAGTTAAGGTTGATGCTGGGCAGCAGCTGCGGGGGGGCGGGACCCAGGGGTGGTGCATCAGTGAGGCAGCTCCGCCGGGAGCCAGGCACGCCGACGGGCCCCTCGCCGCGTGCGCTTCCGCGACCATCAGTACCAGCAGTACATGCCATGATCAGCAGTACCAGCGGTACCACATAGTGGTACCAGCAGGTCCCCACCGAGTAGGCCCACACGCGCAGCCCCAGGGTGGCGCAGGCCGCCAGCAGCACGGTGTTCATGCCCAGGGCCGCCAGGATGCTGCCGAAGAAGAAGAAGGCGGGGAGCTCTGGCAGCGCATTCGCCACCAGGATGCATCCCATCAGCATCTCGCTGCCGCCTGCAGCCCCGGGCAACGCAACGCAGCGGCCGGATCACAAGGCGGGCGGCGGGTGGCGCGTGAGATGGCCGAACAAGCTGCGGCGGCCCCGAAGGGGAGCAGGCCAGCCCGAGGCGGCCTGAAGGGTGGGGAACCCTGCTGCCCTGCTGCCTCACCCAGCTGGGCCAGGTACATGAACAGGAAGCCGCCGACCATGCCGTGGCCAAACCCCAGCACCGTGCAAAGCCAGAAGAAGGTGGCGACCTGGGGGGAGGAGGGCAGCAGGAGGGGTGCAGCGGGCGCAGCAGGGGCAAGGTGTGCTGGGGGCGCAGGGCTCGGGCTGCGGCAGCTGCCCGGCGCCCGCCGCAGCCCCAGGTGCTGGCCGGCTGCCCGCCAGCAGAGCAGTGGCTGGCCCCACCTGCGGGTCGCCGAGCAGGCGCTTGAGCGCCGCGCCGAAACCCAGCGGCGCCTCTTTGACGCCGCCCGCTGCCGCCTCGCCCTGCTCGGGCACCGACGCCAGCGGCGGCGGCGCGGCTGCGCCCTCCGCGGCCCCTGGCGCCGCCGGCGCGGCCGCCTGGGCGCGCGCGGCGGCGCGGCGGCGCAGCCGCTGCTTGCGCTGGCTGTCCGCCGCCATGCTCTCCAGCTTCTTGCTCAGCATGCCCACAATCATGGAGCCGGTGGGGTCTGCGGCACAGCCCCAGCACACGCACACACACACCCATCCCATCGCAGCTGGGGGACAAAGTATGGAGGCAGCATCAAGCTAGGCTGTGTCACTCCAAGCACGACCCAAGGCCTCTCCTGCCGGCCACCACCTTGGCTGCATCACTCCAGGCAAGCCGGCCAGGCAGCATGCGGGCCCCCCAGGCACCCACCCTGCTCCTGCGCCACCTCAGCCAGCTCCAGCTCCAGAGCCTCCCGCATCGCCTCGGGCCCCACCTGCTGCACCTGCGGGCCCTGCAGCTGGCTGGCGGCCACCAGGGAGGGAGTGATGGAGCCGAAAAGGGCGCCTGCAGGCGGGGAAGCAGCAGCTCAGGGGGGTAGGTGAGTAGACCTCCAGGCATCCGGCATGTGCCGGCACAGGGCAGGCCAGCCATGCAACCCCGCACAGCTGCCGCGCGCCTGCCAGTGCCGCGGCGGAGGAGGGCAGCGGCGTGGGCGGCTCCGGCTCCCGCCCCTCCGCCTCTGCCGCCGCCACGCGCTGCTGGCGCTGCAGGCGCTTGCGCTCCAGCTTGCCCTGCCTGCACGCATGCCACATGTTCTGGGGTCGCAGGCCGCTGTGGACTGCGGCGCTTCGCCCGCTCTCTACTACTGCAGATCAGGCGCCCAGACCTCCCAACCTGTAATCAAGGTATCCTGCCCACCTGTAATCAAGGTATCGCCGCACAGGCGAGAAGCCCACAGCCTCCTCGCCCGCAGCGCTGGGTGTCTGTGCGGGCGAGCCAGCCTCCGCATCGCCCCCGCTGCCGCTGCTGCCAGCCCTGGCGGGATCCGCAGCCGCCCCGCCCCTGCCCGCGCGGCCCCTGGATGTGCCGCCAAACAGCTGAGCCAGGCGGTGCACTGCTGCGGAGCGGAAGGCGGGGGTGGCGGCCTCGGCGGCCTCCACACCTTGCAGGGGCGCAGGCGCTGGCGCCTGGGCGCCCACCGCCTGGTCGGCCTGCTGCGGGCTGCCATAGCTGACAGGCAGCTCGCCAGAGCCGGCCTGCCCGGCCACAGGCTGCGGCCCCGCCCCAGCTGCGGGTGGCGGGGGGGTGCCTATGCCCCTCACGTCACCCAGCATCCGGGAGGCAGAGGGCGCGCCCTGGAGCCGGCGGGAGGCACCCTGGCCAGTGGCAGGCAAGTCGTCGGCATCAAACACGGTGCCCTCCTCCTGCTCTGGCTGAGCCCGGTGCGGCCGCTCCTGGGTGGGGGCGCCGTGGGGAGTTAGCACCACATCTGCACACACACACACAACAGCCGCCGCCAGGCACAACGCGTCAGCTGTGCTGCCGCTGGGGAGCACTGCTCGATCACAGGCGGGGAGCGATGCAAGGCATGGCAGGCCAGCAGGTCGGTGCTGCTGGGCTGGCTGGACCAGCAGGCAGCAGGTGGCGTCTTGCCCGAGTCTGGGCTGATGGTCTCCTCCTCCTCCTCGCCCCCCTCCTCCTCAGACTCAGATGTGACCTCCTCCTGGGGCACCAGAAGCTGCAGGGAAGCAGGGCAGCAGGGAGGCAGGGCACCAGGGCACGCCCCATGCTCATCGCCCGCCATTCTGCAGCAACAGCATGAGGATGGTGGCGGCACTGCCAGCCAGGCCAGCCTACCAGGGGTCTCGTCCTCACGCGAGGGATCCCCGCCCTCAGGCTGGCCACCCGGCCCAGGCTGTCGGCGCTGATGGGGCGCGGCAGGGTGGCGGGGCGCCGCCCCAAATCCTGAAGTGAGCCGTGTGTGGGGCGCAGGCCGGGCCGCGGAGCGGCCGGGGAGGGCGGCGCCAGGGGGCTGCCCGGGCAGGCAGCGGGGCCGCCGCCGGGGGCAGCCCCCTCGCCGCTTGCATCTGCCGTCGGGGCGAAGCCGTTGCCCACTGGGGGCGCCGTGGACGGGGAGGTGCCGGAGGGAGGGGACTCAGAGCCGGGCTCCGCCCCGCCCGCAAAAGGGCTGTAGCCGGCGAAGGCTGCGGCCTCGCGGGGCGACTCTGCGGCAGGTGGCCACACGTGCACAGCCGCATGTGGGCGCAGGGGAGCGCAGCTGCCGGTGCTGCCAGCAACCTTGGTTCACATTGGCCCATGAGTTGGGGCCGGGCCGGGGTGGCGGTGGGGTGCCTGCTCACCTTCCACGGGCGCCAGGTGCTGCGCGGCGTAGTGCAGCGGCAGCGTCGCGTAGCCGTAGAGGCCGGCGCCGCCTGGCGGAACGACACCCAGCTCCGTGATGGTTTCGATGAACCTGCAGCCGCGGCACAAAAGTGATGCACTGTCGGGTGAAGCTGCGGCCTGCCTGGGAGGCAATGGCAACAAGGAGCCTGCCTGCCGGCTGGCCGCCACCCGCCTGACAATGGCCAGGGCCCGGGTGAGCGGGCGCTCGGCGGCGGGGGTGGGCGGCGGCGCCTCCTCTGCCAGCAGCGGCTGCTCCAGCCCGGGTGTGGGAGGGGCCGCCTCTGGCTCGCAGGATGGCCTTCGCTGGATGATAGGGGCCACCTGGAGGGCCAGGCGGGCGGGCAGGCAGGCAGGCACTCTGTCGCGCAGTGCGGCAACATCTCCAGCATGGCATAGGGCCCAAACCCAGCCAGGCAGCGGCCGACAGCTGGGAAGAGGCGGCTGCGGGGTGCTCAAGGTCCGGGTGTCGCATGCCGAGCCACCCACCCTGCGCCGCAGCGCCTCCACAGGCAGCATCCAGGCCGCCGGCACCGCCAGCATGGAGCCTACACAGAAGCACACAATGCCCACCCTGCAGGCCAGCGCGGGGGCAGGGGCAGACAATCGGACGCTGCACTCGGAAGTGAGGGACACAAGGCGCGGGACAGCCCACCTGATGCCGAAGCTGCTGTTCACCCAGCCAGCCAGCGGCGCAAACGCCGTCCAGCTGACGCTCGCCCATGTGCGCAGCCGCCCATAGTCGCCTGGCTGCAGGCGCATGCGGGAAGAGGCGGCCTGGATGCGTCGTGGAGCAGGCGGCAAGGGACTCGGCACCTGCCCAGGGCTGAAGGCTACAAGCAGCAGACAGCTCCGGGTGTGTCTGCATTACAGCACAGCGTGCACAGCACGCCGGGGCCCAGTGGTGCGTGCTGAGCTGGCGCTCACGTGCGTGCTTGCGGCCATGACGGCGGCATCGGCCAGGATGGAGGCGGGTGTATAGACGACCGACGAAAGCACCGTCAGCGCCAGCATGGCGCCAAAGCTGGCCAGCGAGGGCAGCGCCATGAGGCCCTGGATCCAGGTCATGCCCAGGTAGCAGGCAAGCAGCAGCGGGCGGTGGGAGCCCCAGCGGTCGGCCAGCCCCGCGATGATGGAGCCTGCAGGTCAAGGTGGGCGGCTGGGTGGGTGGCTGGGTGGGGCAGCAGCGGCAGTGCCATGCAGGCAAGCGCCAGCGCCGGCGCCGGCGCCACCTCACGCATCATGCACGGCCAGGTGAGACGCCAGCGCCGGTGGCCAGCGCTGGTGCGAAGCCGCACCGCGTGGCAGGTGCCCAGCCCGCTCACCGCATGGGGCGGATATCCAGGGCCGCAGCGCTGACAGCAGGCCGATCTGGCTGGGCGAGAGGCCGATGCGGTGGAAGAAGAGGTTGAGGAAGGGGTTGAGGAAGGCGGGGGCGCCCTGGCTGATGGCGTACCAGGCCTGTGCACCAGGCAGCGCGGGCGGGCATGCGGGCGGGCGTCGGGCAAGAGGGCTGCAGCTGCGCTCGCAACCCACCCAGGCAATGCGCCCCTGGGCTGCGGCCCTGTCACGGGGCCCACCCTCCCAAGCTAACCGACACAGGCTAGCCAACCTAGGCGAGCACCCAAGCCAGCCTTCTGGCAGCACCTCACCTGAGCCGCCAGAAAGTGCCTACGGTGCATCACTGCTGCTGGCGGGCGCCAGAGAGAACGGGAAAGCCTGCAGATGCTGTCCTAGGCTGCAAGAAAGCTGCCATGCGCCACGGAGCGCCAAGTCACAGCGCCCACTCTGCATCTTCACTGTTTGACATTCAATGCCCTGTGTTACAGTCACCCCGCTATGATAGGCCGCGTGAGCAGACCTTGGGCAGGGGGCACACGTGATCAAGGGGCATCAAGAGAGGGGGTGGACCATGGAGCACCCTCTCCATGGCTCCGACCACCCTCCCCCCAGCTGAGCGTCCCAGGGTCACCCCACCCTGGCCCCGCTCCCCGTCCTGCCGGACACGCAACCCCCACAACGTGGTGGGGGACGTGGGGATCCTTAGCAGCTTAGGCCTGCCAGGCCGACGGGTGCCGATGCTGGTGCGGGCTCCCGGCGGCAGGCAGCGCCGCCGCCGGGCACTCAAATGGCATGGGGCACATGGGCCCCCATGCCCGCACATCTCCCAGGCACATGAAAATACCAGAAGGCTGCACATGTAAGGGTGCATGCATTGCAGGCAGGAGTGCAAAGTGGCCTGCCGCGGCGGTCGGCTGTGCCATTACTCAGTCAGCCGCCGCTACCGTGCCGGGCTTGGCGTTCCCATGCCAACATGCCGGCGTGCCATCGCGCAAGGGGCCAGTGAGTGTGTGAGGCGGAGGTGGGGGTGGTGGGGCTGCCGCTGACCGTTGCTTGCTGACGCTGACGCTGCTCTTACCTGCGGGGGGAGGGGGTGGGTCGGGAGCCAAGGCCGGGCAAAAGATGCCTGGGCCCTACTCAAGGGAACCGAGGGAGTCACTGTGCCAGGGCAGCAGCATGCTCCTCATGGCACCGGTCGGCAAACCGG
>NW_005435086.1:2068566-2095804 GCF_000147415.1 Chlorella variabilis | reverse complement strand
AGTCATCCAGGAACAGACGAACAATATAGGGCTCAAGGGGCAGCCCTGCTTCACCCCTGAGGTGGCCTGAAATGTGGGTGTGTACCCACCAGGCACCCGCACGCACATGGGAACCGTCGCATAAAGGGCCTGCACCGCCCGCAGCGCCCAGCCACCCAGGCCGGCGCTCTCCAGCTTCTGCCACAGCAGATGCCGCGGGACCCTATCAAAGGCCTGCTTGAAGTCCACATAGCAGGCATACAACGGCTGCCCACGCGCCCGCTGCCGCTCAATGATGGCTCGCAGTGCAAGCTGCTGGTCACGGCAACCGTACCCTGGCCGGAACCCCGCCTGGCCAGATGCCTGCCTGTCTGTCGATCGCTTTTGCCGTCTCGTTTAATACATATATACAAGAGGCTCATCAACATGTCAACAAAAATCACGCACGCTTATGAATCACAAGGCCCAAATTGCAGCAGACAAACTCATAGGCAATGCCACACTGCCTATCAATTTGACGGGCAAGAACGTGGGGAGCCGCGCGTGGGGCTGAGGCGCAGCCAGCAGGCGAGCCAATGCAGAAATGAATTAGTAAGCACACAACGGTGTTGTTCGCGGTAGTGTCAGAATGAAAGCAGCTCTGGTGCTGCGACAATTGTGCACCCTGTTGGCAACGTTGGGGCTGCGCCATGGCCGTCAGCAAAGACATGTGCAGGCCTGGCTTAGCCGAGGCCTTTGCCGCAGGCTACTGGCAGGTGGTGGCGATGCCTCCTGAAGCTCTACTTGTCGTCGCCGTGCTCCCAGTCGGTGTTGGGCTTGCGGCCATCTGGGTAGCCCTCGCACGCCGAGTCGCCCTCGACGCCGATGCAGTCCTGCGCGCAGGCACAGTGAGGTGAATGGGGAAGAGGATCCAACGCGCCATGCCATCAGCATTGGCACGCCACTGAGCTGCCACACTGCCGTGTCCCTCACCATGTCATACTCCTCCACCGACTCCTTGTGGTCAAAGGAGCCGCACACGCGGTACCACACAGGGGCGACGAGCCAGTTCTGCGGGGGACGAAAGGGCCGAGCAGATTGGCGTGCCGCTGAGCAGAGCACATGAAACAGGAGACTGCCAGGCCAGGCCAGTGGAGAGGGCACGCATTTTGGATAGCCTACTGGAAGGAGCGCCGCCGCCCTGGCACGGTGCTCGCCACCCACCTGGCAGCCCTCCAGGCCCCAGAGCTCCTTGCACGCATGGGTTTCCACGTCGATGAGGTACCCGCTGCCATCCTGCAGGTCACAGCGGTGAGCATGCGGATCTATCGGCAAGGGGCCAGCAAGAGCAGCAAGAGGGCAGCGCTGAAGATAAGAAGGCGCAGGCAACCGCCAGCTCCTGCTGTCAACCCTTACCTCATCTGTGTACGTCTTCTTGTTCGTTGAGCAGCGCCAATCCAAGCCAATTCCTTCGGGAACGCCTAATAGAATCCGCCAAGGCTTCGGCACAGGCCTCCCCGGGACCCATTCACTACTAGTGGGGGGTACTGCACTTGGCGCGTCGGGCAGATCAAATAATGGTCTAAAGCTAGACGTTAAAACCGGGAAGTGAAGCTTGTGGAGGCTCTTCCCCACCTTTACCTTTACCTTTAGCACTCGCTGTTGTCTTCAGCGCAGTCCTTGTCATTGCTGAATTAAATGAACGCAAGAAGAAAATGAAGAGTCATGTGATGAAGAGTCATCTGACGAAGATGACGGATTCAGCTGACTGCAGTACAGCCAACACTCAGGCCAGTCCTGCTCACCAGAAGTCCCAGACCTCCAAGCGCCCAACCTTGCCCTCCAGTGCCACCTGTGGCGCAGGCAATAGGTGACGAGGAACAAGTTGGGCGAAGCAAAAAGCCCAACTGCTGCCAGAGGGCCCTCCCGGGCTGCCGCTCTTGCAGATGACAGCTGCGGATAGCTACCAAGGGATGCCGACGGCAGCTCACCTCGACATACTTGTAGCGGTCCCCCCAATCGCTCCAGTCCACGGCCAAAACGTTGTGATTACGGAAGAACTTGCCGCTGCATTGGGGAGCAGAGCAGGCGGATGGATTTTGGCACCAGCGCACAGCGCGCACAGACGGCCATCATTGCCACCGCGGCCACGTCGGCAGGCGCAGCAGCTCTCACGGCACAATCCACTCGCCCAGGTCGTTGGGGGTCATCGGCTTGTCGCCCTTGTCCGTGCCGTCGGTGGAGTAGCCTGCTCAACGAGCAACAAAAACAAACAAGTAAACAGGGAGTGTGGTGTCAGCAGGTTGTAGTTGTGTGAGGGGGGCTGAGAAGTGGGCGGCAAATTTGATGCAGAAGCTCACCAGTGGCGGTGCCGACCTTCCATTCCCCGCATTCCTCGTCGCCACCCTCATCGGGCTTGTCACCCAGATCGAACTTGGGTGTGTTGCTGTCACTGTCGGTGTGGTCCCGAAGGCTCCGCCTCATGACAGAGTGCTCAAAGGCTGCACGGGCAGAGAGGGAGGCCGACAGATGGTAAACAGAGGCGCTAGGGAAAATTGTGACACTGGGGAGCTGACAGGGACAGTCAGGCCAAAAGTTGTAGGGACGAGCGCCGCTGCCAGCTCAGGCGGCGGCAGGGAGGGGGGGCCCCCTTTCAGCCCGACCGAGGGCTGCAGGGCCGAGCCCCGCGGCGGGGAATCTATGATTATGATACAGGTAGGAGGCTCCTGGGCAGGCTGTGGCCCGCCGCAGCGCAGATATGACTGCGTCCCTGTTGCAAGAGGGGCACGAAGCATGCCGGCAGGCATGCCACCCCACCCCCCGCACGCAAATCCCCCATCGGCGCAGAGCGAATGATCACCTGCACCGGCATTCTTCCTTGGGCGAGTGCAGGCCGCGGAGCGGGCCTGTGCGAGCGGGGCAACACTGGCGATGGCCACCAGCAGGGCCAGAACGGTTGCAGCCTTGACCATCATGACGCAGGTTGTCAGGGATGGCAAAGAACTGATGATATAAGCAGGAGGGAGCTCCTTTCATGCATCCCAGAGGCCGCATCATTATCACTTTGGCCCTGTCACGGATCGGGGCGCCAGCTTATTATTGGCGACTGCATATCCTTCATCGGAACAGTCTGAGGCCCCCGGGAGCGACTGCAGCGCGATAGCAATGCATTCACTACAAGGTGAAGTGTGGCGGCGGTTGTCGGCGGCGGTACACAGGTAGCGGCATCGCGGCAACTGCCGTGCGCATGCTGCACAGCCCAGGGATGCCATGGGGGACGAGCAGTGTGATGCATGCGTGCATAGCAATGCCTGCCATCCGCATGCCGGCCTACTTCTCGCTGCATTGCATTCACATTTGGCGGCTCGGGGCGGAACAAGCTTGCGGTAACGCATGTCAGTAGACCGAGTGTTTTCCCTGTGTTAGACCATGTGCCTCACCTGATGCAACAGTTTGATTTGCACCAGGCGGCCAGAAGCAGGTCTGATAGCTGCGGAAAGGTCTCGCGCGAGCCGGTGACGGCGGCAGCGAGCAGCAGGTGGGGACAGCAACAGACAGTGAGCAGGCACGCAGCTAGGCCAGAATGAGGCGGTGGCACCAAGTGACTTCTCTCATGTTGATGAGCCACAGGGAGGCCCCCTTTGGGCACAGGCGGCGCGGTCAAGACCTGCGGTACGGCGGGACACAACACCAGCTTACAAGGCCCTGCGTTTTGTCGCGAATCTTTTGACACCATTTCTGCCGCCACAGGAGTCACCGTTCAACGCAAAGGAGACGACGCACGCACCTCCCCGTCTGTCAGCTATGTCGGGCTGGTTTCGCCGAGGGGCTGCCCCGGCTGGCGGAGCAGCTGGGGCATCCGCCGATGGACTGGGGCCTTCCCCAGCCTCGGGAGTCCCGCTGGAGCTGATCAAGTGGGATGAAGCCACCAGTCGTTTCTGTCTGGGCCAGCAGGCGCTGGACGTCCTGAAGAGGACCAGGGGACCGGTGGGGGTTGTGGCGGTGTGCGGCAGGGCGAGGCAGGTGGGCCGCGCAGCCCACGGGGCACCTGCCGCCCGCCGCCAAACGCAACACCGAGTCCGAGCGTGTTGCCACGGCAAGGGCTGCCTGCCTGAAGGTCAACCTTCCTTCTGTTTGCAGGGCAAGTCGTTCATTCTGAACCAGCTGCTGGGCCGCAGCGGCGGCTTCCAAGTGGCGCCCACACACCGCCCCTGCACCAAGGGTGGGTAGCGGCGGTTGCGCGGCGTGTGCCGCTGCTCCCCTGTCGTGCGTGCATGAACCATGGCCCGCCAGTCTCCGCCCAGACGGCTGCCACAGCCCCACCACTGACGCCCCATTGCACCGAGGTGTCCATCCCTGGCGTCGTCACGCGCCCAGCGCCTCATCCGCCTCCACCCCAACCGCCCCACGCCTCAACCGACGCCCCCTGCAGGCCTGTGGATGTGGTCGGCCCCCGTGGAGCGGCGCGGCCCCGACGGCAGCAAGTACAGCCTGGTACTGCTGGACACAGAGGGCATCGACGCGTACGACCAGGCACGCCCGCCTCCCGCCTCGCCGTGTGCCCCAGCGGCCGCCGCCGGCCAGCCAACGGCGGCGGCGGTGCTGCTGCCAGGCACCGTGGTGCCTGTGGAGAGCCAGCCGCCATGCGCCCTGACCCGCTGGTGCCCTGACCCGATTGTTTTCCCCCACCGCCCTCGCTGCCGCCACGCAGACGGGCCAGTACAGCACCCAGATCTTCTCGCTGGCGGTACTGCTGTCCAGCCTGTTTGTGTTCAACCAGATGGGCGGCATCGACGAGGCCGCGCTGGACCGGCTGTCCCTGGTGACCGAGATGACCAAGCACATCCGCGTGCGCGCGGGCGGCGGCGGCGGCGCCGACGACGACAGCACCGAACTCGCCTCCTTCACCCCCGCCTTCCTCTGGCTGCTCCGCGACTTCTACCTGCGCCTGGAGGAGGAGGGGCGCGCGGTGAGGCGGCCCGCCGCGGCCGCGGCCCTGCCCTGCCCCGCCCTGCCCTGCGCTGGGTGCCTGCGCCGTACCCCGCAGCCTCGTCCCCACCTGGCCCACCTCCCTGCGCTGCCGCACGCAGGTCACCCCGCGTGACTATCTGGAGACGGCGCTGCAGCCGCTGCAAGGCAGCGGGCGAGCGGTGGAGGCCAAGAATCAGGTGGGGGGAGGTGGAGGGGCGCCCGCTGGGGGGCTGGCCCCGCCTTCCACGCACCCTACCCTGCCAAGCTGGCCAGCTGGCCGCCCCTCGACGGTGCCTGCCTGGGCCGCCTGTAGAGAGTCCTGCCGGCCACCTGCCCCACCGCCGGGCAGCTGCGTTTACCCCTTGGCCACCACCCCACCACCCCTGGCACAGATCCGCGAGAGCATCAAGTCCCTGTTCCCCGACCGCGACTGCTTCACGCTGGTGCGCCCGGTGAACGACGAGGAGCAGCTGGCGGCGCTGGACACGCTGCCCGCCGCCCAGATGCGCCCAGAGTTCAGGTGGGGGGGCTGGAGGGGGTGGGGGGCTGCGTGTGGGCAGCCCTGGCACGACTGCGTGCCCGACTGCTGGTGCAGGTGGCCAGCCAGTGCTGCTTGCGCCTCGCCTGCCGCCGCCCGGCCACTGCCCGCCCGCCTGCCGACGGCGGCCTGCCCTGCTGTACCTTGCGCCTGGGTTGTGGCTGCAGGGAGGGGCTGCACCGCCTCACCCAGATCATCTTCAGCAAGGCCCAGCCCAAGCGCCTGGGCTCCCAGATCCTGAGCGGGCCCATGCTGGCGGGGCTGACAGAGGCGTACGTGACTGCCATCAACAACGGGTGAGGGGTGGGAGGAGGGCATGGCATGTGGGCAGGCGTGGTGGGGCATGCCACAGCCTGCCCTCTGTGTAGTGTGTTGCAGTCTGCATGTTTGCAACAGGGCCTGATGACGCGCAGGCCGGCGGTGTATTGACCTGCTGGGCTGCCCCCACGCGCCTCGTCCGTTGCTGGGAACGAGGCCGCCCGCTGCGCTCGCTGCCTGGCGACCGCCCCTCTCTGGCGCCGCCTGGCTTGCACGCAGCGCGGTGCCCACCATCGCCACCGCCTGGCAGGGGGTGGCGGAGGCGGAGAGCCGGCGCGCGGGGGACGCCGCGCTGGCCGCCTACGCCGCCGCTTTCACCGAGGAGGTGGCGGCCGAGGACGCGGCGCTGGCATCGGAGCACCAGCATGCGCTGCTGGCGGCCAAGGCGGCGTTTGACGACATTGCCATCGGCGACGAGGGCGTGCGGCGCGCCAACGAGCAGCGCTGGCGCGACAGCTGCGAGGCCAGGCGCGCGTGGGGGCGGGCGGCCGGGGTGCCAGGGCGCCGGGACGGGGGGCAGGGAGGGGGCGGAGCAGCCAGCGTTGTTGATATTGCTGGCCGTCGGTTTGGGAGGCAGGGCCGCGGCGTTCCTGCACTCACGCGCGTGTCCCGCCCATCGCGCCCCGCAGGTACCAGCAGCTGCGGGAGCGCAAGCTGGCCCAGGCGTCTGCCGCCTGCGAGCGCATGATCAGCGAGGCCACGGTGCGGCTGGCGGCGCTGGCGCGGCAGGAGGGGGCCACTGTGGAGCGCCTGCAGGTGAGGCGGGCGTGGGAGCGAGGGCGGGAGGTAGCGGGGGCTGGGGCCAGGGCCGGCCCTGGCAGCGCCCAAGCTGTGGGGTGCGGTGTGGTGTAGCAGGGAGTGTGTGTGTGCGGTTGTGGTGGGTGTGCGGGGCCAGGATGTACGGTGTTGATCCGTGGCGCCAGGGAGGCGGCTGCCCTTGTGCGCCCTGCTGGGACCCTGGGCACCCTGCCCCCGCACCTGACACCCCTCCCCGCTGCTTGTGACCCTGCAGGAGGAGGTGGCCGCCTTTGAGCAGGCCTACCGTGCCTCCCCCGCGGCCACCGGCCCTACCAAGTGGCCCCGCTTCGCAGGTGCGCCGCCGCCGTCCCGCCCTCCTGCTGCTGGCCTGCCCTTGCGCTGCCGTCGCGGCCGCCTGCTGCGCCCTCCCCTGCCCTCCCGGTCACCCGCCCCGCTCCCCTCCTCCCCACCACCCGCCCCCGCAGAGTTCACAAGGGATGCGTACGGCGGCGCGGTGCGTGACCTGGCCGCCCGCCTGGACGAGCGGCGCAGGGCGGAGGCGGCGGCGGCGGCGCAGGCTGCTGAGGTGGCGTCCCTCAAGGCGCAGCAGGCGCAGCAGCGCCTGGCTGGCGCCGAGTCAGAGGCCGCCCAGCTGCGGGCGAGGCTGGGGGAGGCGGAGCGGCGGCTGGGAGAGGTGCAGGCGGAGCTGGCGAGGGAGCGGGCGGCGGCGGCGGCGGCCGCCTCCCGCCTGGCCGTGCTCGAGCAGCAGGTGCAGCACCTGGCGCAGAGCAAGGAGGCCGAGAGCCGCAGCATCAGCCAGCAGGCGGAGGCGGCGCTGCGCGCGGCGCAGGCGGCACACGAGGCGCAGGCGGCGGCGGCGCGGCGCGAGGCGGCGGCGGCGCAGCAGCAGCTGGCGGCGGCGCAGGGCGAGGCGGCGGCACTGCGGCAGCAGCTGGCGGCCAGCGGGGCGGCGGCACAGGACTGGTCGGGGCGGTTGGCTGTTGTGGAGGCGGAGCGGGAGGGGCTGCTGGCCAGCGTGCAGCTGCTGAGCGCCGACAAGGCAGAGCTGCAGCGGGGCCAGGAGGCGGCGCAGCTCCAGCTGGCGGAGCTGACCCAGCGCATGCAGGTGTGTGGTGGTGTGCGTGTGTTTGGGGTGTGTGTTTGGGAAAAGAGCAGGGCCGTGCACGGTGCGGATTCTTCTGTGTGTCAGGGGTGGCGGCTCAGCGCAGGCCATGTTGGGGCGACCCAAACCCGCCTGCTCTGCTAACCTGCTGTCCCCTGCTGCCCCCCTCCTGCAGGCCCGCGAGGCCGAGGTGGCCGGCCAGCTGCGTGGGCTGGAGGAGGAGGCTCGCCGTGCCGCGCTGCAGGCGGCTGCTGCGCCGCCGCCGGCGGGCCGGGCGCCAGCTGCTGCGCTGCCGTCGCCGGCGTTTGAGGATGCGGGGGCGGGGGGTGAGGATGAGTTTGAGGATGTGGAGAACCTGAACATTCCCAGGATGACCATTGGGCAGGTGGGTGTGGTGCGGTGTGGTGCGGAGCGGAGCGGGGTGGGGTAGGGCGGGCGCGGAGCCGGGGATGGGGTGGCGGCGGATGGCAGCAGGCCGGGGCACTTGCCTTGCCCGGGACCACGCACACGCGCATACACACACGTGCACGCACACACACCTGCACACGCTGCCTACTGTACCCTTTACCACGCCTGCAGATGAAGGACTGGCTGATGGAGCACGGGTACGAGAAGGACGCGTGGGAGCTGGCGCAGAAGCGGGGCAAGAAGGCGGACTACGAGGCGCTGCTGCGGCGCGTGACGGGGCTCTAGGCCGCGGGGGCCGCAAGGCCTGGGGCCGCAAGGCCTGGGGCTGGCCGGGGCGCCGCAGCACCGGCTGGGTGGCAGCCGCGGCGGCGCAATGTTTCCCTGGAATCCCAACCCTGCTCTTTTGTAGGCTCTTTTGTAGGCTAGCTGGCTGAGAGACTGAGTAACCAAATGTGTTGCAAGCGAGCAAAACTTGTGGCCATGTAAATACACGCCAGGCGGCGGTGGCAGGGCTGCAGCAGCTCCAGGCGTGCCCGCCGGGCGCCGCGGGGAGGCCAGCCTGGCCTCCTCCCAGGCTCCCCGCCTATGCCTACACCTTGCGCACCAGCAGGTAGATGTTCTGGTCCACATCCAGGTCCTCTAGCCGCTTGGGGTCGCCCGTCAGCTGCATCAGCAGCCCGCCGTAGCTCACGTACACCTGCTCGCCGGGGGGGGGGAGCGCAGGAGGCAGGCGCAGGGCGAGGTGATACCGGGTGGGGCAGATATGCAGCAGCGCAGGCCCCCAACACACAGCAAAGCCGCCGGCCGATGGACGGATGCAGCAGCACGCCCCCACACTGCTGGCCGCGGCCCTGCTGCTGCTGCCGCCGCCGCCGCCGCCTGCCCCCCGCTCACGTCTGCCTTGAGCTGCCCGCTGGACGAGTTGTCCTTAAACTTGAACACCTTGCCGTGCATGACGTAGTCGAAGTTGTCCATCAGGGTGCGCTTGCCGCTCACAAACGACTGCGCAGGGTGGGTGGGTGTGCGGGGGAGAGGGAGGGGCGCGGCATCAGGGCCGGTGAGGTGGGGGGTGGAGGCCACGGGGATGTGGTCACGGGCAGGGTCGCACACAGGCTGCGCTTGAGGCGGCAAGTGATGCACAGCACGGCCCGGCGGGGTGTGGGCGCAGCGATGCCAGCGCGGCTGGCACGGCTGCCACCGCATGCCGGCTCCCAAGCCGCCTGCCTGTGCCGCCTCACCGCGTCAAAGGTAGCGCTGGAGGGCGTGCCGTCCAGGTTGAGCGTGTTGGCCAGGCAGATCACCAGCTTGTCTCCCACCTCCACTGCGGCAGGGCGCAGGCACGAGGCAAGGGTCATGCAGGCCGCTCGCAAGGCAGCTCGCCCCTGGCTTCCTGCATGGCGGCGCCCTGCATGTGCACATCCCTGCCCCTCCCCACCCCGCCACCTCCCACCTTCCCCGTCACCTCCCACCTTCCCAGCCCTCGTGCGATGCACTCGCCCCATGCCGCACTATCCCCCCATCCCCAAGCCCACCACCACCACCCACCCGGGAACACGTCCACGTTGATGTCCAGCACCAGGTCCATCTCGTACAGGTCAGACCGCGCCTTGATGCGGCTCACTGCGCAGCGGCGGCAGCGGCGGCGGCCGGGCAGGCGGCGGCGGGCGTGTCGGTGCAAGGCATGCGACGAGGGCAGGCTGCTCATGCATGCATTCGTGGATGCTGAAAGCGAGGCAGCGATGCAGCCTACACGCACGCCGCCGGCGAAACTCCACATGCTGCGGGGCCCGAGGGGCGATGCTAGGCAGCTGCACACGCCCCGACCCAAAACGCCTGCCGCCGGCGCCCGCCGCCTCCGCACCCTTGTCAAACTTCTTGCCATCGGGGTCCTTTTCCTGCACCTCGAATATATCTTCTAGTACTTGTGATTTGGACATGCTAACCGCTGCCGCTGCTCAGCCCTGCACCGACACAAGGCAGCGGATCATGAGAGACACCGCCACCGCGCGAGGCAGACTGGCGGCAGGCGGCCCAGGCGGCGGCGCTCCTTCCCTCTCTCACTTGCCTGGCGCTGCCTCCCGTCCCCACTGATGCTAGATACACGCAGTTGGAAGGACTCTCCCCCGCTGGACGGCTTCCCAGGCGGGTCCAGAGGCAATCGGCGGCAGCGCAGTTCTATTGGTGGCGGCGGTCGCAAATAATATGCCGGGTGCAGCACAGAGCTTATGAAGACGTGCAGGGAGCGCGATGGCGAACGGAATTGGCGGCAAACAGTCCCTTTCTTTCGCTGCATGGACGACTCCCAGGGCGCTGAAAACAGCAAGCCAACAACAAACCCGGTACCAGTTCGTGATCGCTCACCGACTGGAGCCATTGACGCCATCCCCTGTGCTCCTTCACCGCCAACTTGCCACACTGCGGCTGTCAACCAGGCACAGCGCTGCAGAGCTGCTCTTGCAAACCCCGCCCCTACATCTGCGCACAGCCAGGGGGCGCAGCACCCGGCACCATGTCGGCCTCCTGCTGCATGCTCTTGCCGCCAGCGGCACCCGCCGGCAGCCAGCGGCGGTGCGCTAGCTCCGCGGGACAAGTAGCAGCAGCTTGCAGGCCAGCTGGATGGCACAACCCCTTGAGGCGGCCTGCAGACTCGCAGCAGCTTCGTCGGCACCTTGGTTCCGCTGACAGGCGCAGAGCTGGTGGGCGATTCACAGACTGCCGCCACAGCCACGTCGTGGCGCCTGCCGCTCCTCGTGGCCAGGCGCCCTGTGCGCAGCTGGCTGCCTCTGTCCCGACCGCCCCACCCTGCATCCCCGCCTGCAGGCGTGCGGGTGCTGGCGCTAGACGCCGCCTTTTCTTTCGACCGCGAGGCGCAGCTTCGCCAGCAGCACTCGCAGCAGAGCAAGTGCGTGAGGCGGGGTGGCGCCGCCGGGCCTGCTGCCGGCTGACCAGCTGCAGCGCCGCGGGGCAGCACCCTGGAATGCAGTCCGCCACAGCCCTGCTACTGCCGCTGCCGCAGGATGCAGAGGGAGGTGCGGGCATGCGGGCCTTGTGGGCTCCCAGCTGATCCCTGCTCCGCTCCCTGCCCTGCCGCCTCCTCCCCGCCAGGCTCAAGATTGGCATCGTGGGCTTCGGCACCTTTGGCCAGTTCCTGGCTCGGCGCATGGTCCAGGCGGGGCACGAGGTGCGCTGAGCAGCGGGCGAGAGGGGCGCTGCAGCCGCCCGCCGCGCTCTCCCCGCCCCGTTTTTGTGCAGCTGTTGCCCGGGCCTCGCAGCCTTGCCTGGGGTCAGCCGCAGCCAGCATCGCCCACCCCTACCCTCCCACCCCCGACCCCACGCTGCCCCCCTGCAGGTAATTGCCACCTCGCGCTCCCCTTACCACGACCAGGCCGCCGCCATGGGCGTGCGCTACTTCACAGACGCCAACGACTTTTGTGAGGAGCACCCCGAGGCCGTCATACTGGCCACATCCATTCTGTCGCTGGAGCAGGTGCGGCGGGGAGGCTGGCGGGGGTGGTTGCTTGGCACACTGTGGAGTGGAGAGGCAGTTGGGGTGGGAGGTGGGCGGCCCGTCTTCGGCTGCCCGTCTGAGGCTCGACGGCCGCCTGCTCCCCACCCCGCCGTGCCGCCCCTGGTGCCCCCGCAGGTGCTGCTGTCGCTGCCCGTGCAGCGCCTCAAGCGCTCCACGCTGTTTGTGGATGTGCTGAGCGTGAAGGAGTTCCCCAAGCGCCTGCTGCTGCGGGAGCTGCCGCCAGAGGTGGATGTGCTGTGCACCCACCCCATGTTTGGACCCGACTCAGGTGGGGCGTTGTGGTTGGCCGTGGGCGCTGGTGCCTGGCTGGCTGGCTGGGCACTGGTGCCTGGCTGGCTGGCTGGGCGCTGTGCCTGGCTGGCTGCCTGCGCCCGTGTCTCCTCGCCTCTCCCACGCCTGGCCCCCGGCTGCCCCGCGCTCCCTGCAGGCAAGGGCAGCTGGGCGGGGCTCAACCTGCAGTACGAGAGGGTGCGAATCGGGTGCGAGCCAGACCGGCAGCGACGCTGCGACACGCTGCTGCAGGTGAGTGGGCAGGGCGCGCGTGCGTGTGTGGTGGTGGTGGTGGTGGTGGTGGGTAGGGGCGCAGTGTGGAGGCTAGGGGGCAGCAACACTAACCATTGGGAGGCAGACACAGGAGGCAGCGCTGCACAGGCGAGCTGGGCGTGGGGCGCGCGCGTCGCGTTGTGTGCCGACCGGTTCCCGCCTGCCCGCGCTTGTTGACCTGCTGTCCGCCCACCCCCTGGACTCCCCCCCCCACACTGGCGCCCCAGTTTTTCGAGCGCGAGGGGTGCCGCATGGTGGAGATGAGCTGCGAGGAGCACGACCAGCTGGCGGCGTCCACCCAGTTCATCACACACACAGTGGGGCGCATGCTGGGGGCCATGCAGGCAAGGCGGGGGGGCCCTGGGCCCTACGCGCCCGCCCACCCGTGGCCGCCCGCTCGCCTGCCCCTGCGGCGCCAAACCAGGGCCGCGGCTGCCTGGCCGGCCGCGCGCCGTCCCGCCGCCTGCCTCACCCACACACCTCCCCCCCGACCCGCGCTCCCGCCGCCGCAGCTGCAAGCCACCCCCATCGACACCAAGGGCTTCCAGAGCCTGCTCAGCCTGGTGGACAACACGGCCAACGACTCGTTCGACCTCTACTACGGACTCTTCATGTGGGCGGGGCTGGCGATGCGGGGGGGTGCAGGGGCTGACCTGTGCGGGGCGGGCCGGTGCGGGGCGGGCCGCTGGCGCCCGCAGCGCCGCCCTCTGGCCCTTGCGAGCCCTGCGTGCACGAGGGGTGCTGACCGGCACCTGCCGCGCCCCTCCCTTCTGCCTGCAGGTACAACCAGGTTAGGGCTGGGTGTGATGGGGGAAGGACAAGGGCAGCAGCTGGCCTGCACCTGTGGGTCTGTGGCTTCTTACTACTTCTAGGCCGTCCTCACCCTACTGCCCTGCCCTGCCCTGCCCTGCCCTGCCCTGCCCTGCCCTGCCGCCCCCTGCCCCCAACACGCACAGAACTCCACCGAGCAGCTGGACCGGCTGGAGAAGGCGTTTGACGAGGTCAAGGCGCGGCTGCTGCACCAGGTGGGGCCCCCCGGCAGGCCCTAGGCTGGGCGCCTTGTGGCAGCAGGACCCAGGGGCCAGCCTCCCCCGGCACCACCCTCACGCGCACGCCTGCCCGCCCTGCCTGCCCGCCTGCAGCTGCACGACAAGGTGCGGCAGCAGATCTTCCACGGCGAGATGTACCAGGCCAAGCCGCAGCTGATGCTGCCAGACCGCAGCAGCGGCGCCGGCAGCAGCAGCGACAGCGATGGCGGCGGCGCCGGCTGCAGCCCCAGCTGGCAGGCGCAGCCCGCGGCGGCGGAGAGCGGCGGCAGCGTCGGGGGCAACGGCGGGGGAAATGGCGGCGGGGCTCAGCCAGGCAGCGTCAACCCTTTCACGATGAGCATCGAGTCGCCCTGAGCTGCGGGCTGCGGCATGCGCCCTCACCCCCATTACACCTTGGAGACTGCAATAGGTCACTGCCTTGAGCTTTGCTTCACCTCTCCCTCGCAGCACCCTAGTTGGCATCACTCCCCGCTTCCCTGAAGTGGTGTTGTTACACAGTGAGCGCGTCGTGCTGCAGGGCCGCTTGCAGCTGAGAGGGCGGGCAGCGGCCAGCCAGGCCCGCCTCACACCAGCTCCACCGCCCCCTCCGCCACCAGCTGCTGCACCGCTCGGTAGCGGATGACAAAGAGGTCGCCGCGGTTGAACTCCGCCACGTTGCTGCGACGGGGCAGGCAGGCAGGCAGGCAGGAGGCGGAGATGTGAGCAAGCAGTCGGCCGGCACAGGGGGAGGCGAGCAGGCAGGGCATCCTGTGACAGGCGCTCTCCGTGGGCGTGGCTGGGAGGGCGCCCGAGCACCGCACACTCAGCATGCAAGCTTCGCCCACGCTGCGCTGCCGCCTTGCCATGTGCCCCATAATGTGTGGCACTGGCCCCAAGCCTTCCCCGCCCGCGCCTCACCCCTCCTCGTCCACCGTCGCGTTGCCCCTGTCCTCCAGCACCCGCGCAAACACGTGCTGGTCCAGGCTGGGCGCCGGCACCATGTCCTTGGTGGGGTGCGCCGCCGCCTGGCGCACCAGCGAGCTGAAGGCCTCGGGCAGCTTGTTGGCGGCCATGGCCTTCATGTGAGACCCAAACAGCACGAAGTAGTCGCGCGCAAACTGCGACTCGGGGCCCGACAGCCGCGCAGCAACGTCTGCGGCGGGAGCGGGCGGGCGGCGCAGCGCGGCATTTGCTGCCTTGCTGTGTTGCCGAATGGTTCAACAGCCGCAAATCAGCTGGTTTGAACTGGCGCTAATGCCTGGCAGCAATGTGGCCTGGCGGGCTTGGACCCGCCAGCAGCTCACCCGCGTTGTCGAGGATGTACATCACGTGCCGCTCCACCTTCTGCAGGCGCACCCGCAGGTAGGCTCGCAGCAGGTAGCGAATCCGCGACAGCTCGCTCATGAAGATCTCCACCACCAGCTTCATGTCGTCGTTCTCCTTTAGGAGCTCTATTTGCTCGTCCTGCGGGCGGCGGCGGGGGGCAGCACAAGCGGCGGCAGCTGGCTGTCGCTGCCTTTCGGCGCGATGAACATGACGCCTTGCCTGGTGCTGCTGCCAGTCCAGCCGCACCTGGTAGTCCATGTTGCTCTCTATGCGCCCGACCAGGTCGGTCTCAAACTGCAGGATTTCCGGCGCCGCCTTCTCGTTCATCAGGGCGCTCTTCAGCTGCTCTGCATCGCTGCGCCCCGAGGTGCTGGCGGGGTTGGACTGCAGAAAATCAAACTCCGCCGTGTCCTGAGTCTCCATGTTGTTTTGCGGCGGTGATGAGCAAAGCAGCCTGGTTTGATGGCGGTCCCTATAAGGAAGAACGACAAGACGCGAGTGCGATGGATAGCGCGATCACAGAAAGCTTTTCATAGCGGCGCGCTGCTGCGCCTGCTGTGGCGGAGCGGGCGGGTGGGCCGAGCCAGGAGGCACCACAGCCTACAATAAATCCTTGTTTATTCGTAGGTCGTGGTGGAGAACGCATTGCTAAACAAGAGTAACAAGCAGATCAGGCAGAAGCTGAAGATGGGCGCACACTGGGGCAACAAAAGCACTGCAACAAGTAGCACAGCCAGGACCTGCTCAGTCCTCTGCAGCGACTAGAGTCGGCTGCATGATGGGCTATGCATGATGGCCTGCTGTGCAATCGCCACACAAACCATCTTGTCCACCTGCTATGTGCCTGTGTACTGTACACAACCCCACATGTGTCCGCTCAAGACACCACTGCAAATACCTTACAGCTCACAGTTCTCAGGGCGGGCAGCCACCATACACTGGCAAATCATCATTCACTCTCGCTGTACAATGGCTTACGATGATGCTACAGCCGCGAAACACGAAGGGCACTACCTATTGTCCTGCTAGCACTCGCCTCAAACGGCTCGCTCTACTGGCACTCTAGTCGTGCCGCTGCCTCACCACAGCCCAACCTGCTTCTTGGCCATCTGCTGCCGCCAGGCTGGCATCGCCTTGAAGGCCGCGCGATTCTTGCCAAACACCTGAAGGCGGCACAGCCAGAACGAGGCGGTTGGCGGGGATGGGTTGGGTGCGCAGCACAGGGCGCTTGGCCATGCCCCCGCCCCCCCCTCAAACCTTCTCAAACTCCGACTCCGACAGGTACGACTCCTTGCTCGCCATGTCGATGCCACTCTCCACACGCATGTCTGCAGCACCAATGGCCTCGCTTGCTGGTGGGCTGGCGCCCTGGGGCAAGCGCTGGCGCAGGCAGCAGCGCTCCGACTGATACAACAGGCCAGAGAGAGCACATTCGCAAGCGTTTCCCTGCCTCTCCTCCACCTCGGCACTCACTCTTCAGCTCCTCGTAGCCAAAGCTTTTGTCGCCAGGCTTCACCTTGGCCTGGGCGGCTTTGGGGGTGCCATCGCCGTTGTTCACGCCGCCCCAGGCCTTGGCTGCGGCAGCGGGCAGCAGGCAGGTGGCGGCCGGGTGAGCATGCCACCACATGCAGGCACTCGCCCACTAAGCACGCAAGGCACTTGTAGCTGCCCTCCCGCTGCGCAAGCCGCTCAGCGGGGCAGCTGCACTGCCTCCGGGCTCACCAGAATCGGCCAGGTAGGTGGATGCCTTGCCTCCCTTGGTCGCATCCTGCAGCACAGTACCAGGGGCCAACAGCTTGGCAAGCCTGGCCAGCGGTGCCGCTCAACAGGCAGCTGCGGGACAAAGGTGGGCCCATGCCGCACGCACCTTGTTCTGCTTCTTCTGCGCCAGAGGGTCTGCCATGGTGCCACTGCAGCAGAATGCCACTGGCTCAGTGCCAGCAGCCAGGGCTGAAGCAATCGGAAGCATGCATCACTGGCTGCATGCAATGCACCGGCCTGCAGGGTGGAAGCCCTGGCAACGCACCCCAGGCGGTCCATCAGCTGCTGCTTGGACTTGCTGACGCTCTCCACGCCCACATTATCCACGGTTCCCTGCGGGCAGGCATCCCAGGCAGGCAAATGAGGGGGCTGGGGGTGTGGGCTGGCAGTCAAGACTTGCACGCTCGCTGAATGGCAGTGGAGCGACACCGCCAGCGATGCACGGCGGCATTGAGCGCAGGCTGGGCGAGGAGCAGACCTTGGCGGCAGGGGTGGTCTGAGCTGGAGGCGCCTTTGATGCTGCTGGCGGTGCGGGGCGTGGGGCAGCCGCTGCTGTCGCTGCCATGGCAGCAGCGGGTGCGGGCGAGGCGGTGTTGGCAGGCGGCGACGACTCCGAGGCCTTGGGAGGCTCCACCACCACCGACACCTTGGCAGGCGCAAACACCAGCGAGATCTTGGGAGACGAGGGGTCCGGAGCCGCCTCCTTGGTTGCTACGGGCAACGGAGACGCCTCCTTGGTTGCTACGGGCGGCGGCGGCGGCGATGCCTTTGCAGCGGCGGGCGGCGGCGATGCAGTCTTGGCAGCAGCGGGTGCCGCAGATGCGTTTGCGGCTGCTGCTGGCGGCGAGGCCGGCTTCGCTGCCGAAGCGGGCGAGAAGGCGGCGGCGCCTACAGAGAGCGTGGGGGAGGCGGGTGCAGCCTGCTGCTGCTTGGCAGGGCTAGCTGTTGGTGAGGGCGCGGCCGGCTCAGCCACGGCCTCCTGCTGCTGGCTGCTCTTCTTCTTGTTCTTGCGCTTCTTCTTCTTGCCTGCGGTGGCAGCCGCTGATGCGCTCTCCTGCTCCTCCTGCTCCTCCTCCTCGGCCTCCTCACCGCCCCCCTCGCCATCTGCCGTCACAGACTCTGAACTGGGCTTGGGTGCAGCCTCTGCCGGCGCCGCTGCTGCCACCGCCGCCAGCCTGATCTCAAACTTGGGGAAGAGCTGCGCGACGGTTGGGAGAACACTAGGTGAGCGCAAAAGTACAGCAGCATGCAGGTAAAGCAGTGCTGCACCAGCTGCGGGCAGCACCCACCTGCTTGAACTCCGCCGCCTCGTGGCCCTGCTGCTGGCGCAGGTAGGAGGCATCCATCGTTTCCTTCAGCTCTGACGCATGCTTGGCGGCGGTGGCCAGCGTGTCCTGCAAGCAGGCACAGAAACGGCGCTGTCAGCGACAGCTTGCCGCCGAACTTCCATATCGCAGCAGCGCCATGGAATTGTTCCCATGACGAGCATGGATGATCCACAGCGCGACACCGATTGGCAGCTGGAAGCCAAGGAGAGGAGGGACGGCTTGCCCCAAGTGATCAGAGCGCGGCGGGCGCGCCCACCTTGGGGGCGTCTGCTCCCGCCCAGAGGTAGATCTTTGGCGTCTCTCCTACCTCCGCCAGCACCACATAGGCCTGGTCTGCATGGAAGAAGGCCAGAGGGGAGGTGGGAGCGCGTTGCCCACGAGCGCCATTGCCTCGGCGTCCCGTCAGAGCTCCCGCTGGATGGCCGGCGGCTAGCATGGCTCAATCAGATCGCGCTGCCGCAGCCAGGCCCTCACCTGGGCTGAAGAGGCCGTGCTCCTCGGCGAGCACCTGCGTGGGCGCACCACTGCTAAAGTGCCAGACCTGCATGGCTCTAGACGTTGGCCCTGAATGCAGACTCGATCAGATCAAGGCCTCTGAGAGAGCACCTCCCATCTGCCGCGTGGCAAGTTTCTAACTTTCTAAAACTGACAGCCTCCCAAGGCCGCCATAAGCCTCCGGCGTGTCCATTCTCATTGGTAGACACACGGCCAGCCGCACAGGTACAGCCCCATCACAAATTGAACAGTGGTGGGCAGCCTCGCGGATGCGGCTCCACCAGGTGCGCCCCTGCGTTCAGAAAAGCCAATGGTTGCATTCAAGGGTGCCGCTGCGTGGCGCTTCCTTCACTGGCGTGATAGTTGCTCGCCCCTCCTCGCCCTCCCTGCCCCTGCGCAGCCACAATGGTATTGACGCGCTCACAGGCAGCCAAGCAGAAAGCCCACCAGTCGCCGGAGGCACACAGGCCCTCCAAGCACGCCGCGACCGCCGACGCTCAACCAGGCGGGGGCACGGCACAGCCCAGCCAGCCGCTGGCAGACAAGCTGCTCAACGTGCACAGCGGCATGGGCTCCAAGGCGTCCAAGCTGTCCAGGCTGAGGACAGGGCCCTGCTCACACCCCATTACCTCCCTGCCGGGCTCGCCCGCCGTCAGCCCGGGGCCCGGCACCCGCGAGTTCACCATTGCCGCGGTGCAACAGCAGGCGCAGCAGGCTGAGCTTGGCCAAGCGCTCGCCGCAGTGGCAGCAGCGCAGGCGGGAGCAGGGGCTACCGAGGGAGAGCAGCAGCCAGCTGCCGAGGCGTCGTCAGTTGAGAAGCGGCAACCGGAGGGGGAGGAGGCAGCGGCAGGTGGCCTGCAGGCGGCGGCGATTGGGGAGCAGGCAACCGCGTCCGACCCAGCAGCCCCCGTCGGCATGCCGGCTGAGCACCCCGCAGCGCCGCAGCAGCAAGCGCAGCCCCCCGCGCCGCAGCCGGTATGTGGAGTGCTTGGCTGTGAACCTGCGTGCCCTGCTGCCTGCCTCCCAACCTGGCTTGCCCTGAATGCAGCCGTGTGTTGGTCGCCGTTGTTGTGTTTGACAGCTGTCACCCCCATCCCATTCCAGCCCCACGGTCACCCACCTGCCCATCCTGCAGCGGCCCGAGAAGCTGCTCAAGCGGCTGCCGGACAAGGCGGTGCCGTGCGACAAGCTGCCCGACGGCCCCGAGCCTGTGGTGGTGGATGTCGAGTATGTGGCCAGCCAGGACCTGCAGGTGCGGCCGCCTGGCCTGCCAGCCGCTGCGGGTGCTGCGCTCTGTGTGGCAGCCGTCTCATGGCAGCCGCTGGCAGGACGTGTGTGGGATGGTTGGCACGTGGCCTGACCTCGACGACCCTTCCTGCTGCCTGACCTGTGTGCCTGTGTCCTGCCGGTTGGGTGCAGCCCGTGGCCGATTCGGCAGCCGCGGTGGCGGCGGTGGTGCCGGCCCTGGAGGCCGCCGAATGGGTGGAGGCGGTGAAGGCCATCAACCTGCTGCGCCAGCTGGTGGTGCACCACCCAGAGGCCTGCGCCCCGCAGCTGTGAGCCCTGCGCCTTGTCCTCGGTGCCGGCTGATGCCGTGTCACTGCTGGAGCAATTACCTGCACGCGGGCGCTGCCTGGTCCCCTCCTCACAAGCCGCCCCATGCATGCCTGGCCTGCTGCAGCAACACGCTCATGCCGCTGCTGCTCAAGTCGGTGCGCAGCCTGCGCAGCTCGGTGTGCAAGGTGAGGCGGGCCGGCCTGAGGTGCCTGGCGCGTGACGGCCGCCGCCATGCGTCATGCAAACCGCTCGACCCGTGCGCCCCCTGACACACACACACACACACACTTGCACACCCCTGTCCCCCCTCAGACCGCCATCATGGCGGTGGCTGATGTGTACACCACCTACGGCGACCTGCTGCTGCCCCACACCGACGTGGGCGGCCAGCTGAAGCCCACCACCAGCCTGCTGGCCCAGATGCTGCTCAAGTGCAGCAGCAACGACAAGAAGTTTGTGATTGAGGAGGCGCAGCGCGCGATGCAGGTGCGGGGTGGGGTGCACGCGGGAGCTTGCGGGGAGGCGGCCACGCTTCACCTGGCTCACCCGCCAAGCCGCCCGCTCGACTGGCGTGCATCTGCGGCATGGCACTGGGGTGCAGGTGATGGTGGACAGCCTGAGCGCGGGCGAGGCGCTGCGCCTGCTGCTGCCCTATGCCGACCTGCACAAGAACCCCAAGGTCCGCGGCAAGGCGGGCGGCGCAGTGGCGGCAGCGGTGGGCCGCATGCAGCCGCGCGACGTGCTTGCCTTTGGCCACCCGCGCTTGCTCAAGGTGGCGGGCAAGCTGGTCACAGGTGGGTGCTGCACTGTTGAGCAGCACAGCATGGTGGCTAAGGCGGCTTGCCGGCAAAGCCGTGTGGCATGCAGCCTTGCCCAGAGGTGGTGGCGGAACGTGGGCAGACCGCTCCCCTGCCCCTGCTGCCCTCTCCCCACCTGCTTCTCTTGCTGCACCGCTCGGCCCTTGCCCTTGCCCTGCAGACAATACGCCGGATGCGCGGGACAGCGCCAAGAAGGTCATTGGCCTGCTCAAGGCGGCGTTTGCCGACCCGGCGGTGGAGGCGCAGCTAGCGGTGGAGGTGCCGGCCCCGGCGGCGCCGGCAGAGGGCGAGGAGGCGCCCAAGCAGCCCACCAAGTGGGAGGCATACTGCCAGGCCAGCCTGAGCGTGTCGGCGGCGCTGGCGGTGCTCAAGGCGTCCAGCGAGTGAGCGGGACCAGCGAGCCGCGTAATTGAGCGCATGATTGCGAGCAGCCCAGTAAATTAGGTCAGAATGCACTCCATATGATCCAGGGTGTCTGTTGCCCATCCCCACTTGGTCAGAACCAGGGGCGCCCAGTGACCCGCCCCGCCAACCCTTGCACGACGCTTGGCGTCCAACCGTGATTGTAGGCCCTGCATTCTGTTTTTCGTCTCTTCAACCGCCGCATTCTCCTGCACTGCTTGTGTCTCGTGCAAGTGTCGAAACTGATGGATGCTTGCCAGGCAAAGCTAGCACCCTGGTGCTGGGGAGCGGCCACGGCTGACGGTCACAGTACAGCAGTACTCCTCCAGCAGCTCCGTGGCACGTGGCCCTGTGGGCACTCTTTGGCATTTGCAAACGCACATCACCGCTTTGCTGCATCAATTGGATCCCGCCCCGCCGTCCATGCACGGTGCCACCAAAACGGGTCACCGGGTTTAGGCGGCAGCCTCCCTCTCCTGCTCCGTCTACATCCATCAGGCAGCTCGCAGGGCGCCTGAGGCGGGGCATTGCCACGGCGCCCCACAGGCGACGCATGCAGGTCCTGGCGCGGTAGCAGCAGCTGGCATGGCGTACATGAGGACGCAGGTGCAGGGCGAACGGATCCCTTCGCAGCTGGAGGCCCTGGCCCAGGTGAGCGCGCCGGCTGGCCCGCCGCCGCCGCCGCTGCCTGCCGCCACTGCAGCCGCAAGACCCCGAACGGGTCTTCACACGCGGAAACTGGCCGCCCCCAGGCGCTGCCCTGTACCTCATCGAGAGGCGTAAAATGCCGGGGTCTCGCCCTGCCGCCGTGCCGACGCTGCTGACGTGGCGTCCACCCCCTATCATGTCGCCCACGCCCCCTCCGCCCCGCCCGCTCCCTGCGCCCTGCGCCCTGCCCCTGCCCCTGCAGCCCCATGTCGACTCCTACGACTTCTTCCTGGGGGAGGGCATGCAGCACGTGATAGACAACATGGACGGAATAGAGATTGAGCAGCCCGTGAGGTGTGCACAAGGGCTCCGCCGCCGCTGGCGTTGCTGCCAGGCACGGCAGCGCCGGCGGGGCATCGACCATGCTGGCGGGCTGGTGGCTGTTCTATGCACTGCCCCGTGCTGCCGCCGCATCGCTGCCGCTGCGCTGCTGCTGTCGCCGACCGGCGCCGCCCCGCTGCCGCCCCGCCCCGACCTGGCTGCAGCAAGACGCGGCACCGCTTCTGGTTTGAGAACCCCTCGGTGTCGCGGCCCATACGGGAGGACTCGGGGGCGGCGGCCAGCGGCGACCAGCGCCTGTTCCCGCGGGAGTGCAGAGAGGCGGTGAGCGGAGGGGCTGCGATGCTGCTGCTGCGCTGCTGGGCAGTCGGCACCGCCGCGTTGCCGTCGCTGCGGCTGCTGTGCATTGTGCAGCGGTTGTGTGCACACCTGCTGCCGCCGCATGCTGCTGCAATGCGCGATGAGGAACTAGCTCAACACATTCTGACACCTCTTGTGCGAGGGCGGCGCCGCAAGGCGTCCCCGCTGAACGCAACCACGCTGATCACTCCTGAGCGCTCGCTGCTGCTGCATGGGCGGTGCTTGCTGGGCTGCCCCCCCCCCTTCTCCGCCTTCCCACTTGCTTTTCCGTGCCCCCCTGCCCTCACACCCACACCCACACCCTTCCCTCCGCTTCCCTCCCTGCAGCGCACCACCTACAAGGCCCCTTTCACCTGCGACTTGGTCTACCAGGTTGAGGGCATGCCCGAGCAGCGGCTGAGCAAGCGGCTGGGCGGGCTGCCCGTCATGCTGAAGAGCAAGGCGTGCTACCTGCGCAACATGACGCGGCGGGAGCTGGTGGCGCGCAAGGTGGGCGGCGCGGGTGGTGGTGGCGGCCCCAGGCAGCCAGCCACGCCACGACACGGGGCTAGTGCTTGAAGTGCAGCAGCGCGGCGCGGCAGGTTGGACAAGAAGTCCACCCTGTGCCCACCACCCCCGCCACCCACCCCGCATGCATGCGCCCCCCCTGCCTGCCCCGCCTCAGGAGGAGAGCAACGAGTTTGGCGGCACCTTCATCTGCAACGGCATCGAGCGCATCATCCGCATGCTGGTGCAGGCAAGGATCGCTGGGGTCAGGCTCATGGCGGTGGAAGAATACCCGTTGTAGGAACACTCTGCCGATTGCAGCGCAGGCTGATGGATGGGCGGGCCCTCGGCGGGCTTGCCAGCCGCGACCCTCGCTGCGTGCTGTGCCGACGGGCTCGCTCGTAGCGCTGCCCGCTAGCCACGCCGCATCACCCGGCCCGCCCGGCCTGCCCGCAGAACCGGCGGCACTACATCATGGCTCTGCGGCGGGGCGCGTACCACAAGCGGGGGCCCTCCTTCACCGAAATGGCCACACTGATCAGGTTGGGAAGGCGGTGTGTGTGTTTATGTCGTTCAGTGTGTCGGTGGTGTAGTTTTGGGTCGTTGTGGCGGCCGGTGGATGAGGGTGTGGTCAAATGCGGCAGCATAGGCCGCCACTCCCAGCCTTGGCCGTCAGCTGGGCCGACCTTGCTCGCGTGTGCTGTGCGGCGGCTGCAGGTGTGTGCGGCAGGATGAGAGCAGCCTGACCAACCGCTGCCACTACCTGGCGGACGGCTCCTGCGTGTTTGCGCTGACCATCCGCAGGGCAGGTGCGGTGGTGGTGTGTGTATGGGTGGGTGGGGGGAGGGGGCGCACGGCTGGCGTGTGAGCCCAGCATTCGTCCTGCTCCCCATCCCTGTGGACTGGTCATCCATCCTCCCCTGCGGCCCCACCCCGACACGCCAAACGCATGCACACGCTGCCCCCAACCACCGCCACCCAAACACATGGTCAATACCACCAATCGTTCTTCCCACCCCTCCTCAACCTAGCACACACACACGCACCTCCCCTCCCCCCAACACACAGAGTACTTCATCCCCGCCGGCATCGTGCTCAAGTGCTTCCTGGAGGTGTCTGACCGCGAGCTGTACGGCAAGCTGGTGGGCAGCGTGGCGGCGGGGTCGGGCCACCAGAGCTTTGTGGCGGAGCGCGCCGAGCTGCTGCTGCGACAGGCCAAGCAGTTTGGGCTGCACACCAGGTGGGGGCGCGCGCGGTGGCGGTGGCGGGGTGGGGCTGGCCGGTGTGAGGCCTGGTAGCGCGGCCATGCACACCTTTCAAGGCGCCATTCTCATTAGGGTGGCAGGCAGGAGGCAACCGCGTGAAATCAACCAGGGTCGCGCCTGGATGGAGTGCCTGCCTGCCCAGCCCGCCGCCACCGCTCGCCTGCCTGCAGGGTGCACTGCGTGGAGTACCTGGGCCGCCTGTTCCGCGCCACCTTGGACGCCCCAGACCGCAAGACAGACTACCAGGTGGGGAGGAGGGGGTGGCTGTATGGGGGGGGAGGCGGGGGCTGAGGCTGAGGCTGAGGCTGAGCGTGGCTGGCTGGCAGCTGGCTGGGCGCAGCTGGGCTGGTTGGCAGCCTGCTCCCCCACGCCCCGCGGCTTCGCTCTCGGTCCTCCCTGCTCTCCCGCCTCCTGCTGCCTGCCCTGACCTGGCTCCCCACGCCTCTGTGCAGGTGGGCGAGCAGCTGCTGCGCGACCTGCTGTTCATCCACCTGGACCAGCCGGCCGACAAGCTGCAGCTGACGGTGCAGATGCTGCTCAAGCTGTACGCGCTGGTGAGCTGTGGGTGCCAGCGTGAGGCCTCTGCGACCTCCCCGCCACAGGCAGCTCTTCCTGACTGCCCCACAGCGGGGCACGAACGCACAAGCCCGCACTCCCCTGCTCCTACTTGCCCCTCACACCCTAACCACTCGCCCCACCGCTCCCTGCCTCCCCTGCAGGCCGACCGGCAGTGCGGGGAGGACAACCCCGATGCGCTGACGCACCACGAGGTGCTGCTGCCCGGCCACCTGCTGCTCAAGGTGCTGCGGGAGCAGCTGGAGACGGCACTGGAGGCCTTCCGCCAGCAGGTGCGTGCGCCGCGGCTCTAAGCTAGTCTGCTTTCCACAGGGGCTGCATTTGAGGAAGGAGCAGGGTTTCAGAGTAGGCAGGGCGCCGGGGGAACTTGCAAACAAAGTATCGCTGTTGAATGAATGAGGGCATGGCTCCACGGGGTGCGCAGGTGCGGCGAGACCTGGACACGCGGCCCGAGGTCGTCAACCTGCAGGACGAGCAGTACATCCGCAAGACCGCCGAGCGCATGCAGGATGTGGTGAGGCCTGGGGCGGGCAGACGGTGCCCGCTCGCCTCCCTACCGCACGCCTCGAGTGATGCGCACAGCTGCCCCCTCTTGCACACACACACTCTCTCTCTCACACACATGCACACCTTCAGGGCGCCAAGTTTGAGTACCTGCTGAACACCGGCAACCTGGTGAGCCGCAGCGGGCTGGACCTGTCCCAGTCCACAGGGTTCACAGTGGTGGCGGAGAAGCTCAACTTCTTCAGGCAAGGGCCCACACGCGCACTGCTCGCAAGCCACACGCTCACAGGCCGCGCGCTGCTCCCTGTATAACCCGCACCTGCTGCTGCGCTGTGCTTCGCTGCTGCCACCGCTGCCGTGCTGCCTGGAAGATGCCGTCCGGGGGGCTGGCTATGACGAGCTTTATTTCTTGCAACCCTAGCGGCCTGCGGCCGCGCTGAGGGCAAAGCAAACTTCCAATTGATCCTACCGAGCCTCCCCCCACTTCTGCACCGCTGCACCTGTGCCTGCACCTGCCACCGCTGGCTGGCTGCCCGTGACACGCGCCGCCTGCCGCGCTGTCCCCTCGCCTTCGCCGCTGCCGTCAACAACCCAACCCCCACCATTTATTTCTAAACAACCAGCGTGTGCTTCTGCGTCGGCTTCCGCTGCAGGTACCTGAGCCACTTCCGCTCCATCCACCGCGGCGCCTACTTTGCGGAGCTGCGCACCACCACAGTGCGCAAGCTGCTGCCCGAGTCCTGGGGCTTCCTGTGCCCCGTGCACACCCCCGACGGCTCGCCCTGCGGCCTGCTCAACCACTTCACCGCCGCGTGCAGGTGGGTGGGTGTGGGGTGGGGTGGGGTGGGGGGCTGGGGAGGGGAGGAGCTGGAATCAAGGCTGGAAACCTGCAGAGGGGGAAAGGGGCGGGCCAGGCGTGGCAACCACACTGCAGCCATGGGCTGCCCCGTGGAGCGCACGCCCACACATCCTGGTCTGGCCGAATTCGGCGCTGCTGGCTGCTGCTGCTGCTGCAGGGTGGTGACGCATGAGTCGGAGGAGCCAGAGGAGGTGCTTGCGGCTGTCACCAAGGCAAGCGCGGGGGTGGGCTGGCCAGGACGCTGCCACGGTTGCACTTTCGTCCCGGTGCCGGTGCAGGGCAGGCGGGCAATGCACCTCTGCGGGGCATGCACCCTGGGCTTGAGCTGGCAGTGATGCCCAGCTGCCGTGCCGCTCCTTCGCCTGCAGGTGCTGGGCGGGCTGGGCATGGTGCCTGTGGCGCCCAACCTGCCGGCGCCGCCGACCCCGGGCCACCTCTGCGTCCAGGTGGGTGTCCGGTACTGTACTGCTGGGCACCTGTACCTTGCACCGCAGCCCTGCGGGAAACATGCGTTAAACGTGGGTTGTCAGTTTGCGCTGGTGCTGGCAACCGGCCTGTTGGCGTGTCACCTCCTGCGCTGCCCCGGCCGCCCTCCCTCTCACCGGGCCTGCTTGGCCCCCCGCTGCTGCAGGTGGATGGGCGGGTGGTGGGCCACGTGCGCGCCAGCCTGGCGGGTGCCATGGTGGCGCACCTTCGCGCCATCAAGGCAGCCAGCCTGGCAGCGGAGGAGCAGCTGACGCCAGGTGGGCAAATGCAGGCCTCCAGCAAGCCCGCGGAGCCGCTGCCAGCAGCCAGCTGCCGCACGGCGGCTGCCATGGCTGCGCGACTGCCCGCCTCCAGCCCACCCGCACTCACCCCCCCAACACGTGCTGGCGGCCACCCCTGCCCCGACCCCGTGCGTCCCTGCAGGCGCCACGCTGGTGCCGCTGCACGATGAGGAGATGTCTGTGCCCAGCCATGCCGAGGTGGTGCACATCCCGTATGAGCGGGGGGCGCCCTACCCTGGTATCTTCATCTTCACTCAGGCACGCACACCTGGGAGGGAGGTGCTGCATGCATGCCTGGCGTGCTGGGCGGCTCTGCAGGGCACGCACCTCGGCTGGACGCGTGTCCCGGCGGCCCCTCTGCCGCCACCCGCCTGCCCCTGCCCCTGCCCCTGCCCACGTCCCCGCGCCCGCACCTGTGTCTGCCCCCACCGCAGGCGGCCCGCATGATCCGCGCGGTCAGGCAGATTGCCAGCGGCGCGGCAGAGATGATTGGCAGCCTGGAGCAGAACAACATGGCCATTCGCATGCCAGACGGCGGCGAGGGCGGCACCAAGGGCCTCAAGTTCACGCATGCGGGTGAGGCGGGCTGGAGG
>NW_005435086.1:2067547-2068105 GCF_000147415.1 Chlorella variabilis | reverse complement strand
CCACCCACCCCACGGTTCACGTATTGTGGTGCACTTTCCGACTGGCCTCCCTCACGTCCCCCGCTCGCCGAACCCTGCCCCGCTCCCTTGCCCACCCTGTCTCACCCCCACCCCACCCGTGCCTCCACCCACACACCCACCCACACACGCCCTCACCCCCGCCGCCCCACCCCCGCAGAGTTTGCCACCGGCTCCATGCTGAGCGTGGTGGCCAGCCTGACCCCCTACTCTGACTTCAACCAGTCCCCCCGCAACATGTACCAGTGCCAGATGGCCAAGCAGACGATGGGCACGCCCGCGCAGGCGCTGGCGCACCGCACAGACAACAAGATGTACCGCATACAGACGCCGCAGACGCCCATCGCGCGTACCAAGCGGTGGGGGACCGCCTCCTGCCTGTGCTGCTGTGTTGCCGCTGGTGTGTGGAGGGGGCAGGCACGTGGCGACCCCGGGGCGCATGCGCAGGCAGGCAGGCAGGCCCTGCTGCGCGGCGCCTGTGCCCACCCGCTCACCCGCTTTTGCCCCGCCGCTCTGCCCGCCGCCCCCAACTGTGCCGAC
>NW_005435086.1:2063292-2065524 GCF_000147415.1 Chlorella variabilis | reverse complement strand
GGGCAGCTGCTGGAGGAGGCGGGGTTCACGCGCAACGGAGGGGAGGTGCGGCGCCGCTCGCGCCCACGCTGCCGGCAGCCTGCGATGCTGCCTGCTGCTGGCCCTCGCCGCCGCCTCCCCACGCCGCCGCCCGCATGCGTGCCCCCTCGGCTCCTTCCCACCAACTCACCCGCCTCACACACAAACGCACATGCGCCATCCTCATACCCGCACATGTACCGCGCGCCCCCCCGGCCGCAGGTGATGGTGAGCGGGGTGACGGGCGAGCCCTTCCCTGTGGACATCTACATTGGTGTGGTCTACTACCAGCGCCTTCGACACATGGTGTCAGACAAGTTCCAGGTGGGGCGGCACGGCACGCTATGCGTCCTTCCAGGAGCAGGCGCCGTGGCGCACGGCTGCGGCAGCAGCAGGGCGCGCCAGCATGCAGCCAAACGGGCCCTGAATGGCCACGATGGAACAGGCGTGGCTGCCGCGAGCTGGTCCTTGTCGGCGCCCCGTGTTTTACCACGGACCCCTGCCGCCTCCTGCCTCCTGCCTCCCGCCTGCCCCCGCCCCCGCCGCAGGTGCGCTCCACGGGCCCCATCAACCCGCTCACGCGGCAGCCCATCAAGGGGCGCAAGTTTGGGGGCGGCATCCGGTTTGGCGAGATGGAGCGCGACTCGCTGCTGGCCCACGGCGCCGCCTACCTGCTGCACGACAGGTGGGGGCGGGGAGGGGTCCAGCCCGGGCGCACACGCCGCTGATGTATGTGCTTGTGTCTTCACTGGTGTGTGAATAAACATGTGTGGGACTCACAGGCGTGGTGCGTCTGGTGGTCCCTGCTGCCTGCCTGCCCGACCCTGGCCTCTCGCCTCCCCTCCCCTCCCCCCACACCCCCACCTGTTGTCATCCGCCAGGCTGCACTCCTGCTCCGACTACCACGTCATGGATGTGTGCGCCAACTGCGGCCTCCTCATCAGCGCCGTCAACGTGCCGCACGCGGCGTCGGGTGCGGGGCACGGCATGATGGTGGTGGCTGGCGGCGGTTGTGTGCTGCGGCGCTGTTGTGTTGAGCTGTGTTGTTTGTGGTGGGGATGGCGAGCGTTCGGCCATCCCGAGTCTGTTGGGTCGAGGTGTCCGGCTGCCGGCTGAGCGGGCGTGTGGCGCTGCCTGCTGTGTGCAGACGCGATGGGGGTGCGGGCCACCAGCGGCGAGGCGGGCGGCCGCGGGAACACCACGTGCCGGCTGTGCACCACAGGTGCGCTGAGCACGCTTCGCGCGCCAAGCCGCCTGCTCCTTGGCATGCCCGGTGGCCGCCGCTCTCCTGAGGTCTCACCTTCCGCCAGCGGGCCCCGTCCCTCCCTCTGTGCCTGCCGCCGCTTCCCGCGGCTCATCCTCGCCCCCCGCCACACCGCCACCCACTCCCCGCCACACCGCCCGCCCCGCAGGCAAGTATGTGGAGCGAGTGGCGCTGCCTTACGTGTTCAAGTACCTGGTCAGCGAGCTGGCGGCCATGAACATACGCTGCAGCCTGGACCTCAAGTGAGGAGGGGCGGCCGGCAGGGCGGCGCGCGGCACCGCGGCGGGCGCGGCCCGCGCGGGAGCGGGGGCCAGCAGCGCCGGCCAGCAGCCGGCAGCGCGGCCCTTGCAGAGGAATTCCTGCCCGCGCCGCGCGCCAGGCCATGGCAGCGGCAGGACTAGGTAGCGAGCGAGAGAGTGAGCGACACGTGACAGGCCCGCCTAGCAGCGGCCGCGCCTAGACAGATCCCGCACCACTGGGCATGGCCGGGGCAGCTGAATGTAATGGCAACCATAGGCTGTGTGCGGGTGATCAAGTTACTTGTTTACACGGCAGCGGCACACAGCCCAGCCGGCGCCTCAAACAGAGACGCAGCGGTGTACCAGCTGCGCATCTGAGGCGGGCGTTCCGGTTCCGGCCGGCCCGCCGCTCAGCCTGGCGGTTGCTCCTGCTGCGCCACCTCAGGTCGCTGCCGCTGCCGCTGCTGCTGCTGCTGCGCGTCGGCCCCCTCATCCTCGCTGTCGTCCAGCAGCTCCACACACTCCTCCTGAGCGCCCTCCGGCACAGCAGCCGCAAACAGCGCCGGCACCTCTGTGCCGCAGCCCTGCGGCATGGCAAACACCGCCGCCTGGATCTCCTCCCGCTGGCACTCCAGCGTGACCGCCAGCACCGCCGCCTGCTCCTCGTCTATGGCCGGCAGCGCTGCGGCGCTGCCTCCGCTGCCGCCCGCC
>NW_005435086.1:1997390-2062682 GCF_000147415.1 Chlorella variabilis | reverse complement strand
GTCACCCAGTCCACTGCATCCTGCGGCTCCTCATCCCCTCGAGTCTCCTGAATGGCCAGCTCAGCCCTGCAGAGAGCAGGCAAAGGGCGTGCAAGCACAGGGAAGACAGCCAGGCACGGCGGTCAGGCGGGCCAACACCAGCACCTGCAAGCAGCCGCAGCCTCGCGCTCTGGCAAACTGCGATGCCTGTGTTGCATCATGTGGCACACACTCCCACCTTTCTCTCTGCACGCTGGTGCTGTGCATCAGCAGGCGGATGGCCTGCTCGCGCACGCTGAGCTGCGGCGGCGGCGGGTGGCCGGCGCCAGCTGCACCCACATCCTCCTGCTCATCTGCATCTGCGCCCGCCTCCCGGCTGCTGGCATCCTCGCTCCCATGCTCCCCTCCATCGCTGCCATGCTCCACAGACTCAGATTCAGACTCCTCTGGCGGCGGCGGCGGGTCGGGCTCCCTTGCCCGCTTGCGTCCGCGGCCCCGGCCTGCCAGCGCGGATCGGCCTCTCCCGCCGCGGCCTGCTGCTGCCGCTACTGCTGCTGCTGCTGCCGCTGCTGTCACCGCCCTGCCGCGCCTGCGGTTCCTGGCAGGGGGGGCCGCCGCACCAGCAGGGTTTTGCTGGGCAGCGGACGCCTCAACGCCCTCCATGGGGTAATGACAGCGGCTGGGAGCTGAAATTGAATCTGGGCAAAGGGAGGGAGGCGATGGCAGCGGGTTTGACGATCGTGGTAAACTCGCTCCGCAGGCTGGGGCGTGCAGACAGCCCAATTTCGATCTCATCGATTCGAGGCCGATGGCGCGGAAAAGAGGACGGGGATGCAAGACAGCAGGCACCGCACGCCAATGGCGGGCGGCGAAAACCGACCCTGTTTGATCTCTGCGGCCCCCCATTCAATTGAATTACTGCCCACTGGATTAGTTCACGCCTCGGCTGGCGGAATATGGCGACCCCGTTGCACCCGCCTGGTGGGCGGAAGACCTCGCGCTGGCTCTGCTGCCTGAGCTCTACGCCAACCAGAGAGGCGGGCAAAAGCGCCGCCGGGCCGGTTGTGGGCCCCGCGTCCAAGGCGCTGGAGGTGAGTTGCGGGTGGCGGCGCCGCAACCGCCGCCCAACTCAGCTGCTGCCTCCAGTTCAGTGCTGTGGTCGCTCTCCTTCCCCTCTTGCCAGGCACACATGGCGGCCATTCGCCGCAGCTCGCCGTCTCCGCCGCCAAAGTCCACGCCCCTGTCTGATGGACTGAACGCGGTGATCCCGTCGCTGCGGCCGCAAGCCATCACCATCCAAGCGGTGGCCGGGCCGCCCCCTGATGCCCACTCCTTCACCTCTCCCCAGGCAAGCCTCCTTCGGTTTGCAACACAGTGCTGCAGGCAGCAGGCATCAGGGTTGCACGTCAGATTGTGCAAGCATTCCACCTTGCCGTGTGCAGGCGCCAGCCCGCCCCAGCGGAGCGCTGCCACAGCGGCCCGAGGGAGCAGGCCCCGCTGCTGGGGCTGCCCCACCCAGTGAGGCAGGGTCTATCTCGCCAGGTGCAGACCTGCTGCTGGACATGCTGCCGGTGGAGGGTCAGGAGCCCACGGGTGCATCCCGCCGCACTCAGCTGCCCTCCCTGCCCCTGCTTCAGATGTGCCCAGCAGCAACAGCAGTACCAGCAGCATGCCCCGACTGCGGAGCAGCGGCAATGCCTTGCTGGTTGTGCCTGCCTTGCAGGCTGCGCCCAAGCCAGACGCTGCGGCAGCGTCGGCGCCCAGCGCCGACCAGGATGCCGCGCCTCACCCCAGGCAGCCGCTGCCTGCACCCGCGCGTGCTTCCAAGGAGCCTGCACCTGTTGGCGCGCCGCCTGGCCTGCCTCCCGTGCACCCTGTCTCTGGCGCACGTCCCGCTCGCGTTAAATCCGGGCGCAAATCGGGGGCAGGGAATGGGACGCCCAGTAAGCCCAAGGTGCGCGGTCCCCGTTGCGGCTGGCTGTGTGGACTGGTGGTCACCCCCATGGGTAAGCGCCAGCGCTTTCTTGCTCACTTGAACAGGGTTCGTGCCTGCAGGCGCCACGTGCCGAGTCGCCGCCCCCCAGCCCGCACTACAAGGCGCCCTCTCGCACCAGCCTGAAGCCGCCGCCGCCCGGCAACCTGGCCCAGGCGATGAAGGGGCTGGCTGGCGTGAGCCCGGTGGACCCCATTGCCGACCTGCATGTCATTAGGGCCGCTGCGGTGCACAGCAAGGATGCTTTGGAGCCGCAGGCAAGGGGTGGCGGTTCTGCTGGCACCTCTGGCTGTGCCGCCGGTCATGGGTGGGCAGCCGTGCCAAGGCAGACAAGCATGTGGGCCGGCCACAGTTACCGTTGGCAGCAGCTGCTGACGCGGCCATTGCTGATGCGGCTGTCCCTTGCTATGTGCAGCTGACGGAGGTGGTGCCGCTGCTGCTGCGCGCCATGCGGGCGCCGCGGCTCAGCACTGCGCGTGCCTCCATCCTCACCTTCAAAGACCTGTTTGTGAGCATGGCGCCACGCGGAAACTGAGTGCCACCCGCACGCCATGCCATCCACATAGCCTGGCTGGAGCATGAGCAGGCTAAGGGCTGACTCCAGCCTTGCACCACGACCCCTCCTGCTTGCCCGCAGCTTTGGCGACGCAATGTGCAACCATGTGGCCGACGACAGCTCCCCCACCAGCAGCAGCCTGCTGGCTCTGATGCAGAAGGCCACGGGCGGGGACCTGAACAGCAAGCGCATCGCTGGGGACGCCAACGACTGCCTCATGTGAGGGACGGGCGGCACTTGCGTCTGCGCATCTCCCAGCCGGCAGTGCCTGTTGGGCACTGCGTCACATTGCCAATCCTTGTGAGGGCTCACCTTGCTGCTCCTTCTCACGTGCCGTCGCCTTCGCTGAGCTGCTGCAGTGCCATGGTGGAGAGCGTGTCGCCCGCCGCCTGCCTCTCCATGCTCACAAACTACTGCGTAGCGCCCAAGGTAGGCAAGGGGCGTCGGGTGTGCCCTTGGGTGTGCCCGTGGAGGCTCGGCTGCTTTGTCCCACCCTTCCATGCACGCCACACAACCACCATCCCCGGGCCTGACGTGATGGCGCAGACGCATGCCTGCATCCGCTCCAAGGCTGGAGCGGTGGTGGTGGCGGCCGCGTACCGGCTGGCGATGACAGATGTCAAGGCATTTGACGAGGTGGGGTCCCTTCTGGGACTGTTGCTCACATCATGCATCACCCTCTCATCCGCTGTGGTTGGCCACCTCCTGCAGGACACCATGGTGCGCTGCCTGAGGCTGTGCGAGCCCCTGCTGGCGGGCGGGGCCGCCTGCCGCCAGGCGGCCAAGAAGCTGGCAGTGGTGGTGTTCAGCGCCTTCGACCAGGGGCAGCACCCGCCTAGCAAGGAGGGCGAGGATGCCTGGGTGAGTGGGCACGGATGCGTGTCCCATCTGGTCTGCATGTACATGTGCACTGGAGCGAGTAGCGTGTACGCATCTCTTCAGCGGTTCTTTTTGGATGTGCTCCTGGCATGCATCGTGTTGCCGCCCCGCAGAGCAACTTCCTGCGGATGCGGCTGGAGCCGGAGCTGGCGGCAGCCATTGCGGAAGTCGTTGCGCAGCATGGTGCGGCCTGCAAGGAGCTGGCGGGCTGCGCCGAGCTGGATGGGTTTGCACTGGGGCATCCGGTGAAGGAGGTTGTCACCAAGCTGCTGCTGGCGGCAGAGTAGAATGCTGGCGAGGCAGCAGTTTAGGTGGTGCAGGAGCAGCATGAATCTGTTATGTGATGCGTAATCATCGTTTATTGCCACCGGCATTCGTTCATGAGTCGACAGCACGGTAACAGTTTGGCTGGCGCTGGCACTGTCTTCATATGTTGGTGGGGAGCCCCTGAATTTGCCTCCTCTGTATTGTGACTCCTGTAATCGAAGTTCTGATGGCGGCAACATGAAAATAGTGATGATCTAACTATATGAATGGTCTTGGCTGCTGTGCGGCGTGCCCTCCCGTATGGCGGCTCGCTGGCGGCGGCATGCCAAAACCTCCCTGACCGGCTGGTGGCCTTCTTCTTGTGTGCAATTCACTTCCAGGACCTGCACAAGCACCGTCGATCGCCACAGTCTTCTGCAGGTGGGCTTGCCTGCCTTGGTTTGCTGCGGCGGTGCACGCAGCCCGCGATCGGTGGCATTGCCGGTGATCGCAGCGCTGTGATGCCCAGCAAAACGTCGGGTTGAGCGACCGAGTGCACCACCAACAAGAACCCCGGCGGTGGCATGCGGCAGCCCAAGCGACGCCTGGCTCCCAGTGCATGCGCCGATCAATAGGGTTTTCTTCCCATGCCTTGATGTCGAGGGCTTGGGCCGCCGAGGCACGGTCCACGCACCCACGCCCCATCCCCATCCCCTGCTGCAGGCGGCGCCTTGTTGGAGAAAAATGGTGAAGAAGAATGTGGCCGATCTGAAGACGGAAGAACTGGCGGGCAAGGTGGTGTTTGTGCGCTCTGACCTCAACGTTCCTCAGGTAGGGCGAGGGCGGCGGCAGGCAGCGGCAGTGGCAGCAGCAGCAGGTCTGGGAAGGCTCTTTGCTTGCGCTTGGCTTTGCAGCTGCTGAGTTTTAAAGATGGAGCCGCATGCAGACTGTAATTCAGCCTGCAATCTGGGCCCAGTCATCCTCGACGCCCGCGTGCCAGCCCCAGCCGCCCGTCGCGCCGCCCCGCCGCCGATACCCGCAGAACAAGGAGACTCTGGCCATCACGGACGACACCCGCATCCGCGCCAGCCTGCCCACAATCCAGAGCCTCACCAAGGCGGGCGCCCGCGTGGTGCTGACCTCCCACCTGGTGCGCGGCAGAGCGCTGGGAGGCCCACCGCGCCGGCATACCTCGTCTTGAGTTGGAGGAGAAGCTTGGGTTGGTTGGCTGCCACTGCTGAGCGGGCCCGCTGGCCGCGCCGTGTGTGCAGGGCCGCCCCAAGGGCGCCGACAAGAAGACCAGCCTGGCGCCGGTGGCCAAGCGGCTGTCGGGTGAGGAACTGCGCTGCCGCTCGTCGGCTGCCGCTCAGTGTCGCTACCGGCACTGCTCGTTGCAGCCTGTGCTGGTGCGGCGGCCCTGCCCTGCCCTCTGGTGCCTTGCTGGCTGACGAAGCAGCCCCCGCTGCCCGCAGAGCTGCTGGGGCAGGAGGTGCAGCTGGCGCCGGACTGTGTGGGGGATGAGGTGCAGAAGATGAAGGCGGCGCTGCAGGACGGCCAGGTGCTGCTGCTGGAGAACGTAAGGTGAGCGGGCGGGTGCATGGCATGCAGATGCCCGGGAATTGGTTGGTTCATTGGGGCGCTACCGCCCCTGGTGTGCGCTGTGCCCTGCTCCGTTCCCCGAGCTGCTTCCCAGGTTTCCCCGCTCCCACCCTCACCCTCACCCTGCCCTGCCGGCCGCCCACAGGTGGCACCCCGAGGAGGAGAAGAACGACGCCGCCTTTGCCAAGCAGCTGGCCGAGGGCTGCGACATCTACGTCAACGACGCCTTTGGCACCGCGCACCGCGCCCACGCCTCCACCGCAGGTCAGCGCACGGCTCGGGCTGGAGCAGGGCTGGGCCGGTGCTGCTGAGCTTACAGTTCCTTGCCTCCTGCCGCAGCCGCCTGCTCACCAGCCCCTGGCCCTGCCCCCCACCCCCCCTGCAGGCGTGGCTGCCTACCTGTCTCCCAAGGTGTCTGGCTTCCTGATGAAGAAGGAGCTGGACTACCTGGGTGAGCAGGCAGGGACGGGCTGGTGGTGGGGGTGGTGGGGGTGGTGGTGTGTGTGTGTATGTGTGTTAACATGCGCACGCTCTGTACTCCCTGGGTGAGCTGTGCGTGAGGTCTATGCTCCTTTTTGGTGAGCCGGGGTTGGTGCTTGCCCCGCCCGCTCCGAGGGTTTCTGACGCGCGTGCTGCGTGTCCGCTGGCGCCGTGCACAGTGGGCGCTGTGACCAGCCCCAAGAAGCCGTTTGCCGCCATCGTGGGCGGCTCCAAGGTCTCCTCCAAGATCGGCGTGATCGAGGCGCTGCTGGGGCAGTGCGACAAGCTGGTGCTGGGGTGAGGCGCGGGGCGGGCGGGGGCGCTGGGGCCGACGCCTAACTGATTTGTCTAGGGGCATGGCAGGGGCATGGCAGGGGCATGACTGCGGCTGCTTGGCATGGTGGTGTGGAGGGGTGGCCGGCCGATCCCCGGCCGATTGCTGTCTCACACCCGCTCTCCTGCACGCCGCCGCGCGACGCCTCCCTCGCCTTCTTTCCTCCCCGCCCCACCCCGTGCGCAGCGGCGGCATGATCTTCACCTTCTACAAGGCGCAGGGGCTGAGCGTGGGGGGCAGCCTGGTGGAGGAGGACAAGCTGGAGCTGGCCAAAGAGCTCATGGAGAAGGCCAAGGTGGGTCGGTGGGAGGGGGGTAGGGGAGGTAGTACAGTAGGTGGCGGAACAGCGCGGCGCACCCGGTCCCCACCCTCGAGCACCCTACAGGCCTGCACACCCCGCCCTCCGTGCTGCCGCAGGCCAAGGGCGTGGAGTTTGTGCTGCCGGTGGATGTGGTGGTGGCGGACAAGTTTGCGGCGGACGCGGAGTCCAAGGTGGTGCCCGTGTCGGCCATCCCCGACGGCTGGATGGTGAGCGCAGCAGCTGGGGGGGGGGGGGGGGGGAGGGGGGGGGGGGGGGGGGACATGGCGGGTGCCGGGCCGTAAGCCTCCCCAGGGTGGGCTGCCCCATCCCTTCCCTGTCCATTCCGGCGCGTCTCCCAGCCTGCATCCTGAACCTGCCCCCCCACACACGCCTGCAGGGTCTGGACGTGGGCCCCGAGAGCAACGCCCTCATCAACAAGGCGCTGTCCGACTGCAAGACCGTGCTGTGGAACGGTCCCATGGGCGGTGAGGCGCCGCCGCCGGCGCCCGCCTGCGCCGCCTTCATGCATGCGGGAGAGCTGTGATGCTGCATGACGCCAGCCGCTGCCGCTGCTCTCACTTCACCCGACTCCCTCCTCGCTGACCTCCTCGGCTTCCTGCTGCTCATGTGCTTGTGTGCAGTGTTTGAGTTCCCCAAGTTTGCTGCCGGCACCAACGCCATCTCCACGCTGCTTGCGGAGCTCACGACGAGCAAGGGTGAGCAGGGGCGGGTGCCCTGGGGTGCCGCCAGGTGCGCGCAGACTTCCTCCCAGCCTCTGATTATCCCCCCGTTCTATCCTTGGCCGCGCCCCTGCAGGCGCCACCACCATCATCGGCGGCGGCGACTCTGTGGCGGCGGTGGAGCAGGCGGGCCTGGCCGACAAGATGAGTCACATCAGGTGCGGGGGGGGGGGCAGCCCAGGGGCGCGGCGGCGCCAGCAACGTCCAACCCAAATCTCTACAGTGTGTTGTGGATGGTTGTGTAAGCTCCTCTGGCTGTGTCCCTTCTGGCTGTCCCTGTCTTGTCTTGCAGCACCGGCGGCGGCGCCAGCCTGGAGCTGCTGGAGGGCAAGGTGCTGCCCGGCGTGGCGTGCCTGGACGACGAGTGAAACGCGGCGGCCGCGCGGCTGTGACGCCCCGGTTGTCACTTACAGTCGGTGGAAACCAAGGTTGTGCAAGCCCCAACAGGGTGCTATAAACTGCAGTGTTTCATACTTGCTCAACTTCGGCACTCTTTTGGTTGTGAATGCCACACGTACATACATGAACTGCATATAAGTTTAGCAGCTGCACATGGCGAGCGCCGTCTGCGGATGTGCCTAGATGGAGGCCTCGGCGGCGGGGGAGGCATAACCGCCGTCCACCCCCAGCAGACCCAGCACACGCTTCGCCTCGCGCAGCCCGCTCAGATAGGCGCCCAGCACTGCAGGGCAGTTGGCACAGTGGGCGCAGCTGATCAGGGAGTGGCTAGAATGCACGGTGGGCGCAGGTGGTTGGCAGCTGCACACCACGAAAACGCAACACACACACCGGTGGCGGGCTTGTCGCTGGTGGCCTCCCCGGCAAACAGCAGGCGGCCCACGGGGGCCTCCAGCTCGGCGGTGATGCTCTTGGGGTTGCCCACGGCGAAGAAGGAGTAGGAGCCGCGGGAGAAGGGGTCGGCTGCCCAGCGCGTGACGGTGACCTGGATGGGGTCGGGCACGGCGGCGCCGTACAGCTGGCGCAGCACTGCATCGAAGCAGGGCAGGAATGAGGCTGGGCGGCGGTATCGGTGGCCCTGGGTTTATGCGCTGCCGCCGTGCCCGCCCGCCTTCTTCCCCCGGCCTGCCCGGCCCTGGCCTGTCCGCCCTGCCCCACCCCGCACCGACCTGCCAGGCCCTCCCCCACCACCTCCGCGTCGGTCTGCTGCTCCAGCGCCGCCGCCATGGCTGCCACGTGGATGGCCACCAGGGCGTTGATGCCGGGGAAAAGCTTTAATAACGGTTGGCAACTTAAATACACTTGATCGGCCGTTTTACTTTGCCTTGCCCCTCCCCACCCCCAGCCACCACCATCCACCACCCACCTGCAGGCGGTCCGCCAGAACCGATTGGCGCTGCATCACCCGGCGGCGCTGCCAGCTGGCGTACTAAACCTGGCTGAGCTGCCGGGGTTCTGAAGCCTGCACTGCTTAGCTGGCGCTGAGGCAGCAGCTGGCCCATGGGGGCAGCCCTTGTTTCAATAAGCTGCGACCGCACCGGTTGGCACGAGGCATACCAGGCAGAGGCGTACTGTGACGTTGTTGTGTCTGTCATTTTGAATGTCATTCATTGTCTGTCTGTCGGTTACACTTTGTGAGGACAAACGCGGCATAGCTGACCGGCTCAGCGCCAATCCAAGCCAATTCCTTCGGGAACGCCTAATAGAATCGCCAAGGCTTCGGCACAGGCCTCCCCGGGACCCATTCACTACTAGTGGGGGGTACTGCACTTGGCGCGTCGGGCAGATCAAATAATGGTCTAAAGCTAGACGTTAAAACCGGGAAGTGAAGCTTGTGGAGGCTCTTCCCCACCTTTACCTTTACCTTTACACCCATAAGGAGCAAGTGAATGTTACGGGCGCAGTTGTGCTGCTGCAGCTGGACAAGGTGAAGGCTCCATACACAAACGGGGAGAGAGAGGGGAGGGGCGGGGTGCAGACAGAGCAGGGGGGAGAGGAGTCTGATTGGGGCGGGTCTCCCTGGGGCAGTGCGGCCACGCGCCTAGGGGCCCTGGGTATCCAGGGCCCCGGGGCGGCCAGCCGGTCCCAGCGAGAGAGTTCACCGCTTCTTCCTCCTCCCCCCGCCATGCACTGACTGACTGACTGACTGACTGACTGAATGATTTCCACCCGATAAAGCAAACAAACCACAATATAAAGATCAATCAAGGTACAATGCTGTTGTGGGCTCATGGCGTCCCGCGCCTTCTTGCGGCATGCAGCCGCCTGAATGAAATGCGCAGCTGAGCCGCACTGTCCCCAGGGAGACCCGCCCCAATCAAACTCCTCTCCCCCCCTGCTCTGTCTGCACCCCACCCCTCCCCTCTCTCTCCCCGTTTGTGTATGGTGCCTTCACCTTTCCAGCTGCTGCACCACAGCTGGGCCCGTAGCATGCATTTGCTCCTTATGGGTGTAACAGACAGACAGACAGACAGACAGACAGACAGACAGACAGACAGACGGACGGACAGACAGACAGACAGGTGCCAATATATGCACGCCGAAAGAGAGGAGGGGATGGGGGGGTGCGAGGAGGGTGGTGACGATGGTGTGTGGTTGGGGTGTCAAGAGGCACTGGGGGCTCGAGGCAAGGGGGTGAATGCGGATTGAGGGGGGAAGTGGGCATGTGAGGGTTTCAGCGGTGACCGTGAGTGGGGGGCAACCACTGGCGACAGGCAGCCAGGAGGACACAGGTGTGAGTGATGCACACATAAGAGCGCAGGGCGGCTCAGGCCCGGGTCAACGTGTTTTGGGAATGGTGGGCAGGGGGTACTTTCTCAGTTCGGCAATGATGGCATCGGCGATGACAAGCGCGACCTCGGCGGGATTGGCACCCCCCAGGCCTAGGCCTCCCGTCGCTTTTGAGAGCACAATAATTTTTGATATGGCAACACGTACCGGTGAGCTGGCAGGTACTGGAGGAGTGTCAGGTAAAGAGAGAAAAAATAAAGAATGAAGCGCCTCAAGGACAAAAGGGAAGTCAACGTTCTTGGCCCAAGGCAGCCCAGCGACGATGAACTTCAACTTCAACTTTTGGGCAATGGTTGACCTGCGGACCCCGTCCTCAAGGAGCAAGACGACGTGCCAATCGGTGAGAGCGATGCTGGAAGGCGGCTTGGGAGGCGGCTTGGGCTTTGGGGAGGGGGGCTTGGGCGGCGGCTTGGGCTTTGGGGACGGAGGCTTCGGCGGCTTGGGCTTTGGGGACGGGGGTTTGGGCGGCGGCTTGGGCTTTGGGGAGGGGGGCTTGGGCGGCGGCTTAGGCTTTGGAGAGGGGGGCTTGGGAGACGGAGTTGTGGCGCCCGCGGCGGGAGCGACCGGTGGACCGCTCAGCGCCAGAAGCAGCATGGCCAGGGGCAGGACGGTGAGCCTCAGCATGGCGACGAAGCGGGTGCCTGCAGTGAGAGAGGGGGCGTGCACTGCTAATGTTACCAAACTGGTAACATAGGAGCATATGCAGCCGCACCATGTCACGCGTGGGTGGGGTGTCACGCGCCAAACTGGTACCCAGCTGCGCCTCCGTTGGCAGCATCTGATGGCGGGGTATGCAGGCCAAGCGCTGGGTGCTGTAAAGGCCCAGGCGCAGGCGCGTTGCACCCGACAGGTCTACCCTAAGCTGTTAGATAGGGCTGCGCACACTCACTCGGTTGACGCCGCTGTAGGCCCTTCGCCCTTCGCTCGTTGACGACAGCAGCCAATTGGCAAGAAGAAGAACGTCGGGTGAATTTGGCTGCATCTCCCGATACGCCGCCCCAGGCTGTTCACTCACTTCCGCACCACTTCCGCCACCTGCTCAGCACCGCCCCCCCACCCCCACCCCCAACGCTGCACCCCCCACCAGATCCACCGCCAGACCCCCTGCCACCAGAACCTCCAACCACCACGGCCCCACTGCCCCTGCCCTCGACCCAATTGCAATCAGCCGCCACAACCGCCCGCCACGACAGCAGCAGCAGCGCAGCCGGCTAGCCACCCGCCTGCCGGCACCAACAGCAGCCCAGCCAGATGTTGCCATCCTCGCAGCCCGGCTGGGCAGCCCAATCACAGCAGCAGAAGTCGCAGCATTCGCCAGCCAGACCAATTTCCGCAAGGCAGTGGCAGGCGTGCTGCCGCTGTGGTTCCTCAAGGCGGCAGCAGATCAGCTGGCACCAGGGCTCCACCGTCTACTCAGCCTGGTGGCGAGTCGGGCAGCTCGCCACCCCTGACGCTCTCAGCATCATCTCAGATGGAGGCTCCCCCGTCCTCAAACCCGGTGGCGACCCCACCAGCTAGGCAGCAGCCTCCGCGGCATTGCAATCGGCACCGTGGCCAAACTGTATGGACGCTTGCAGGGTCTGGACGTGGGCCCCGAAAGCAACGCCCTCATCAACAAGGCGCTGTCCGACTGCAAGACCGTGCTGTGGAACGGGCCCATGGGCGGTGAGACGCCGCCGCGGGCGCCCGCCCGCGCCGCCCGCATGCATGCGGGAGAGCTGTGATGCTGCATAACGCCAGCCGCCGCCGCCGCGGTCACCTCACCCGACTCCCTCCTTGCTGGCCTCCTCGGCTTCCTGCTGCTCGTGTGCTTGTGTGCAGTGTTTGAGTTCCCCAAGTTTGCTGCTGGCACCAACGCCATCTCCACGCTGCTTGCGGATCTCATGACGAGATCCGCAAGCGGATCTCATGACGAGCAAGGGTGAACAGGGGCGGGTGCCCTGGTGTGATGCCAGGTGTGCTCAGGCATCCTCCCAGCCTCTGATTACCCCTCCGTTTGGCTGCGCCCCCGCAGGCGCCACCACCATCATCGGCGGCGGCGACTCTGTGGCGGCGGTGGAGCAGGCGGGCCTGGCTGACAAGATGAGCCACATCAGGTGCGGTGGGTGCAGCCCAGGGGCGCGACGGCGCCAGCAACGTCCAACCCAAATCTCTACAGTGTGTTGTGGATGGTTGTGTAAGCTACTGCGGCTGCGTCCCTTCTGGCTGTCCCTGTCTTGTCTTGCAGCACCGGCGGCGGCGCCAGCCTGGAGCTGCTGGAGGGCAAGGTGCTGCCCGGCGTGGCGTGCCTGGACGACGAGTGAAACGCGGCGGCCGCGCGGCTGTGACGCCCCGGTTGTCACTTACAGTCGGTGGAAACCAAGGTTGTGCAAGCCCCAACAGGGTGCTATAAACTGCAGTGTTTCATACTTGCTCAACTTCGGCACTCTTTTGGTTGTGAATGCCACACGTACATACATGAACTGCATATAAGTTTAGCAGCTGCACATGGCGAGCGCCGTCTGCGGATGTGCCTAGATGGAGGCCTCGGCGGCGGGGGAGGCATAACCGCCGTCCACCCCCAGCAGACCCAGCACACGCTTCGCCTCGCGCAGCCCGCTCAGATAGGCGCCCAGCACTGCAGGGCAGTTGGCACAGTGGGCGCAGCTGATCAGGGAGTGGCTAGAATGCACGGCGGGCGCGGGTGGTTGGCAGCTGCACACCACGAAAACGCAACACACACACCGGTGGCGGGCTTGTCGCTGGTGGCCTCCCCGGCAAACAGCAGGCGGCCCACGGGGGCCTCCAGCTCGGCGGTGATGCTCTTGGGGTTGCCCACGGCGAAGAAGGAGTAGGAGCCGCGGGAGAAGGGGTCGGCTGCCCAGCGCGTGACGGTGACCTGGATGGGGTCGGGCACGGCGGCGCCGTACAGCTGGCGCAGCACTGCATCGAAGCAGGGCAGGAATGAGGCTGGGCGGCGGTATCGGTGGCCCTGGGTTTATGCGCTGCCGCCGTGCCCGCCCGCCTTCTTCCCCCGGCCTGCCCGGCCCTGGCCTGTCCGCCCTGCCCCACCCCGCACCGACCTGCCATGCCCTCCCCCACCACCTCCGCGTCGCTCTGCTGCTCCAGCGCCGCCGCCGTGTCTGCCACGTGGATGGCCACCAGGGCGTTGATGCCGGGGAAAAGCTTATTGTAGTTCAGGAAGACGGCGAAGCGGCCGCTCAGGTCGGGCATCTCCCTGAGGATGAAGTCGGAGCCGGCATCCCAGAAGGTTGTGTTGAAGACGAGCATGACCTTGTCCAGGAGACCGTAGCCCTGCACGAATGAAGCACCGGGGAAGGTGGGCTGCCGCACATGTGATGCCACCCGGCAGCGGGCTCATGCGAGTGCCGGGGCTGCCCAGCAGGGCCGCAGCCTTCTACTCGCCATGGCAGCAATGGCTGCCGTCTTCTGCTGGGGCAGAGGCGGGGTGAAGGCGATGGCGTCCTGCTTCAGTAGGCCCAGGGAGATTGTCACAATCGCATACTCTGCGCCGTAGGCACCGCCGTCAGCCGTGGTCACGGTCACCGCCTCGGCGCCCCGCTCGATCCCGGTCACCACTGCAGGCATGGAGATGCACGGGCATGTGGCCAGCAGAGAGGCGGATGTGCTCGCCAAACTGCACTGAGCCAAGCATGAGCGCTGTTAAGCGTGAGCGCTGGATCCGGGAGGTGGTAGTCACCGGCACCATACTGGATGTCCAGCCCCTGCTTCAGCACGTCTGCTACCGCGTTGAAGCCCTCCGATATCATCACATCTACGGCTGGGATGCTCTTGGCATCTCCCAGCCGCAGCGTGGACAGCTGGGTGGCGTTGCCGTTGAGCAGCGCCTGCAGGCTGCAGCTGCCACTTGGTGTGCATGCTGCAGGGCAGGGCTGGGCAGCACGGGCGTCACGGCCCAACAGGGCACTACCGCCGTGCGTGGCGCGGTAGGCATACCCGTGCCTCCACACAGCAAAGACCACCCACATGGAATTTGCTTGGCCCACTTCCGAGGGTGTGAAGCTGGATTGGTCGAGGAAGGCAGCATACACGGCAGCCAGCGAAGCGTCGGCGGTGCCGGGCGTCGAGCGCATGCGCTGGATCTCGGGGACAAGCTGCAGCACAGGTGGCAAGGGTGGCCATGAGCTTGTCTTATCAGCACCAGGCGCTCGCCCACTGGTGCCAGGGCAGGGAGGCACTACTGCCAAGCCTCCCTCCCCGTTACCTTGGTCTGAAGCTGGCGGTACGTGCGTGCGTAGCTCAACGGGCTGGCCCGCGTACCGTTGGCGGCGCTGTAAATTGTGAGGCTGTTGTAGTTCTGCTGCGGGCTGACAGCTAGGCCCATGCCAAGGGCCAGGTCGTACAGGGCGTTGCCTGGCTGCCCCTCGTGAATCCACATGGCTCCAGCGTCGACGAAACCGCCAAGGACTTGGATGGAGGCCAGGCGCCCGCCCGCGCGATCCCTGCCCTCCAGCACCAGCACCCGCAGCCCGGCCTCGGCCAGGGTGCGGGCCGCTGCGATGCCTGCCATGCCGGCGCCCACCACGACCACATCATAGTCGCCAGCGGCGCCAGGCCGCTGCTGCAGCGAGCGGCCCAGGCACGTGTGCGCCGCCGCCAGCGCCAGCGCCGCCAGCAGGAGCCGCAGCCGGGCGAAGCGCCAGCAGCAGGGAGTAGCCATGGCGAAAGTGGGAGCAGGCCTTTCCCAGGCACAGCTATGTTGCCTCTGTTGAGCACCAGCGGCGGCGTCGGAGGGGAGCAGGCACCCTCCAGCTGGGAAGCGGGACGTCTCTTGCGGTGGCAGAGCGGATGTGCGGGATTGCTCTTCGCTCTGGAGGACGGTGTGGGCTGCGCGCGGGCAATGATGCGGGCTGCGACGTGGCGCGGGCCACCTTGGACCGAGCCGCAGTCTCCATCCTAACTGCCGGATGATCACGATCACACGCTGCAATTCGAGTGCCCTGCAGCACCTGACCCGGCTTGGCTTCCGCGTTTGAGGCGGCGAGTTCTCTCGCCCAGCACTCTTCTCGCTGCCCACGTCGCCATCTAGCTGCCCGACAAGACAAACGATTGCCGGCGGGTGCAAGTCACCCCGGGGGGCAAGACAGGGGATGGGCAGCCTGCGCCACATGCCCGGCACCTCCAGCGGCGTGTACTTCAGGTTTGGCCGCATGTGACGCACAAGTGCCGTGCTGGAAGCTGGACAGTCCGCGCTATGGCTGCCACCACCGCCCGCCGCCACCGCCACCGCCACCGCCGCCGCGCACCCGTGCCAATTTTCTCGCCCCTTCCCTTACCCCGACTGAAACCTCTCCTCTCCTCAATTCACTCTCATGTAATCAACTCTCATGTAAGCAACCGCCTTGACTTCTCTCTCCCTGCAGGCCTCTGCATCCCGACGACTTTGCCTCCCTCAAGCTGCTGCACCAGCGGCTCTTCCCCCTCGATTATGACGACTTCTTCTACCACCGAGCAGTGCAGGGCCTGGACGGCATTGTGGCCTGGGCCGCGTCGGCGCCGCTGCCGACCCTCACACACCTCAGCGTCGGGCCTGACCTGGCGCCCCAGCTGCAGCAGCCGCAGCAGTCGCAGCCGCCGCCGCCGCCCAAGCAGGTGGGCGTGCAAGGGAGCGAGGCGACTGAAATGCTGGCTGGCTTCATCACAGGTGAGAAAAGGCCTGGTGGTGGAAAAGCCTGCCCGTTGGAGCTGTCCTGCTGGTGGTCATGTCGCCCAGCCAGCCATCCCGAGAGGCAGCCAGCCTGCCAAGCCGGTGCCCTGCCACCTTGCTCGCCTTCCGTCTGCCATGCAGCCCGCTCCTTCCCCGCGCTGTATGCCGACCCTCGAGACCGCCAGCTGCTGGGCCTGGACGGGCCGGAGGTGGACAAGGAGAGCCTGCTGTATGTGCTGACCCTGGGGGTGGCAGAGGTGAGCAGCATGTGGTACGTCTGGTGTGCAGCCTTTACGCAGCATGTGCCCACTCATGCACAGGGAGCCCGCTACCCACCGACCCGCCCACCCACGCCGGCCGTTGGCGCAGCCCTATCAACGCCACGGCATCGCGCGCCGGCTGCTGGACTTTGTGCTGCGCTATGCTGCGGAGACCGCCTGCCGCGCCGTCTACCTGCACGTCGCCAGCTTCAACCTGCCGGCGCTGGCCTTCTACCAGCGGGCTGGCTTCCAGGAGCTGGCGGTGCTGCCCAACTTTTACACCATCAGGTCGCGGAGGGAGGGCGGCGCAGGGAGGGCGGCGCAGGGAGGGTGCAGTGCGCGCACAGTGCTGTGCCCCTCTGGCTGGCTGGCAGGACGGCTGATCTGCCTGTTCCCTGCTTAGGTCTTGATTGCCGCCTGCTGCAGGACGGGACGGCAGCCCATCCCCACCCGGCAGCAGTATGATGCCTGCCTGTTTGGCTGCCTCATCAACCCGCCGCAGCCCACCCCCTGGGGTTCGCTCAACTATGCCGTCATGCCCCTGACAGCAGTGATAGGCAGCCTGAATTCCTGCCTGCCCTGGGGCTCTGACCGGCGCAAGCACCAGGGCACAGCAGCAGCAGGAGCAGGAGGGGCGGCGGCAGCGCCCTTAGAGCTGCGGGAAATGCGGAACGATGGCGGAGGGCCAGACTTGGAGGCGCAGCAGAATGGCCAGCACCCGACAGAGGCTGAGCGGCGGCAGCAGCGGCAGCGGCAGCAGCGGCAGCAGCAGCCTCAGTTTGTGCTCAGCCCTGCCGGTGGCGCATCAACAGGCACCGGCAGTGGCCTGCGATGGAATGCTCTCCAGTTGCCGCTTGAGCAGCAGCCCTCTCTGTGTGTTGGCAGCCCAGCCAACAGCCCGCCTGATTGGCTCCGCAACTTGTTTGGAAGGCGGTGATCGCCGTCGCAGCCTTTCCTTCTTGCTCTCTTTCACAGCACTCACACCCATTCATTCATACCTGCTCCAATGCGCTTGTAAACAGCCTCTGCTCATGCGGGCTTGTGTGTGGGCTTCTTTTGTGCTCTCTCTGTGCAGCCAGTGCAGCAACGGACGGAGGCACACCCATCCAATGCCGGCCTGCAGCTCAGCCCCTCCACTTGATGACAGGCGAGGCGGGCCTGGCGGGGGAGCGTGGCGGGGTGGTGTCGTCTGGCCGCCGGTAGGTGCACCTCATCAGGTGCTCCGCAGCCTTGCTGCGCACGGCAGCCTGCGGGTGGTCCAGGTAGGCTTCCAGCAGGCGGATCACCTTCAGCTGGTTCAGCCGCTCCGCCATGTGCCTGCAAGCTGGGTCCGCATTGTCAGCGGTGTACGGCAGGAGGGGGTGGGCGCCAACCGCTGACAGGATGCATGTGGGAGCAGCAGCAGCAGGGCCAGCAGCCCACCTGAGCGCCTCGTTGGCATAGTGGCGGATGGCGGGGGTGCGCCCGCAGCTGGCGGCCAGCAGCAGGCCCAGCAGGCAGCTGTACTGCGGCATCGTGCGGTTCTCGCAGTGCCGCAGCATCGCGCTGCCAAAGGAGACGAGCAGGTCCAGCAGGGCCAGCGTGGCTGCCTGGCCCACCGCCGCATCACCGCCGTGCAGGCACTCCATCAGCAGCGCCACCACATCCTCCAGGCTGTCGCCCAGCAGCTGTGGGGCAGGTATTGCGCACGCAGTTGAGCACTCAGCAGGTCCGGAGTACGCCCCTGGACAGATCAACCACCCTGTGATGCATACTGCTCGCACGGCAGCTGCTCACCAAATGGTGGTGGATGGCCACTCGTCGCAATGTCAGCAGCGCCGTCAGCAGCGTGGGGACCTCCTGCCTGCATGTGCCGGGTGTCACGCCCGCCATGCACAGAGCAGGTTGGGAGGAGCGCTGCGCATGCATCAAACGGGAGGCAGTCCCAAGCCACGTCTGATTTGCACCTCAAACGCCACCCGCCATGCACCCAGCTTGCCTTCCCAGCATGCCAGCTGCATCCGCCAGCGCCTGCTCCGGATGCGCCAGCGGCAGCAGCTTGGAGCGCGGCAGCAGAACCAGCTCGGCAGCCGCCGCACCAAAGTCTAGTTGCGGGAGCTGGCCTGCTTCTGGTGGGATTGATGGGGTCTGCACACATGCAGGGAGCAAGCAGTGGCTTTTGGTGCCGTCATGCATGAGGAAGTGTGATGACTTCTTGCACAATCAAAGTCAGCACCTGCCGCTTCGAGACCGTCTCCCCGTTGTCGCCGCCAGCCCTGCTGCTGGTGCAGGAGAGGAAGGAGGACAGCTGGGACAGGCGGGGCTGTTTGAGCGAAACCTCCGCCGGCGGCAGAAGCGCCACTTGGCTGCCCTCCTCTGCCGGCTCCTGGAAACTGCTCCTGCCGCTGTCGGCACCTGCCTCGCAACCAGTCTCTGCTGCTTCTCCAGGCATCGAACCTGCCGCTGCTGCCGAATGGTCGCCTTGCCGGCCGCCTAATTCGCTGGCCTGCCCAGCCGCTGCGGCGGCCCCATCTGCTGCACTGACACTGCCCATCCGGCTCTCTGAGCCGTCTGCTGGCAGCAGCGGGTCGTGGCTTGACTCCGCCTGTGGCAGCACCTCCTCGGGAGGCTGCAAGCTGTCGCCATCTGCTGCCTCAACTGCCGCCTCTGCTGCCGCCACCTCTTTGTCCGTCTCGGCAGCCCCACTCGGGACCCTTGCTTCTGCTGTATCCACCGGGGCCCCTTCTCCGGCTTCTGCTTCTCCTTCTGTTGCAGGGGCCGCTGCTGCGACCGCCCGCCGCCGCGGCTGCAGGTCCTCAGCCACCTCAATTGCCTTGGCGTCAATTGCCTCGGCATCTGCACTCTGCTGCTTCTGGCCGCTGTTGCCGTCCAATTCAGGAGAGACCGGCGGCCCACCCGCCTCTGCGACAAAAGCGTTGACCGCTGCTGCGATAAGCGGTTCGGCTCGTCCCCCCACGCTCGCTGCAGGCTCCAGATTGCGGTGCTTGATGGGGACCGTCCCGGGCGGGCCCATTGAAAGGCTCGGCCCCTTGAATGTCTCGGCCCCAGATGCGGGCGGTTTCCCAATGCAGAAGCAGCCTGGCATTGCGGCTTGATATAGAAGTTGCGACAGCAAACAAACACAGCGTTGAAAAAAAATCAGAGACTGGTTTGTACAGCTGGCGGCGTCACCCCGGCACTCCGCTAGCGGCCTGTTTCAGGAGTCATTTCTGGATGCACACTTACATCACACAGTCATCTGCAAAAAAGCTCTCAACAGTAAGTCTTGGTTGGCGACCGGACCAAAAGCAACAGAAGGCACGACGCCCGCCCGCTCCTCAGGGCGTCAACGTCACACCCGGCGGCAGCTCCACCAGCTTGCCAATGAGCTCCACCAGGGTCATGTCGATGTTGGGCCAGGTGTGCGGGTCGCCATACTGTTCCATCAGGTTCTCCTGCAGGTGCAGCATATCAGGCGATGGAACTGCAAGGGCAACCCACACCGCTGCTCTGGAGCTTTGCCAACCCACCCCCGTAGTACACCATCACCCACCTGGCTGATGAGCTTGACCAGCATGATGTTGGCGCCCGTGGGGCGGCTGAGCGGCACGCGCAGCCGGTTGCGCGCGCGCGTGTTGCGCCGCGTCAGAGCCCGCAGCAGCGTCTCCGCCGCGCTCATCTGCACCACCGGCTGCTGCTGGCCAGCGGCAGCGGCGCCTCCGACGGGAGCGCCCCCAGCGACCCCGTTGCCATCCATGCCGCCCAGGCCCAGCTCAAAGTGCTCCTCCAGCGCGCCCTCATCATCACCATCGCTGCTGCTGCCCTCATCCATCTGGTCGAACGGCAAGCCCTGCCCCGCCACCACCACATCTTGCTCCTGCACCGCAAGAGGAGCACACACGTATCCTGGGACACCCAGCCTCGGCAAAATGCTACGTTCCAGCTGGCGGCCTGACAACGCCCGCTGTGCAGGCAAAGGAACCCGTGCCTCTCAAGAGACAGGCCACGGCTCCCGCCGGTGCTGCCAACTCGCTGCGCGTCTCGCCAGTGCCACTCCCGGGCCTGCCCTGCGCACCTGCTGCTGCAGGTCTGCCCCAAACTCGTCCTGGGCCCAGTGGTTGAGCCACGCACCCTGCGCCTCCGCCGCCTCATCAATGTCCGACCCGCTGCCATCTGCAGAGCGCGGCGCAGTCAAAGTCACTCGGGCAGCGCAATTCAGACGTCTGGGGATGGAGGGTGGTTGCAGCAGCCCACAGAGCGAAGGTGGCACCCTCATAGCAGCACAACCTGGCACGTCCCCACCACCCTGCATGGCACCCAGCCAGCCGTACCTGAATCATCCTCCCCCATGTCAGTGTCGGCCCCCTGGCTGCCCCCCTCCTCATCGCTGCTGCCCTCCTCATCCTCCTCCCCATCCGTGCTGGCAGGGGCTGGCGGCATGCCGACTGCCAACACCCCCCCTGCCGCGGGTGGCAAGCCCGGCTGCAGTGGCACGCCTGCTGCTGCTGCTGCTGCTGCCCCGTGCTGATATGGCTGCCATGCCGCAGGCACGCCAACCGCGACCGCCTGCTGGGGATGGTGCGGTGCAGGGCCCTGCTGCAAGGCCTGCCCTCCCTGCTGCTGCTGCTGCTGCTGCTGCTGCCCCTGCTGCAGATGCTGCTGCATCTGTTCAAGCGTCAGCGGCACAATCGGACCGCCCGGATGCTGCAAGACCCACGGAATGCTGGGCCCAACAATCAGCTGCTCGCCCTCCTGCGCTGGCACGTGGCAGCGGCGGGTGGGCGGCGGGCCGTGGTGCCGCACCGTCGCCTGCGAGCCGTGCTGCTCAACCAGCTGCCGGTGGTGGTACACAAACGCATTGGACTCATCAACAGAGTGAAACTTGAACCACAGCAGCGGCTTCCAGGTGACGATCCCCGCCGCCGACGCCCGGACCTGCTGGTCCGCGCCGCTGCTGGGCCCCGCCTCGGCATCCGCCGGCGCAGCCGGCGCCGCCGAGGGCCCAGCCTGTGCGTGGTGCTGGCCTGGCTTCTGCTGCTGCACAGCAGCGTGCTGAGCGCTGGTGCCGACGCCCTGTGCAGCTGCCGCCGCTGCCTGCGCTGCGGCTGGGGTGGTGTCAAACTCGTGCCACACGCCCGCCAGCGTCTGGTCTGTGGCGACAATGGGCGGCAGCAACCCCTCTGCCGCCGCCCGCTGCACCTCAACCGCATCCACCATGCCGTTGAGCGCGGTGCAGGCGGGGTCGCAGGCCGCAGCCTGCAGCAGCGCCAGCACCTCCTCTGGCGCCCACCCCGCGACCTTGCTGTGGTCGATGGAACCCACAACCACCGCTCCGGCTGCAGAGCATCCAGGGGATGGGGGAGAAGTGCAGGCGGTGCAGTGAGAGGCCGCATGGAGCCCTGGATGCCAGACGACATCGGGAGCCCGCCGCTGCTCAGCTGTGAGAGCTGAGCTGCTTCCGTGCTTGCCTGACACGGGGCAGGTCAGGTTGCCGACGCGCGACAGCGACACCTCGTGCACCACCCCTGCAGGTGGGGCGGCAGGCCTCAGCCAGCCAGCGCATGGGTGGAGCCGCCTGCCATCCAAGCACAACCGGCAGCACACGGCTGGGAACAAGCGCCCGTGCTGACCAGCCAGCCTGCACCCCACCAGCCCGCCCACCCGGCCCGCCCACCTGCCAGCCGCTTGCCCCCCTGAGCCGTCAGCTTGGGCAGCACGCTCGTGTCCAGCATGGCGTTGCCGTCGCCGCCGGGCTTCAGCATGGCCGCCTTCATCGCCTTGGGGCGGTCCAGCAGCCACTGCGAGGCGGGGCGGGCAGGCGGGCAGGCGCGGCGTGGGTCAGGCAGCCCAAGGCACGTTGCTGGTGGCAGGGGCAAAGACGCGGCGCCCCGGGGCCGATCACCCACCACACAGCCACCCCTAGCCACACCCACGCCCACACACGCCCACCTGGTGCACCCCCAGGATCTTCTGCTCCTCCGCCGCCAGCCGCTCGTGAGGGATGTCAAACACCAGCAGGCGCCCCAGCGCGTGCTCCGCCTGCATCGCGCTCACCAGGTCCCTGCAGGCAGGCGGCAGGCGCGGTGCCACGGGCAGGGTGGGCCGCCCGCGCTGCGCGTGCAGCGCCGCACCAGCGCTGGACGGGGCGAGGCCCGTCGGCCGGCCTGCTGTGCCTGCTGCGCCCGGCCCTCACTTGAAGAACCCCTCCAGCTGCATGTCTGTCCAGTCCTCCAGGATGTGCATGATGTCATCGGGGTCGCGACCATGCTCAGGCATCTGCGCCAGGCAGGCGGGCACAGGGAGCGGGCGGGCAACGGGGTGAGGCAAGGTGGGCGGGGCGGGACATCACGCCATGCTGCATGCAGCGGGCCGCACAACGAGGGAGGTAGCGGCGGCAGCGGCCCTGGCTGCAGCGGGTCGCCCTGCCTGCACGTTGAGGATGAGCGCGGCGGCGTAGCGGCAGCGGCGAATCATGTACTGCCGCACGCGCGCAAACTCGGCGTCGCGCGGCACCTCCCCGTCCTGCGACACACCGCCGACAAGCCAGCATCACAGAGTGCAGCGTCAGCGCACGGCAGGCAGGTGCCCGCAGGGCCCCGGCCCTCTCCATGCAACCCTTCATCCCAGGCAGCACCGGCGGCGGCGCCCCACCAGCAGCAGCGCGATGCAGTCTGCGTCGCGGGAGCAGTTGGAGCAGTAGGGCGCCTTGTCGGCGCGGAACAGGTTGTCCACAAAGTAGTGCATGGCATCCTGCGGCGGGCGCAGAGAAATGTGTGTGGGAAAGGGGACGCAGCCGGGCGAGGCAGCGGCGTTGCAAGCCAGCCGGCAATGGGATGCGCAGAGGGCGCATGCAACGGCAGGGCGGTGCTGTTCAGCGGACGCATTGCTGGGCAGAGGCGTCGGCCCCGCCCACCTCATCCACGCCGCCGTTGACAAACACGCCCTGGAAGCGCAGCTGCTGGGCGCGGCTCGCCTCAAACACGCGCCGGGCCAGGCGCACAAACAGGGCGTCGGAGTCGGCCGCCAGCGCCTGCGCCAGCGGGTGGCAGCGCATTTGGTGGTGGTGTCGGGGTGCAAGAAACGCTGGGCGTGCCGTGTCCAGTTCTTGGCTGTGGCGTGTACCAACTCGTTCAGGGGACACATTCAGGAGGAACGCTCGGCGTTCCACCGTCCGCCCGGCGGCGCCGCCTGGCCCCAAGGCCAGGCCTGTCAATCGCGCTATCCTCCTAGCGCCCTCACACATGCATTCAACACCCGCACACACCTTGAGGTTCAGCCCGAAGCTCTCGCGCAGCTTGGACAGCCAGACCTTTTCGTTGCTGTCGAGCAGGTCGGCGGCGGCGGAGCAGGTGGCACGCAGCGCAAGCAGGTCTTCTGGGCTGCAGTGGAGAAACACTTCCTCGAGTGCATCTCGGTTGAGGGCCTTCGTCAAGCTGGGGGCCTCCTTCCCCCCCAGAGGCTCCATCGCTTGCCACTGGGCGCCGCGATCCTGTCCGGTGGGAACTCCTGCGAGCGAGGCACACCCTGTGCTGCTATCAAGAGCCCAAATGAGGACCTGGGAGGCCATGCTGCGTGCCTCGCCAAGCGGGCGCGACAGGCTGGCCGCCTTTGGCACATGGACGAGGATGCTCACCTCTGGAGGGTCCCTCTCGTCTTCTGGTCACTGCTGTGCACCTAGGTCTGCCCATCCTGCGCCCAGAGCGCCTCGCATTGCGCGCTCACTGTGTGAGAGTGGTTTTGTGGGCCCTTGCCCCCGTGCTTGCTCCAAGTTGAGCCCTGACAACAGCCTAGAGCGATGGCGCAGCAGGGAGGCCCCTCAGTGGACCATGGCAGGGTGAGTGGTGCGCAAGGTTCCTGCTTCGACTCAGGCAGCGCCCAGGGCCCCTGCCCACGACCGCTATCTCACCCAGCTGCCTCTCTGACATTGCAGGAACCTTGCCCAGACAGGTGCGGCCAGCGAGGCGCTCGCATGTGCATGGCCCCCTGCCAGGGCGCCGCCGCCCCACCGCCACCCCAACCCTTAGCTTTGGGGGGCCTGGCCGCGCTCGAGGGCTGCTTGGGATCTTCTCAGCAGCCTGCAGCCCACCGCTGCTGGCGTGGTGGCCTGCACCCGCCTCGCGGGCAGCGGCGGCTGGCCGCCCCGCCGCTGCCCCCTCTGCAGGGGCAACACCAGTCTGTGCTTTGTTGTGGTGCAGTCTAACTTTCTTCATGCACGCTCCGGCTGCAGGATCCTGGATGACGTGGGCGGGGCGTTCGGTATGGGTGTGGTGGGCGGCGGCCTTTGGCACCTGCTCAAGGGCATGAAGAACAGCCCCAGCGGGCACCGCTTCGTGGGCGGCATCGATGTGCGTGCGCAGAACAGACCACTCGGCAGCCTGGTTGTTGTCTGCCCTGATTGTTTCGGGTCATGGTTGCTGCTTCTTCTTCCCTGCGCCTGCCAGCCGCGCCTCCCTGCACCCACCCTCACATGATCCTGCCTGGCGCGCCTGGCGCAGGCGATCCGGCGAGAGGCGCCGCGCATCGGCGGCAGCTTTGCGGTGTGGGGCGGCCTGTTCAGCACCTTTGACTGCACGCTGGTGGCTGTGCGCAAGAAGGAGGACCCGTGGAACAGCATCGCAGCGGGGGCGCTGACGGGTGCGTTGTGGGGCGCGGGCCGCCTGATGTGGCGCTGGGCATGGGCTGAAGTGTCATCCCTGGGGTGCAGGCCAGCTGGAGGGATGCGCGCAGCTGGCGGGCTGGCCTGTACTGTGCACCTGGCTGCCGACCCCAGCCGACCGTGCCGCCGTCCTGCCCGTGCACCCTGCTGTGCCCTGCCGCAGGCGGCTTCCTGCAGCTGCGCACGGGCCTCAAGTCGGCCGGCAAGTCGGCTGTGTTTGGCGGCGTGCTGCTGGCCATGATTGAGGGGGTGGGCATCCTGCTGACACGCGTCACCGCGCCGCCGCCCGCGCCCGGTACGCCCGCCCGCCCGCCATGCGCCGTGGTCTGCTGCCGCCGCTGCGGCGCCTGCCTCCAGCAGCTGTCTTGGACCTTCCGTGCGCCCCGTGGGTGCCGCTCCCGCGCCCGCGCTCATGTCGCTGCACCTCACCTGTGGCTGGCTGCAGTTCCCATGGTGGAGATGCCGGGCCCCAGCCCCAGCAGCGGCAAGAGCATGGGTGCGCAGTCAGAGGAGATGCCCGCCATCCCGCCGCCCATGCCAGCGCCCGGCGCCGAGCCGGCGGCGGCAGCCAGCGGCGGCGGCGGCGGCTGGCTTGGCAGCTGGTTCAGCGGCGGCAAGAAGGAGGAGGACAAGGCGCCCGCCCCCGCGGGTGACCTGTCCGAGGACCGCTTTGCGCCGCCGCCCATGCCCAACTTTGGCGGCAGCAGCCCTGAGCCTCAGTTCCGCTGAGGTGCCGCGCGTGGCCAGCTGCCAGCAGTGCTTTTGGCCGCCGCTGCCCACCGGCGAGAGGTTGTTGCTCTAGCGACCTAGCCTCTGAAACCATTTTTTCTCTCAATTACGCTTTTCATCCTGTTCCTCTCCCCTTTGCTCCCATCTCCGTACACACACTCCGCTACCCCGGCTTTGTGCTCCTTTGGCGACAAGTGGGGACCATTGCGCACCCACCAACCTGCCTCAGATCTAATGCATTTGATGCTACTCGTGCCCGATTGTACTGTTGCCTGCCTGTCCTGCCGTTACGGCGCTTGCAACGGCGACACTATCCCAGCAGCAGATGGGTCGGCAGGGTCGATGCTCAGCCATGCATGCGAGGACATCGCTCTGGGGTTGTCGGGAGATGCAATGGTATGAACGATAATCATGTGCGGTTCTGCACCGCCAGTGCAGGTACGCCGCCGTCGGCGCCAGTCAGGATGGCATGCCAGTGGACACATTTATATGAACCGCATATCAATCCAGTCGCTGCGCTTGATTTTCGACAGCAATTGCCGGCCTCAATTGTCTGCTCGCCAGTCTGATCACACACGCGAGAGGCAGAGTGCAGCCGTTCTGATCACCGCAGAAGGCCTGATGGCGATGGCCGCAGTGAGGCGGCAGCAGCTGGTTGAGGGGCTGCACTCCAGTGACTCCGCCACTCGCCTGCAGGTGTGCCGAGCAAAGGACTACCGCCTGCCGCTGCCAGCGCGCCTTTGGAGAGTTGCGGCGCTCTCAGTGACATCACAGACGCCAGCGGCGGGTTGGGAGGGAGGCTCTGCACTTTCACCGCCGCCGCCAACCCTAGCGTCACTGAGTTGCCTCCCTGCAGTCGCTGCGTGGCATCAAGAACTGCGTGATTGGGAACAAGCGGCAGAAGCTGCAATACATTCAGCTGGGCGCAGTGCAGCTGGTGGTGGGGGTGCTGGCCTCCCCTGCCGCCGACGCCGCCCAGCTGGTGCAGGCAGCGGCGGCGCTGGGCAGCTTTGCCGCCAACGACGAGGGCCTGCAGGTTGTGCTGCAGCACGGCGGCATCCCCCACCTGCTGCGGGTGCTGCAAAACAGCGAGGACAGCAAGGTGGTGGAGGCTGCGGCCCGTGCGCTCAAGGCGGTCTGCCGGGTGAGCGGCGGCGGGGCTGTGCCCGTCTTGCTTGCAGCCTGCGCATCTCGAGTTGTGGCTTGGCCCTCGCCCGGCTTGATGCACCGCCTGCCCATCTTCCGATGTGCAGTCCCCGGCGGCGCCTACCTGTGAAATTCTGACTGCCTCGGGTGTGCTGCTGCGCCTAGTGTCACTTCTGGACTCGAGTACCAGCAACGTAGCAGACTGCGCGGCAGCGGTGCTGGCCTGCTACTGCCAGGGCCCGGAGGAGCAGGGCGCGGTGGCAGCGGCAGGCGCTGTGGCGCCGCTGGTGGCCCTGCTGTCCTCGCCGCAGCGCGCCAAGCAGGAGGCAGCTCTGGAAGCGCTGGCAGCGCTCAGCCGCGGCAACGCAGACACCTCAGCTGCTATGCTGCAGGACGGCTCGGTGGTCAGCAGCCTGCTGCGGGCCATCAAGCAGGGGGGTACGCCGCACACACGCTTTGTGGCCGCCGTTTGCCTGGCCAACCTGAGTCGCAACCTGCCGGTGTGGCACACGGAGCACAGCCAGCAGGTAACTGGACCACCAAACAGAGTTGAGTGCTTGCATGGCTGGCTGGCACAGCATGCCCCATGCCAGCCGCCTTCTCTGCTGTCGCCCCTCCCACTTGCCGCCCTGCAGGACCTGCAGCAAGCTGTGCTGCCCGTGCTGGTGCGGCTATTGGGGGAGGCAGAGCTGGCAGAGGATGTGCCAGGCGCGCTATGCCAGCTGGTGGAGCACAGCGTGGAGCTGCAGCAGGCGGCAGCGGATGCAGATGCCATTGTCAAGCTGGCTGCCATCCTGAGGTGCGCCTCCCTGCCTGCGTGCCTGCTCCAGGCGCTCCTGCTAGCCCTCATCCATTCTGCATTGCAAGCTGGCTTGTGGTTTTGGTTGGAGGTGGCAACCTGCGGTAGTGCTTGATGCAGGGAGCCGCCCCGCCCCGCACGGTTGGTGGAGGGAGCGCTGCGCTGCCTTGCCACGCTGTGTGCCAACCGGGAGGAGCACCGGCGGCAGCTAGTGGATGCCAAGGTGCTGCCACAGGTGAGCCAGCAGTCCAGGCAGCAGGACGGGCAGGGAGGCAGGTAGGGCAGTGCTGGCAGGGGCAGATAATGAGTTGAAGGGCGCTGCGATGTGGCTGCGAGACAGGCTGCAATGTAGACCAGGGGCATAGACCTTGTCATGTGGCGTATTTTGCAGGTGGCGGCAGCGCTGTCCGATACGCGTCCCTCCACACGAGCAGCAGCCTGCATGTGCATGCGCAGCCTATCGCGGAGCACAAAGCTCCTCAGGTGCGGGCATGGCCGTGGCTTGCCTGTTGTTCCAGGGTGCCTGCCCAGCTCCCCACGCCACAACCTTGTGTATAGGTCAGCATGCCTCCCTGGTGGGGCCCCTGCCCACCTCCCCCACCTGCCCATCTGCCCGCAGGGGCCACCTAGGCGACGTGGAGGTGGCGGCGCCGCTGCTGGCACTAGCGGCAGACCCGGACGCGGAGGTGGCGCTGCAGGCGGTGGGCACGCTGGCCAACATGGCCGTCGACTTCTCGGCGGTCAAGGAGCAGCTGCTGGCGCACGACGGCGTGGCGCGCTTCGCGGCGCTGGCCGACTCCATGCAGCCGCAGCTGCGTCTGCACGGCGTGTGGGGGCTGTCCAGTGTGGCCTACATGGCCACGCCAGAGGTGCGGCCGGGAGCCGGGGTGATGGCGGCGGCGGCAGCGAGGATGGCGCGGCAGCCCGGGCTCCGCCCCGTCTCTCACGCACCGCTGCTGTGTGCGCCTGCTGCGCAGGTCAAGCAGTCCATCGCGCAGCAGCTGCCCTGGAGCAGCGTGGTGGTGCTGCTGGAGGACCCGGAGCCGGAAGTGCGGGTGGGTGGCGCGTGGGTGGGCGCAGTTGCAAATGCTCATGGCCGGCCTTGTCCCCCTGCCAGCACAGCCTTGTCCCCCTACTCAAGGACTTGGCAGGCTGCCTTTATAGCACAAACCGCCTCCCGCTTAACCACACGCACCCTCTTGGCTGAATGGTTGACAGGAGAAGGCCATGCTCCTGCTCCGAAACATGCTGTACAATGCCGAGGTGTGTCCGCCCTGCCTGGCATGTGTTGTTTGTCGGCCTGGCATGCAGTGTTCGTGTCTCACACCATGCCTGCGCTGCTGGCTCGGGCACTGCCGCCTGCCCCCTTCCCCGTCTCCAAACCACCCTGCCCGGCTCGCTGCACTCCTTGCTCCTGCTCGCAGCATAACATCCAAGCGGTGCTCAACTGGTCGTGCAACACGCTGCTGGAGGCCGTGCGGGACGTGCTGGAGCGCAGCCGGGGGCAGGCAGGGGTAAGGCAGGACGGGGCCTGGGGTGCATGCCGACAGACGCACCTGCTTTTTGGTAGGCCACCTAGCCAGCTCTGCAGACCTTCACTACTCCCCTGCATCACCCCTGTTTCCTGCCCCCTCCTGGCTTTGCTGTGCTGCAGCTCAAGCAGCATGCCATGTATGTGGTGGTCAACATGGCCAGCAGCACCGCAGCGCACAAGGCGGCAGTGATGCAGTCCGGCTGGCCGGCGCTGCTTGTGGAGCAGCTTAGGTGAGGCCACAAGGGGCGGCACATGCCCACTGCGCCTGTCCCTTCTGGCTAACCGACCCGCTGCTGGCATGCCACACGATGCGGCAGATCATTCTCTTGCACCTCGCCACTGCCTCTGATCTGTGTTGCAGCGACGGCGACGAGCGGGTGCGGGAGGCGGCTGTCTGGGCCATCATCAACCTCACCTGGAGCCGGGACGGCGATGCCGAGGAGACGGCGGCGCGGGTGCAGCAGCTGCGGTTGCTGGGGGTAGAGGAACAACTCAAGAGGTGGGGCACGTGCGCGGCTTGCTGTGGCTGGGTCTAGCACCATTTGCATGCCTGCTCCATTGCCTGATATCCGAGCATGGGCTCCCATCTGTCGTACCGCACTGCCCCACTTCTGTGCAGGCTGGAGCATGACGAGTGTGTCTCGGTCAAGGAGCGGGCCACCACCGCCCTGGAGCAGCTGAGGGCAGTGGCCGCGGCGGATGATGAGATGGAGGCGGTGTGACTTACATGGAATACCCAGTCTGCTGTAAACGTGAAATAGTTTCAGGGCAAGTTTGGGGAAATGCAATGGCTCTCGCAGCTCCCTCCGTCCAACCAGAGCCAGCAGGCTGGTGCGCCGCCGGTGCCGCGCTGTGGAGTGGGTGCAGGCTTCCGGTCACGCCTGGACGATGTGAAAGATGTGTGAGTGTGCATCACACCGTGTGCGAGCCATCGAAGGGCCGGTTACAGCGCCCGCAAGTCCCAGAGCACGGTACATCGCCGTACAATGTCCGAAACTGAATGTAACAGCCCGCTGGCGTTACACGATCGGATGTGCGCTTGCCCAGTGCAGTTTACACGGTGCCCAGAGCGCCGCCGCTCCAGCGAGGGGGCAGCTGTCCAGGTCTACACCCTGTCGCTTGCTTGAGCGAGACTGCACGCCGTTGTGAGGAACCCAGAAGCGGTCTAAAATAGTGCAAGGCAGCGCCGATCAACACAGCCACCCCGACTACCCTGACCGCTGCGCCAGTGGCGGCAGCTTGCCGACGGCAATGAGGACATCTGTGCTCGCCGCAGCACTGGTGCTGGCCACGCTCCCTGCTGCGTGCTGGGGCAGCCCTGGGAACATAGTCAGGGGGCGTGGACTGCTGCAAAGCACCATACCCTTCTGCCCTGCGGCAGTCACGGAGGAGACGGCGGCAGAGGTGGCACCACCGGCGTGCCAACCAGGCACCACCGAATACAAAGATAGGCGAGTCTGTGCTTTGAACCTTGATGCTGCTGTGTGGTTTGCCGCTCTCTGAGCCAGCATGCACGCCTGGTAACTGGGCAGCCAAGCGGGCAGCTGTCCCATGGGACTGTGGCAAGGCGCCCGCGTGTGACATGTGCCACCACCGTGCAGGTGTTATGCCAGTTGCAAGTCGCCGCTAACAAAGGCGGTGAGTTGCGCTGCAAGCTGCATGTCCCTACTTCTGGCCCAGAGACATTATATGCCATGCAGCATGCTGCGCTCCTCATCGCCGTGGCGTGTTCTGCGCTGTTCTTGCAGCCCAACAGGCCAGATCTGTGCCTGAAGGCGTGCACCGGCACCCTGACATCTGGTGACGGTGGTGCTGTGGCGGGCAGCACCAAGTGTATCAGGCAGGCACTGCCTTCCTTGCTTGCCTGTCTGTTAGGCTGCCTGGCTCTTCCCATGGGCCCTTTGCTACTCGGCCACCGTGGCCATGCATGCCCTGCGGCTGCAGGTGCCCCTCCGCCTCCCCAGAGTACATCCTGTCCACCAATCGCTGCTACCCCAGCTGCACGTCCGGCACGGCAGTTAAATCCCTCTGTTGCCCAGCCTGTCCATGTGAGAGCAAAGGATAACTGCATCTTCTGGCGCATGAACCAAGCAAGGGAGCCCTGCCTCACCGTTGCCCTTTGCTTGGTTGCAGCTGGGTTTAATCAGCACAACTCCACACATTGCCGGAAGGCCAACACCACCCCTCCGGTGTATAGGCTGCGCCCAACCCCCTGCCAGGTACGGTGTGCAGCTGCAGGCCCCCGCCCTCACGCCTGCTGCGCATGCTGGTCCAACCTTGCTGGTCTGCCCTTGGGCAGGAGCAATGAGGCGTAATGCTGGCCGAAGTGTTCTCTCATGCTGCGCCTGCCCCTGTTGCCTTTCACAGGTTCGCAACGCATCCATCCCCATCAAGCAAATATCGCGGCTGGCCGCCAACCCGCCTTTAGACAAGCGGTGTGCAGATGATGCGACCCTGGTCGATGATCTGTGCTACTCCTGGTGCGGACATAAGCCAGGCCGTTAGTGCCAATGGCTATGTGCCTGGCGCCAGCTGTCAGGAGCTGGGTATATCTGGCAGGCAGCTGTTGCATTTTCTAGCGTCTACCTCGCTCCTGAAGTGCGCCCCATCGGCAGCGGTGACCCAAACGCCCGGCCCCCATGTGCAGCCCCGAGGGCCTGACTCTGGAGGATAGGATGCAGGCAAATGGCACCTACCAGCTGAAGTGCACCACGCAGCCAATCTGCTTTGACGACACCGTGTCTTGCGGCAGGTGATCTGGGGGCGGGCATGGCCTGCTTGAATGTGCTGCTAAGGGCTCACGCTTGTCAGTTGCCTGACCTCCTCTCTGCCTTCTTGCCTCTTGCAGATTCTGTGTGGCCAGCAACTTCTTCCAGCAGACAGAGGCCTTCCTGTACGACGAGATGTGCGACATGGCGATGGGGCGGCTGCCCAGCAAGTGCTACGCCAGCTGCGGTGCGCACGCCTCAAGGGAAACCCTGCCAGTTCTTGCCTGCCGACACCTGGCCATGCAGCTGCCCTGACTTGCCTTGAGCAGCCCACACGCAAGCTGCGCGGGCTCACATGCGGCTGGAGACCTCCTTTTCCTTGCTGGCCCTACGGCTGCAGACCTGGCATTTCCGCTGCCTGACGCCCCCGCTTCCTCGCCGGTGTGCCCGGCGCTCATTTCGGAGCGGAAGGAGCCCAACGTCCAGGGTGGCTCATGCCCGGCAAATGCTACGGAATATCTGGGCAGGCGAGCAGCAGCGGTGACACAGCGCGGATGCAGGCTGACCTATGCGGGGGTGTCGGCCCACTGTTTGGGTTGTCTGCTGCCAGCTGTCACTGTTAATGCAGCATTGAGATGTCTCTTTTGGGGGCGAGCTGCTGCAGGTGCTATACTAATGGGTGCGTTGCGCCGCAGACCGCAAGGGTAAGAGTGGCTGATTGGCGGCACAGCATCAGGTGCCACGGTAGCATGCCACAGCAGTTGTCCATTCCAGTGGCGCTTGACCTGGTTTGACGACAGTCCTGCACCATGCCGCCTGCAGGCAAACCGACCAGACCAGTGCCTGAATCCATGCACTGGCACGCTGACATCTGGCGACGGTGGTGCTGTGGCGGGCAGCACCCAGTGCATCAGGTAAGCTTCGGCCAGGCTTACTGGCCCAGTGCTGTTGCCCACCATCATATCGTGAGCAGCACCAGCTGCCTGCACTTGCAGGTGCCCCTCCGCCTCCCCAGAGTACATCCTGTCCACCAACCGCTGCTACCCCAGCTGCACGTCGGGCACGGCAGTTGGATCCCTCTGTTGCCCAGCCTGTCCATGTGAGAGCAAAGGATGACTGCATCTTCTGGCGCATGAACCAAGCAAGGAGGCCCTGCCTCACCGTTGCCCTTTGCTTGGTTGCAGCTGGGTTTAATCAGCACAACTCCACACATTGCCGGAAGGCCAACACAAGCCCTTCGGTGTATGTGCTGCGTGCAAGCCCCTGCCAGGTGCGGTGCGAACCTACAGCCCCCTCTGCCCGCAGGCCTGCTGCGCATGCTGGTCCAACCTTGCTGGACTGCCCTCGGGCAGGAGCAATGGGGCGAAATGCTGGCCCAAGTGTGTTCCATGCTGCGCCTGCCCCCGTTTGTCTGCCGTCACAGGTTCGCAATGCATCCATCCCCATCAAGCAAATATCGCGGGTGGTGGACAAGACGCCTGTGTACAAGCAATGCGGAGAGGGAGCTACCTTCATCAACAACCAATGCTACACCTGGTGCGGCAGCGCTAGAGTCTCATCACTTGGCGGCTTCACACTGCTGGCTCATCGCATGCGTATGCATCCGCCATCCAGCTATTCAACACGTTCTGGTCATGCCTGCAGCCCGGAAGGTCTCAAGCTGGACGTGCGAACGCTGCTGCCTACACAGGATGGCCTGCAGCTGCAATGCACCATTGGGCCAGACTGCGATGCAGGCAGCGTGGCATGTGGCGGGTGAGTGGCAGGGTGTGCATCTTGCGTTGCAGTGCAATGTCACAGGCACTGCTGCCCTCTTGACCCTCCTGGCCCCACTTGGCTCCTGCTCAGGTTCTGTGTGAAGAAGGTTTTCTACGAGGGCTCTGGGCTGCGGACAGATGATGAGTGCTACAGCGTATTCAGCCAACTGCCGCAAGAGTGCCTGGTTGATTGCGGTGAGCGTGCAGGTGGAGTTGATGGGGTCGCAGTGAGTGGAGCAGCGAGACCTTTCACATTGTGCAACATGCCTTCAGCGCAGGCCAGCAGGCTGAGTTTGCACTGTCGCTGCGCTCCTGTCTTCAGACCTGGGCGACGGCAACCCGCTGCCCACCGCTTCGCCGCCGCCACCGCCGCCTTCGCCGCGCCCGCTGCCCGACAGCTCCGGCTGCGTGCCCAGCAATGCCACCTGTGTGTGCACCACGCCGGTACCCCGCACTGGCCGCTATGCCGACCAGTCCAGCGGCTGCAAGAAGTACTATGAATGTGGCGAGGCTGGGCAGAGTAGTTACCGCCGCGACTGTGGGACAGGCCTGCAGTTCAACAATGCGATCCAACAGTGCGACTGGCCAGGTGGGAGCTGCGCGGCATCGCAGCATGCTGCCTGCCGGCCAGTGCTGTCACCCGCTGCCGTGCTCATCCATGTTTGTTCAGCAAGCTTCTTTTGCTGCAGAAAATGTCCAGTGCACCACCGAGCCGGAGGCCACGCCCTCGCCCCCGCCCCCTGGTGGCGGCAGCAACAGCAGCAGCAGTGGCGATGGTGGCACCGGGACTGGCGTGGCTCGCTACCTCTCCTCCTCCCTCTGGTCCACCATCTTCAGAAACATCAACAACTTTGCATGCACTGGGGCAGGTTTTTATACTTATGAGGCCTTCATCGCAGGTACGTCGACTTGCTCGCTGTGCATGGTGTGGTCAACTGCTGGAGCATGCGTGCACTGGCGTCCTCACCATCTCGTGCCACCTCAGACTTCCGCCCATCACTCCCGCCCATGTGCCATGTGCAGCAACCAAGGTATACCCACAATTTGCCAACACAGCGGATGATGACCTCAACCGTCGCGAGCTGGCTGCCTTCCTAGCACAAATCTCTCACGAAGTTACCGGTGCGCATGTCTTCCTGCTCTTATGTTGCTTGTCTGCACACTTCCGCTCTGTGCCTTAACTGCTGGCTGTTGCTGCCTGCAGGCGGGCCCGCTGAAAACAATCTGTATGATTGGGGCCTGTGCTGGAAGGTGGAGCTTTGCGTCCAGGCCGGCAACGATGCCGCCTGTGCGTCCTACTGCGACCCCACCACCTATCCCTGCAAAGCGGGGAAGAAGTATTACGGGAGGGGCCCCATCCAGCTCAGTTGGAACTACAAGTGAGCTGGACAGCAGCGTGCCCGCTCAGCTCCCTGCGCCAAGTGGGCGCTCTCGCCCGCCTGCCCTCTCATCGCCATGCATGCTGCCCACCTGCCACCGCCTCCCGTGCTGCAGCTATGCCCAGGCGGGCCCTGCCCTGGGCCTAGACCTGCTCAACAACCCCGACCTGGTGCATACCAACGCGTCTGTGGCCTTCCAGACAGCCCTCTGGTTCTGGATGACGCCCCAGGACCCCAAGCCCTCGTGCCACGCGGTCATGACCGGCGGGTGAGCGGCAACCAACAGCTGTTCTCATCGCCTCCACCGTCTTGTACGCAGGGTTGTGGCTGCTGCGCTGGGCCCAGCCCGCATGTGTCCCACCTTGTCATGCGGCGCAGGTACACGCCGTCAGCTGCCGACATCTCTGCTGGCCGGGTACCTGGCTACGGTTTGACCACCAACATCATCAACGGCGGCTTGGAGTGCAACCAGCCCACCACCCCGGCGGTCTGGGACCGCATCAACTACTTCAGCCGATATTCCGCGCTGTTGGGCACCACAATGGGGACCAACTTGGAGTGCAGCAACCAGCGATGGTTTGGATGGTGAACAGCCCGCTCAATCGGCACAGGCTTGCATAAGAAGCGCCCTCCCCGCTCACCGCGATGGAACGCTCAACGTTACCCCGCTCCTACCACTATTTTTAAGTTGCGCTTTTCATCTGTTGATTCTCTCTTCTGCATCCAACAATGTGACATATTGCACCAGACAATTAAAGTTCAGTGAGCGCTGCGCCTCCAGCGCGTCCCCCGCTGTGCACGATGTGGCGGTGTGGCATGCAGCCTTTAGTGGCTCGTAAGGCCGGGGCTGCTGCCCTCGCACAGTATTCTATCGATTGCGCCTTCACCTTGCTTCGCTCTCCACGCTGTGACAGACCGCGTTGACCCGTGCCTGCGCCCCAACCCACAACCGTTGCGAGAATGCGTGCCAAAAAGGGCAAAGATGCGGTGCTGCCGAGGTCTCCATCATTCACCTTTGGCTCGAAACATTGCGGACAGAATAGCGGTGAGCCAATTTCCCATGTGCAAGATGGCGCAGGTGGCGGTGGCTTGGAGACCTCCCCCACACACCCCACCCCAACAAAAACCTGCGCAGACTCGGGCAGCCCCGGTCCTGGCATGTACAGCACAACGCATATCAACCCTGGCAGCAATTCCAAGTTCAGCCGCTCACCCGCGGCAGGCTTCGGGCTGCGGCCTGAGGCACCCCCGGCCACGCACGCCAACCCTGGGCCTGGCGCCTACACGCTGCCAGCGCGGCCTGCCTCGCCTGCCTACTCCATGAGCGGCGGCACCACCAGTCGGCGGGCAGCAGAGGCGCCGGGGCCGGGCCAGTACTCACCAGACCAGGCAGACTGCGTGACACGCCCGTCATCCCGCGCGGCGGCGCTGCACATCCCTCTGCCGCCGGCCTTCCTTCCCCGGATCGAGGTCTCCCCCTCGCCGTCCAGCTACTCGCCCAAGCTTCCTAGCAGCCCGTTGGCTCCAGGCTACACCTTCAAGGGCAGCGTGGGCCACCAGCTGGGAGCCCCAGCCGGCGCCGTCCACAGCCCCGCCCCCACCGCCTACTCGCCGCGCGGCGACGTGGGTAAGTTGCGGAGCGTGTCCTACACATTTGGCGTGCGGCCTGCCATGAAGAACCCAGCAGCGTTGTTGCCTGGACCGGGAGCTTACGACCTGGAGTGAGAGGCGGCAGCGGCAGCAGAGAGAGCGCCGGCCAGCTGCATGCTTCTAACTGCTTGATTTCAATTTTTGCTGTTTTTTTCTGCCAAGCCTTTGGGTTGTTTGTCGGTGGCTCTTTCTGATGGGTAGGAACCGTGTGCAGCCGGCGCCAGCTCATGCCGCCACGTGCGCGCCACCGCAGCTGCGCCGCATCTCCTGTGAGGGGAGCCAACTGAGCTGGAAGAAATTGATCGCCTTTCAATTGAGCTAGTTAGATTGCAAACTCTGGGACCTTCACCTTCAGGGCCCTCGAAGGGCTGGCTGCTGAAAGCCATGGCGGCCATGGTGCCAACTTTGCACCCCCTAGCCACTACCAGGCAGGCAGCCAGCGGCGTGGATCGCAGACAATGCCGTAGGAGAGGAGCCTTGCGCTTGGTGGCACCCTGGGCTCCCTCCAGCAGCGAGCGCCACAGTAGCCAGCGGCTACGAGCAGAGGGCAGCCCTGACGCAGCATATCGGCCGTCAGGAAGCCGAGAGCCAGGCAGCGCCGATGGCAGCCCTGCCGCCGCTGCTGCCCAAGTCCAGCCGCCTAGTAGTCAGCCCGCCGTTGATGTCGCCGACCACCCACCTGCAGCCCCCCGCACGCAGCAGCAGCGCCTTCGAGAGATCCTGGCCTTCTGTCTCCCAGTCGTGCTGGTGCCCCTGGCGGATCCGGTGAGCCACAGGGCGCATGTCACTGGCACGAGCGCAGCCGCTGTTCACCCTTCTCTTGAACAATGCCGGCACTGCCGCTCTGCCTCACAAGTGCACTGTGCTCACGCGCTCTGCCCCGCAGATCATGTCCCTCATTGACACCATTGCGCTGGGGCGTATGGCCGACGCGCTTCAGCTGGCGGCGCTGGGCCCCTCCTCGCTGCTGCTCACCTTTTCCAACTACATCCTCTTTGGGCTCTCTGTCGGCACAGTCAGCCTGATTGCTGAGCGGCTGAAGGACCGTGACGTGCCCAGCGCCGCCATCGCGCTGTCCAGCTCGCTCTTCCTGGCGGCCGCTGGCGGCGCGTGCATGGGGGCGGTGTTCCTGTGCTGGGGACCGCAGCTGCTGCGCATGACGGGCGCCGAGGCGGCGGTGCTTCCACCTGCAGCCCAGTACCTGCGCATCCGCGCCCTGGCGCTGCCGGCAGTCATCCTGTCTCAGGTGGCCCAGGCGGGGCTGTTGGCTCAGCGGGATAGCCTCTCGCCCTTTCGTGTCGTGCTGGCCACGTCGTGCGTTAGCCTGGCTGGGGACCTGCTGCTCATTGGGCAGCTCGGCATGGGCGTGGCGGGCGCAGCGTGGACCACCATTCTCGCGCAGGCAAGTTGGCGGCGGCGTGCCGAGCCCTGCCTGCGAGCTCAAACAGTGACTAGCAGCGCCTGTTCCCTCAGTCAGCTGCGGCCTCAATCCGCTGCCGCTGCCTGGTGCAGTACCTTGGACTCGGGCTGCTGCTGCGGGCCCTGCGACGCAGCAAGGTGGTGCCCACGCCGCGGGTGCCGTCAGCCAGGGAGCTGCACGCCCTGGTGGACACCTTCGGAGTGCTGACGGTGTTTTATGCCGCCAAAAACTTCAGCTACATCCTCATTCAGGTAACTGAACGGTGGGTCGTGGCGGGCTTCCTTGATCCCTGGCACAGCGACCGGGAAATGGGGCATTTTCGTTTAGCAATTCTTGGGGCCTGCCCCTGCCCTGCAACCCTGTCGGGTGCCGCTGTCTTGCTCTTGTTGGGGCAGGCCTGCCCATGACTTGGACAACGTCCATGTGCTGCAGAGCACGGCGGCGCAGATGTCTGCGCTGCTGCTGGCCGCGCACCAGCCCATGTGGAGCCTTTGGTGCCTCGTCTCATTCACCAACACCCCCATCGAGTCGGCGGCCCTGGCCTTCCTGCCAGCGGCAGCCGACAGGCGGGAGCAGCAGGAGACGGCACGGCTGCTGGTGTCCTTGGGTGCCGTCAGCGGCGTGGTGGGCAGCCTGGTGGCGGTGGGCGTGCCTGCCGTTGCGCCCCACCTGTTCACCGCAGACCCCGCGCTGTGGACTCACATGCGCTCCGTCTGGCTGCCGGGCATGCTGGCCATGCTGTGCTGTGGCGTGGACGTGGCCGCCACCGGCTGCTTGCTGGCCGAGAAAGACACCGCCTTTGTTGTGAGTGTTGGGCAAGGGGCTTTGGTTTTGTGATCTGCAAGTTGCCGGATGTTTCTGGCAACTGTTGCAGCGCTCCGCATGCTCTTCAGCAGCGCCTTTACTACGAGACGCCTTGCCTGCCCTTGCAGGCCCGAGCAATGGCCGGCTGCTTTCTGGTGCTGGCGGCATTCCTGTGGTGGGCGCGGCAGGCGATGCCGGGCCTGCCAGCGGTGTGGTGGGGCCTGACCTGCTTCTTTGGCTTGCGTGCGTCCCAGAGCGTGCCACGCGCGGTGCTGAAATTGGGACTGATGGGCTCCGGCAGCAGCGGTGGGCAGCAGGTCGCAGCTGCTCCCAGCTGACTGACATCACTTCGCTTTGTACCGCCCTGCCAGGCCTGGCCATTTTACATATCGACTGACAATACTCCTGCTATTGCCTTCTGAGAACTTCCCCTTCTACCTGCCACTGTGTAAATTCACCTGACTGCCTGGCAGATCTGGGAGCTGGCCAGCAACATGGCACAGCTGCAAAGCTGCCTGAGGCAGCATTCATGCTACACGGCTTCCCCATCGCTCGAGGTGCTGGTGCAGCAAGCAGGCGTGTCGGCCATGGCGGCGGGGCAAACAGCAGCGTCTGAGGAAACTGGAGCTCACGGCAGCTGCACTGCGTGCGCTTTGTTGATTGCATACATGCAACCACCCCAGCAGCCAGGTTCTGAGCCGTGGTGACGCTCCTTTCGCCGCCCGCTTGCCCCGCCCCACCCTCGCCACCGACCTGCCGACAAGGCGGCGCCTGGAGGCTTGCTGGCCGTGCCGAACCCCTGCAATCTCTCTGCTTCAAAGCCCAATTGCAGCGAAGGAGGAATGTGGCGAGTGTGCTGAGGGCGAGACGGCGGGTCTCAAGTGCTGAGCCCCTGCTGGCCAAGCACCGCATGCGGCAGGCTCTTCCGCTCCGCCCTGCGACATGCAGCAGCGTCAGGCAGCTTCTGCGAGCTCAACGGTCTTTGCTGCAGCCATGAGGAGCCTGGCCTGGTTGTTGCTGCTTTGTTGCGCCGCCCTGCGCGGCGCCCGAGCGCAGCTGGTCATTAACACAGGGCCCACCTCACCCCCGGGCACCTACGACCCCTGCCTGCCGCCCCCCACCGGCGTGAACATTGTGAGCCCGCTGCGCCACCCCACGCGCTTGACCTGCCCGCCGCACTGCTCGAGAGGACGTCGCTGAGGCTGTGCCGTGCTCCCTGCAGGGCGACCCCTTCGTCTTTGGGCTGGCCTTCTGGCCTGGCGGCACGCTGTCGCAGTGGTGCGCCGCCGCCGCCGCCGCCGTCGCCGCCCTTGCTGCCTGCAACCCGCAGTGCTGCACTAGCCGTGCATGCCCCGCGTGTTGGAACCCCTCACCTGGCAATGGCGCTGCTGGTGCGTGCAGGGGCTGGCAGTACAACGCGACGTCGGGGCAGCCTGGCCTCAACCCCTGCCTCGGCAACGAGACCACCGTCCTGCCCACCGGAGACGCTCCCAATTACGAAGACTACCTGGTGGGTGGGCGGCTGCAGCTGGGTGCCGCGCAGCTCGCAGGCAGCGCAGCAGGCTGTGGGCTGCGCCGCTGCGGCTGCGGCAGGTGTTCCCGCTCCCGGCACCGCCCCACGCCTGCCGCCCACGCTGGCCTCCCCGCCCCGCAGACCGCCTACGGCGTGGTGTTTGCCACCTACCGCGTCAAGGTGGACACGCTGTCGGGGGTGCGCGTCACGCGGGCCGAGATGGACGCCATCTGGCGCAAGGTGTCTGCCGACTACGCCGCTGGCGCCACCAACGTGCAGCCCACCATCACCGTCATCGCCTTCCGCGGCCAGAACCGCAGCGAGGCGCAGTACATCCGCAGCAACAACACGCAGCTGACGGAGGGGGCGGGAATTGTGGAGGAGCTGAGCCTGCTCGTCTCCTGGGACCGCGGCACCTTCAATGGCTTCACCTGGTACAACTCGGGCCCCTGCGACAACTGCGGCGGCCTGGGCTCCGCCACCTGCGTCCAGTCGCAGTACGACCCAGACTACCAGCAGTACCCGCAGAGCGCATGCGCATGTGAGCGCGCGCTGCGGGGCGGGCGGCGCGGGCGGGGAGGGCGCGCCGCCGCATATCGGCGGACAGCGCCGCTGCGTCGGCGACAGTGGGCACCCACCGCAACCCCCCACCCACCCACCCCCCGGCTGTGCAGGGTCGTTTGACTCGTGCCTGTGCGACGGCGGGCTGACGTGCCCCGCCAACAACTGCTCCACCACGGTGTACCTGGGCCACCGCGGCAGCGACAAGGCGGGGCGCGCCATGGACACGGGGTACCAGATTGAGCAGATCAACCAGTTCTCGGTGACCTCCTGGTACTGGAAGATCGTCAACGGGGTGAGCCAAGCCAGCCAGCCACCTGCTGCTGCGCAACTGGCCTGGTGGGGAGCATGTGTTGGCGTGGCGTGTGCGGGTGCCTGCTGCCGGCATCAGCCGTCCCCGAGCCGCGAGCCGCGTGGCGCCCTGCTGCAGATCAACGACCTGCTGGGCAACAGCGGCAGCACGATCAGCGGCAGCGCCGCCACGCAGCAGGCCCCCGTGGTGCTGGGCGGCTCCACCGATGCGGAGCTGGCCACCGGCCAGACGGTGCAGCAGCAGCAGGGCCAGCCCCTGGCAGAAGAGGCGGTCACGGCCAGCAGCCCGCCGCCGCCCGCAAACGGAACAAGGCGATGAGCGTGGGCTCATGCTGCCGTCGTGCCTGCTTTATTTATTGCTGTCCTATGCTTTCAGCTGTTGTTTGCACCCGCTTGCTATCTCTTTAACTATCAAGCAAAGCATTGGCGCTGGGCCCGGCTGAATGCTGATGTGGAAAGCGGCTGGAGTCTGCAAGCTGGGCAGCAACTCGGCCTTCTTGTTGTTCTACATCCTTCCATTCTGCTGGCAGACCGACAGAGAGACAGGCACGAGCATGTCCACTGAGGACAAGGCGCAGGGCGGGCCAGAGGTGCTGGCAGGCACCTTTGAGGTGACGCCCGAGCATGTGGGGGCAGCCAACCCCAGCCCCCTGCAGGCAACCTCGTCCAAGGGTGAGGGCTGGCCGGCGCCAGCCCTGAAGCCGCCTGCGGCCGCCTGGCTCCTGTGTGTGCCCACTCTAGACGTCACTCTGCTGGTGGGCTGCAGACGAAGTGGGCGCCACGTCCAAGGACGTCGATCCTGGTTTTGGCGGCGGGCCTGAACGGGTGGGGGCTGGGCTAACGGACGTGGGGCGCACCCAGCGGGAGGCGGCCGACCCCGCGCTGCAGAAGGGCGAGCAGCAGAAGCGCCAGCCCTGATTTGGCCAAGATGCCAGCAGCACAGGGACCCCTTCATCAATGTACCGATGCTTACTTCACAAGGAGCAACAACCTGAAACGACGTCATGCCAAATAGATTGTGAAAAGGGGCTGCCGTGGCTGCGCAGGTCCATGCATACATCAGCCTAATGAGAGCTGCCAGCAGCCGCACTGGTCACGACATGCCCAACTGTGGGCTGCCCCTTGTAGTGTGCCCATCCAGTCTCGGTCGCTCTGCCCCGGGAGACTCCCCATCCCCTTCCCATAGCGCTGGGCGCCAGCTTCAGAGCTGGTTGCTGTTGGTGTTGGCCCGCCGCGGCAGCTTGGACGCCCCAAACATCATGTGGGCTGGCACCGCATCCCCGGGGAGGGTGAAGGTAGACGACGCCGACAGCAGCTTGCGCTTGCCGGGCTGCGGCTGGGATCCGCCCTCGCCCTGGGCAGCCCTGCACATAAGACCACAGCAGCAAGAAGCAAGCGCCAGATGGGTTGGTGGCCAGCAAGGCAAGCAAGAGCGCTCCAACACAGAAATTGGACCGCATGGCGGGTTGGCGATGCCATGCCAGCGCACGATGACGGGAGGCCAGGCTCACCCTGACGACCGCGCTGCAATGACCTTCTGCAGCTGCGCCGTGATTGGCATGTGGCTCATGTCGGCCCGCTGCGCCGCCGCCTCCACCACCCTGCAGCACAAGCGCATGCCACTACTGATGCCAGCCAAGGTAGCACAGCAGCCCACACCCACCACACTGGAAATGGATGCAGCCGCAGGCGCATCATCGGTCCGAAGCCCACCTGCCAGTCAGTGCAGCCAGTGGGCGCTTCTCCAGCCTCGAGGTGGGCACTGCATCCGCCGCCTTGGTGACCGCCTTGTCGGCTGCCTGCCGCAGACGCTGCTCCTGCTCCGCCGCGGCCGACAGCACATTGAGTGCCGCATCATTCTCCTTGTCGGCTGCCGCTACTGGGGCCGGCCGGGGTGCCGCCTTCTTTGCGGCTGCATCCGGCTGCTTTGGCCGCTTGGCTGCCTTGCCCGACCCTCTGCCGCCCTCCTGGCTGGTCTGCAGGTGAAGCAAAGGGATGGAGCAGCAGCAGCGCTGTGAACAGCACACAAGCCAACTGACGGGCAAGTGCCAAGCGCCGGCCTTGCGGTGATACATATTGGGGGGCATGGGAGGTGGTGGGCCTCATGCAATGCCATACCTTCTGCGTTGGCAAGTCTGAAAGCTCCTCCACCCGCTGCTCGGCTGCCGCCGCTGCCTTCTTGCTGCGCTTCTTGCTGTCCTCCTCGCCGCCCTCTGGTGCCTCCTGCGGGCTGCGCTTTCCGGAGCGGCGAGGCTGCTCAGGCTCGGCGTCCTCCTGCTGCTGCTCCTGAGGGCTGTCTGGCCCCTGGTCGCCGCCACCCAACCAGTACGCACCAGCCTGCTTGCGCTCCCGCGGCGGCCGAGGCCCTGCAGCTGCGGCATCGGCAGCCATCACCGCTCCTGCTGCCGCTGCCTGCTGCTTGCCCTTGGCCTTGCCCTTGCCACCGCCCCGCAGCTTGGACTCTGTAAAGTCTGGGTCAGCGCCAGTCTCATCATCTTCATCATCCCAGCTCGACTGGCTGTCGCTGGGCGAAGCCGGAGCAGCAGTGGCCACGGGCGCATGCTGCCGCGCCGCCAGCGGCTCCCGCGCTGCCTTGGTCGCAGCGGGGACTGCCTCCTGCCCAGACTTCTTCTTTTTCCTCTCGACAGAGCTTGCCCCAGCTGCAGGCAACTGAGCCCCAGCTGCCGCTGCAGCCGCCTTCTTCCCTGCCTTCTTCTTGCCGGCAGGCGCTGCCTGCGGATCCTCCTGTGCAGCAGCGACCTGCTTGCCTGGCTTGGCCGCCTTGCCAGCAGCTTTACCCGATGGCTGCTGCTGCTTGCCACGCTTCTGCTCAGCTGCAGCCGCGGCCACCGGCTGCTGGCTGGGCCCAGCGGCTGCCTGCTCCACAGCCGCGGCGGCCGCTGCCGAGCGCTGCCGCATGAGCAGGTCGGTGGCGGGTGTGCCTGCCAGGTCATTGGCCAGCGAGCCCACAAGATCCATCGTCTGAGTGACCTGGACCCAGTGAGGGGTGGGGGTAGGGGCAGCCAGGCAGTCAGCTCATGAATACGGACAAAGGTAGCTTGCGTGGTGGTTGCTGGCCCGCCACAGCCTCATGCCCGCCTGGGCAACCAGCCAGGTAGAGAGCAGCAGCAGTACCTGGCGGGCGGGCGTGTCTGTCAGGCGCGCCATCTTGAGCTGCTGGATGAGTGAGTCGCGGGCCGCCAGGCTGCGCTGCAGGCGCTCCACGTCGCGCTGCACCTGCTCCGACTTGGCGCGCAGGATCTGCAGGAGCCCAGGCAGGCAGGAAGCAGGGGCACCGCATGGATTGATTTGATCTGCCCGATGGGTGGCGCACCAAGGAGCCGAGGGCTGCGGAGGAGCAGGTGGGCTGTTGCTTGGGCTGGATCACGGTGCCACCAGGCGGCCAGGCCAGGCTGCACCTGAGCCTCCCCCTCGGCATCCACCCGCTTCTGCTTCTCCTCAAAGAGCTGCGCCTGCGCCGCCGACAGCTGCTCCTGCAGCTTGCCATCCACCACGCTGCTGGTCTCGCGCGCCAGCTTTTGCAGGTCCTGCATGGGAATGATGGGGAGGGCAGCTAACACTTAGCGACAGGGAGTGGAGGTACCCAGGGTGGAGACGTGGAGACACACAAGCAGGCAGCAACATGCTTGCTTTGGCAAGGCGCCTCAGCAGCAGCAGATCACCCACCTGGCTGAAGTGCTGCACATCTGACTGGAACCGCTCCTTCTCCACCAGCAGCGCCTCCTTCTGCCGCAGCGTCTGCTCCGCCAGGTTGGCGCGCTCCTGCAGTGCCAGCAGCCACAGGCAGGACGTATGAGCATGTAAACATGAGGTCAGCCGGGCTGGCAAGCAAGCTCAAGGGCGGACCGGTGGCAGCCGCGATGCTGCCTCAATGCATGGTGTCAGCTGATGATAGCGTGAGCGCATGCCAGCCTCATGCTGCTAGCCCCGGCCTGGTACTGCCTGAGCCCACCTGTGCTGCAGCAGCCGTCTGGTCTGCCAGCTTGGCACGCTCCTGCACTGCAGCCACCTGCTCCTGCAGCCGCCCGCACGCCGCCTGCACCTCTGCCAGCGCCGCCTGCGCCGCGTCGCTGCTGGTCACCATGGCCTCCTGCTGCGCCGCAATCTCAGCGTCCCGTGCTGCCACCGTCTCCTGCAGCCGCAGCAGTTCGGCCTGCAGAGCCGCGATGCCCGCTGCCTGCTCCCGCATGCGCCCCGTCAGCGCCAGCACCTGGCGCCCCAGCGCCGACGCCTGCGCGCGGCTGCCGCGCCGGGCCGCCATCTCCAGCTCAAACTGGCGGTGCAGCAGGTCGCCCATGCGGCGGTAGCGGTCCACATCCTCGTGCGCGCTAGACAGGCGGACCTTGAGCAGCGCGGTGCGCTGCCGCCACCGGTGCAGGTCCACCCGGTTTTTGGCCAGGTCCACGCTCAGCTGGGCGGAGCACCGCGCCGCCTCCATCCGCTTCTGCAAGGGGCAGCAGGGCATTGGGAGACAAGCAAGAGGTCACGACAGGGCACGCGTTGTTGACAGGCGGTGACAGGCGGGTGCCCCTCCCCTTGGGCCCACCTCGTGCGCCTCCCGCTCCAGGCGCTGCTGCTCCAGCTCGGCCTGCGAGTGCGTCAAGCTGTGGCGCAAGCCTGTCAGGTCCAGCAGCCGGGAGTTGAGAGCGTCGCGCTCCTGAAGGCCTCCCGCAAGGGCTTGCTGCTCCGCTGCTAGCCGTTCATAGTCGGGCGTCGACGCAAGGGCGCCAGGCTCGTGCACAGCCATGGCGGGGCTGCGCCGGGGGAGGAAGTTGCGGCAGCTGCTGTCGCGAGGGTGGTTCAAAGTGCTGGCGGCCGATGCTGCTGCTCTCGCAGCTTGGTGTTTGGCAAGTGCCAAGCCGAGTGGAGTGCTGTTCCTGTCTCGTGCCCCGTCAGCGCGCCCCGTCAGCATCCCTCCTTGAAACGATCCTTGGTTGATCGCAGCAGCAGAGCAGCAGCAGCAGAGCAGCATGTCAGAGTACGTAGGCAGAACGGTGGCCAAGACCTTTCCCGTGAGTGCAGCGTGTCTTGCGGGCCTCTTGAACCTTACCCAAGGTTCAACCCTGCGAAGACAATCTAGGGCGGGCCCGATCAGCCATCAGGCCTGCGCAGTGCTGCGTCCGCCGCCGCCGCCGTACACCATGGCGACGGGCGTGCGGACCGCTCACGTCCCGCTGCTCCCTGCCGGCGCCCGCTGCAGGGCTACGGGAAGAAGAAGTTCAAGGGCAGTGTCACAAGTGTCAAGCATGTTGATGGCGTACCGCTGTTTGAGATCCAGTGAGTTTGCCCAGGCTGCCGAGCACTGCTGTGCACCGCTGTCCACCGCTGTCCCCACGCCAGCCAACCATTGCCAGGTCTGGGCCCCTCTCCTGCCGTGCAGCTACGAGGATGGTGACCAAGAGGAGTTGGAGCTTTTTGAGCTGAAGCGCGTTCTGATGCCGGAGAGCAAAGCGGGTGCCAAGCGCAAGGCAGCGGAGCCCGACACAGCTGTCGAGGAGCCTGCAGCGGCAGTGCACGAGGAGGCAGGTAGAAGCGGCGGCAGTGCTGGAACCAGCAAGGACAAGGCCAAGGCAGCAGCTGCAAGAAGCCTGCAAACAGAGCTGCCAGCCAACAGCGTGGATGAGGCACAGCTCAGGGGAGTGGTGGAGGAGGTGGCGGCGCGGAGCACGGCGATGGTGCGTTGCGCCAGGCTGGTGCCCAGCCCGCCTGGGTGGTCCAGATTGTCTGCAGCGCATGCTCGGCCGCCAATGTGATGGCATCGCCGACGTGCCGTCGCGCAGTTCATCGTGCAGCTGCCGTCAGCCCTGATCAGCTGAACTCCTCCCCTTGATCCCTGTCCTGTCTACCCAGGAGGTGGATGTGGTGCGGCACCCGCTAACAACCGACCAGGCAGCAGACGAGCCCAAGTGCTCGCGGGCCGTCACCTGCGGCAGCATCTGCTACATCTCCGCCATCCTGCCCTCAGGGGGGAAGGTGGTGGCCGAGGATGCACAGGAGGAGGCAGTGTCAAAAGAGTACAAGGCTCAGTCTGAAGATGTGAGCATGCTTGACCTGCCCGCCCAGGCGGTCCTGATCCGCTGCGCTCAGTTGCTGCACAGGCGTCTGACGGGGTGCACAGCAGGCAGGGGCCAGTGCAGCTGCTGACACCTGCGCAAGCGCACCACGCTGCAAGTTGTCGACCCCCCCTGTCTCAACCCCTGCTTGCCGGCGTACCGCCTGCTCTGCACTTCAGGTGCTGGATCAGCTGGATGCGGCGCTGCAGGATGTGGGCAGTAGCCGCGACCACCTGGTCAGCCTGACCGTGCTGCTCAAGGATATCGTCGCGGGGCGGGAGCCCTTTGCGGCAACCTGGAAGGGCTGGTGCAGCCGCTTGGCGCTGCCGGCGCTGACGGTGCAGGAGAGCTATCTCGGCACGGAGGAGATGCTGGTCGCAGTGTCAGCCATCGCAGCGGTTCCCAAGCAGCAGTATGTGTGAGGGATGGTGTCCATCTTGCTTCTGCAAACCGGCTGATGAAGCTGACATGCCTGGCGGGATGTGCTGGGCGCGCGCAGTGCTTGTTGACACTTCAGTTCTGCCGCATGAGGGGCAGTGGTAGACGCAACATGAAATGCAAGCAAAGAAAGGAGCAGGAAGGGAGCAGAGCGGCAACGACAGAGCAAAGAGGAGCAAAACGTCAAAACAAAATGGCAGAAGGCTTCAATGCGCCAAACCCTATTGATCATCCAGCTTCCCCGCCACACAGGGGGATCAATGGGGGGCTCTGCCGGCAACAAGGCAGCGCTCAGCGGCGGTGGTTGCCAAGCGTTTGGGCTCCTTTATCACTTGAGCTTCGTCTCAGTGAACAAGACGTGTCGCCGCACCCGTGGGTCATACCTGCACCACCCGCAGCCGCAGACTGCAGTCAGCAGCTGATGCAAAACGGCTAACCGCATGCAGCCAGTTGCCGGACTGCTTGCACACAACCCGCTGCCCGCAGTGAGCCAGAGCGGCACGAGGTAAGAGCAGACGGCAGAGCAGGCGGCAGAGCAGGCGGCACTGAGGCGGCGGCCCCCAGGAAACGCCGCGGCGCTCACTTGACGAACTCCAGCTTCTGTGGCAGCTTGCGAGGGTTCTTCCTGGCCACCTGCAGAGCAGCAGGAGCCGCAGGGCGTGCTCAGCCTGGCCGGCGGGTTCTGCAGGAAGCCCTGTGTTTGCTCTGGATCAGCATTCGAAGGAGTCACTTACGTAGAAATAGCCAGTCCCCGCGGTGCTCAGCAGCTTCACGAGCAGGGTGGCTGCCTTCTTGCCAGCCATCCTGCTGCTGCTGCTGTGTGCCACCGATGCCGCGTCCTGATGAAGCAGCTACTTAGCTTGGCTGCGGAAGAACCTGTGTGCACACGTGTGCTGTGCCCTGCTGGATCCAGTCGGCTCGGCGCCAAAACCGCTTTGCCGTTCAAGCCCAAGCCTCAGCTGAATGCCCCATAGATCCATCAGGCGCCCCGCCCTCGATCGTGCTCTCTAGGGGCTAAACGGTCTGCAGGCGGCGCCATGTCTCAAGTATACACACTGGAACCGCCCACTCAGGGCAAGGCAAGTGCAGGCAGCTCGCACGGCGACGCGCGGAGGCTGTGCTGGCCGCTGGCCGCAGCAGCAGCCTGCCGACGCCCGCTCGCCGCCCTGCACACCCGCGAGGCCCAACTTGTATCCGCCTCTGCCCCAGCAGGTGATACTGCGTACCACGCTGGGCGACCTGGATATCGAGCTGTGGCCCAAGGAGGCCCCCAAGGCCGTGCGCAACTTTGTGCAGGCACGGCAGCTTTCCGGGCACCAGCCTGCTGCCGTCGAGAGCAAATGCTTTCCTGTCGCTGAAACCATGGCCGATGCAAGAGTTGCTGCTTGCTTATCCCAGTGCAATTGGCCATGGCGAGGGCTTGCTGCAGCTGTGCATGGAGGGCTACTACGATGGCACCATCTTTCACCGCCTGATCAAGGACTTCATGCTGCAAGGTGCGCCGCCTGACCGCCACCCTGAGCTCCTCACACGTGTTGGGAGGCGCGGCAGCCATGCCGCAGCGTGTGGGCTAAGCTCCTGATGACATGCAGCATGCGCAGCGCCGGCTGGCCTGCAGGCGGCGACCCCACCGGCACCGGAAATGGCGGCGAGTCCATCTATGGCCATCCATTCAAGTAAGCCAGCCACTGGCGACTGCCCGCTCTGCGCGCATCCGTGCCTGTTTGGCATGTGCCAGCCAGCCTGCCTTTGGTGCTGCGCGGCGCCAGGCCGCGGCGGCTGCTGCTCACATGCTGGCTGCTGCCCTGTGGCTCACCCACTCACCTGCCTCCGCCCCACAGGGACGAGTTCCACTCCCGCCTCAAGTTCAACCACCGCGGCGTGGTGGCCTGCGCCAACCAGAACAAGGCAGACACCAACGGCTCGCAGTTCTTCGTCACCCTGGACCGCGCCGACCACTGCAACCGCCAGTACACCATCTTTGGGAAGATCACGGGCAAGCAGCGGCACTCCGCGCCCGCAGCGCAGCGTGCTTATTGGCCGCACCACGCAGCTGTGGATGGCATGGCAGCGCTGGTGCCGCGGCCTCGCCGTTGCTTGGCCGCCCACCGACCCGCCACCGCACCCGACCCTGCCGACCTGGCCTCCTCCCCTCCTTGCAGGCGACACCATCTACAACCTGTCCCGCTTCAATGAGCTGGAGGTGGATGATGACGACCGGCCCGCGCACCCGCCAGTGCTGACGCGGGCAGACGTGCTGTGGAACCCCTTTGACGACCTGCGGCCGCGGGTGGACAGGTGTGGTGTGTGGGTTGGTGCGCCCTCCCACAGGCAGGGGGACAGGGCGGGGGCACAGGGAGGGCATGGGATGTGGGAGAGGGAGGGCCACACGCAATGCAGGAGAGCAGCAGCAGGGGGCGGGAGGGAGGGGGGCGGCGCGGTGGCTCGATGCCGCACCTGCGCATGCCTGCAGCCAGCCAGCCCCGCCTGCTGCTGCCATGGCTGCAGGGATGCCAAGGAGGCGGAGGCCAGGGGGGCAGAGGCGGCGGCGGCAGAGGCCAAGAGGCAGTCGCGCAAGCAGGGCAAGAACTTCGCCCTCATGTCGTTTGGTGCGCCCCGCTGGGAGCTGCCGCCGCCACGCTCGGCGCCACACATCACATGCGTTTGTTGTGCCTCGCGCCAAACCAGCCAGCGCCCTCGATCCTCGTGCTCGCCGCGCTGCCGTCCTGCGCTCACCTGCTGGGATTGATGCCTTCAGGGGAGGAGGCGGAGGAGGAGGACCAGGAGGCGGCAGAGGCGGCGGCCAAGCTGAAGATCAAGTCGGCGCACGATGCGTTGGAGGATGAGCAGCTGGCCAAAGAGCCGGTGGTAGACATTGACCTGCAGCGGTGCGCCCCCCTTGTTTACTCTCCCTTCCCTTGCCTGGCTGCCTGGCTTGCGGCGCCGCCTGCTGCCTGCCGGGGCATGTGTGTGCTTCCACAAGGGGTGGCTTGCGATTCGGCCGCTTCATGCGGTGACGAGATTGTGGGCTCCACTGGCTGTGCTGGCGCCATGGCCTGGTGTGCAGGGTACGGGAGGCGATGCGCGCTGCCAAGGCAGCCCAGAAAGACGCGGGGCCGGCGGAGGCCGAGGGTGAGGATGGCGATGACGTCGGCGAGGGCGACTTTGGCAGCCGCATGCGCAGCCAGATGCAGGCCAAGCGGAAGGCCATGGGCGTGGAGCAGCCCGCGGCGGCTGCAGAGCAGGAGGGGAACCAGCCCGAGCTGGACTATGGGGAGTCTGATGGGGAGGCGGCGGAAGAGGAGCAGGCAGAGGCGGAAGGTGCGGCGTTGCTGCATCGTTGCGGCATCTGTGGCCTCGGCCGCTGTGGCAGAAGCGTGCAGCTGCTGTGTGCGGCTGCATGCCTGTTTTGGAACCTCACCGCCTCTGGTGGTGCTCGCCTGGCTGGCCTGCGTGCAGCGCCGCGCAAGCGCTCGCGCCTGGCGGAGCAGGGGCGCGGCAAGAAGTCGGCAGCGGCGGTGGTGGCTCCCAGCAAGCAGATCAAGGTGGCGGACTCGGAGCTGCTGACAGACTGGGAGCGCAAGCGGCAGGTGCGGCGGTGCTGCAGGAGTGGTGGGGGGCCGCGGGAATGGCTGCTGCCGGCGCCGGCGCATGTGTCCTGTGTGCCGCACACATGGCTGGAGGGGAATCAGAAGTGACGGTGGCGAGCAGCTGAGGGCAGCGCTGCTTCCACAGCCTGAGTGCGGGCGCTTGTCACTGGCCAGCCTGCTGATGGTCTGTCGTGGCTGGGGGCTGGGCCGCTGGGCGTCCCGCAGGAGTACAAGCAGCGCAAGCGGCTGGGCGGCAGCCGCGAGAAGGAGACCCTGCAGCGCCTGGCCAGGTTTAAGCAAGAGCTCAAGGCCAAGGCGCCAGAGCCGGCGGCAGAGGCGGCGCCGGCGCAGCAGCAGCAGGCGCAGCCCGCAGCGCCGGCAGCAGCTCAGCAGGGCGATGCAGGTGCGTCGTGCCTCCCTGTTTGTGCTTGGCTGCTATTGCTGGCTCACTTGGCGGCTGTTGGCTTGTGTGCTATTGCCCAGCACGCCGCCGCCCTCCCTCCCTGCCTGCAGGCTACTCTGGGAAGGTGCGGGAAGACATCGACCACCGAGCCTACATGCCAGGTGGGCGTCGGCTTGTGGGCATGCGGGCTTGTGGGGGTGGGCAGGGACCCTTCGCCTGAGCGCACGTGCAGTGCATGGATGGCAGCGGCAGAGCGAGAGCAGCCAGTGCGGCCGCACCATCCAGGCAGCTGCTGCCACCCTCCCTGCCTGCAGCTGCCTGGCGTGTGGACGACTACCTGGGAGAGGAGGGGGAGGATGAGGATGACTTGGACCTGGCCAGCCTGCGCCAGCACAAGTGAGGCAGGCAGCTCGGCACTTGCTTGCCGGCGGCGCTGCCAGCCAACGGGATCAGCGTGTAGCTGGCCTGGCTGCTGGCGTCGGCCTGGGCTGGTCGCGGCGCTGCGGGCCTACCCACTCTCCCTTGCCACCGCACGCACTCACATGACGGCCCCAGCCGCCCTGCAGGCTGGCTTTCGCCAAGGACCAGAAGGATGCCATGTCGCGCAGGTGGTTGCCCCTCCCCCTGCGTTGGCTGCCTGCACCGCGGCACTGCCCCTGGTGTCGCTAGCTGTCGGCGAGTGCTGCCCGTCGATGCTCAAAGCTGGCCCACACATGTTCAACCCTCTGCTGGCTTGTTCCCCACCCTTTCCATTGTTCACTTTCTTTACTGGCTGCAGTGACAACTTGGATGACTACATCGTGCATGACCCTCTGCTGGAGGCGGGCAAGGCCAAGTTCAACAAGCAGCAGGCCAAGCACAAGAAGCGGCAGACGGAGTGGGGCATGGCGGGGCGGGGGCAGGGCTGAGGCCTGCCAGCGGGCGCTGGTGCGAGCAGCCATGAGGCTGCCACCCGATGCCTGCTGTTTCGGCTTCCGCCGGCCATCTGCATTGCACTGCTGGGTTCGCTATTTGTCCAGCCCATTGTCATGGCCCACATGAATGGCATGGCACAAGGCGGTGCAACAACAAGAACAGGTCTCGGATCGTGCCCATGTGGCACACTGCTGTGTGTGGCTCGCAGAGGCGCGGTGCGTTCAGAGCCCAGCCCAGCACCCAGGGTCAGAAGAAGTCGTGGAAGTAGCGCATGTGGGGAGGCACGTAGGCCAGCCCCAGCTCCCGGAAGATGGTGGTTTCGTCGGGGCACGCGACCGCTGGCTCCAGCACGGTGGTGCCGCCGTCCGCCGCGCCGGCGTCCCCCTCGCTGTCGCTGCCGCCGCCGCCGCCCCTGCTGCGCCTGTGATGCCGTTGGGCTGCAGCACAAGGCAAGGGGCAGGCTGGCATGAGGCGGGGGCAGGCTGCACAGCCTTCAGGTCAACACTGAATCCTGGTCCGGGGAATCTGGCCCCCCTACACCCTCTCCCGCAAACCTGGGGGTCGATAGATGGGCACCATGTCGCGGTCAGAGATCTTGAAGCCGTTGGCGGCTGCATTGTACTTCCGCGCGGCTTCTGCCACCCCCGTGTTGGCCCAGTAGCGCGTGGCGCGGCAGAATGACTGGCTGTTGCCAAAGTAGTTTAGCGCAAAAGGCGTGGTGGAGCTGGCATAAACCTGAAAAGGCAACAAGCAAGGGAGAGAGAACAGCATGAGAAAGCCAGCTGGAGGAATGCACCTTACAGGGCAGGGCCAAAGCCCGCAGCACGTGCCTTGATGTCGATGCGGCGAATGTGCGGCGCGCCCGGTGGCTTGGCCAGGCCCATCCACGAAGCGATGTTGCCTGAGGAAGAGCGCTGCGCGTGTCGCGTGTTCATCTCGTCCAGCAGCAAACCCCGGTGCAGCAGGGCCGCGAGCAGCTGCACATGTGGGGAGGCAGACCAGGCGTGTGAGGCGGGGAGGTGAGGAGGCACCATCACAGCAAAGCCCTGCTGCGCGAACGCACCTCTGTGAGGAAATCATGGCAGTCGGCGTGGCTCAGCGAGGGCGGCAGGCAGATGAGGATGTCGACGTCGCTGCTCTGTGGCTTGCCCCGCAGGTAGCTGCCGGTGGCGGAGCAGTAGGTGCGCTCCACATCCGCTGTGCCGCCCCACCGCTCTGCAGCACAGGTACGAGCCAAGCTGAGGGCTCACTGGCCGCCCATACATGACTGCGAGATGCGCCCACCAGGCCGGGCAGCCCAGCCCACCTATCAGCTCGAAGCACGTCTCTCGCACAATCTTCTCGGTTTGGGCCACCTCTGCCCGTGGGATTTTCTGCTTTAAGTCGTCATAATACTTCAGTCCAACCTGCGCCATATAGGGATGCACCGCCAGCGGGTGAAGCGGCTGCAATCGGCACTGCGCAGGCCAGTGTCTCGGGATGGCAGCGTGCCCGCTTGAAGAGCCGCCGAGGCGCTGCCACATATACGAGCAGGCAGGCCGGGGTAGCCGCACCCGCTGCTGCTCTGTCAGGTTGAGGTCCGTCCTGCTGCGCAAGTTGTCCAGCGTGCGCACGCCCAGGCTGTACCATCGGCTGGCGGAGGCGGTACCGGTGCCCCACACCTCCAGCAACGTAGTCAGCACCTGAGAGCGGGGCAGGCGCAGCTGGCGAACACGTGTCAGCCTGGCATGCCTCTCAGCAAGTGTGTGCTGCGTGCTGGGCTTGCCCTTTCACCTTGCGCTGCTCATCCGCCGCCGCCGCCGCGATGCGGCTGGACGTGCCCTTGGCCAGGATTTCCTTGACCTTGACCTTGCTCTTGGGCCCCAGCCCGGGCACTTTGTCCACATCCTGCACACGCAGGAGTCGCACCCGCGCGGCTGGCGTGGCCGGCGCCTAAGGCCCGCCCCACAGCTGAACAGTAGTACTGGTGCTGCTGCCCGCTGGCGGCAGCGCTTGCGGCGCCGCACCTCTTCCGATTCCAGCGCCTCGTTCCACATGATCAGCCCCTGCACCGCTTTGTCGATGGCCTGCAGGCAAGAGCACACAGGCTGGGGTGCCACATAGACCCAGCCCATATCCACGGCGCACTAGGGATGCATCTAGCTGGTGACACAAGATGGCCAGCAAGCATGAAGGTGTGTTCTATGGAAAGGGCGCGTTCCCTTGCCTTCATTTGAAACTGGTCGCGGCCCTCAAAGTAAACCGAGGTTTTGAAATCGCTCAGGCCTTGCACCACGCAGAATGGGCGCCGGGAGCAGCACACATGGCTGCACACGCCGTTGAGCTGGGAGGTCTTGGGGGGCTGCGGGGCAGGCAGGCACGAGAGAGGCCTCAGCGGCGGTGCATGCATGGTGAGACGAGACTGGCGGCTGTGCAAGAATACCTGCGGGCTGGTGGGCGGCGCCTCCTGGCCGGCTGTATGTGTATGAAACCAGTATGCCCGCAGCTTGTCCACCGTCTGTCTGCAGAGGTAGGAGCAGGCAGCAGCAGCATCCATCCATTCAGGCAGTTGGTCCTGGTCTGCTGTGCGGTCATTTGCCGCATGCAATCTGGCAGCCCTGCCTGGCGGCGGCTTCGTCGTAAGGCTCCTGCCACACGCCGTAGGAGCCCCATGCAATGCCGGTGTCGCCCCCTGCAGACAGCCGCTCGCAGGCACATGCTGAGCTGCATGCACAAGCAGAAGGGAACCCAGCACTGCCGCTGCTCCACCTGTGTACAGCGGCTTGGCCCCCTGCACCGCCACAAACTCGCTGCCGCGCCGCTCCACACGACAGAACGCTGGCCCCTGCAGCACATCCTGCTGCTGCGCATCCTGCCCTGCTGCCCACATCTGTTGACTGCTGAATGGCACCGTGGCAGTGCTGCTGGTGGGCTCCGGTCCAGCAGGAGCAGCATCGCGATGCTGCTCTGCATCGGCACCTGTCGGATGCTCTCGCTGCTGGGGTTGCTGCTGCTCCTGCTGCTCCTGCTGCTGCTGCCCTCCTGTGCCAGCGCCGTCATGCCCTGCCGCTGCCTGTGTGGCTGCTGCCGGGGATGCTGGCGCTGGGGCCAGGCCTGGTGGCAGGAACTGCTCCTCTGGCAGCAGGTGGTGCTTGGGGATGCTGCGAGACACCCAGTCGGGCGTCACAAATGCCACACCCTCGGGCAGCCGCACACTGGCGCCCTGGCCCACAGCCACCTCCCGGGTTGGCCTGCAATAGCCAGAAAAAGGGCAGGCATTAATGACTAAAGGATCAGAAGAATTGGCCACCAATTACAGACTCCAGCACCCTGACAGCCACCCACCCGCTCCACCCGCGCAGCTTGTCGGCTGCCTGTTGCGCCGTCAGGTTGGGCGGGCAGATGACGTGTGTGGTGTCTGCCGCTACCGCCGGCTGCTGCACGCCCCCCAGCTGCTTCGCCCGCTGCTGAGTGACTGCCATGTGCCGGTGGGCCCAGAACACCAGGCGGCAGCCCGAGAAGACCTGCGGCTCCTTGGCGGCGGGCGAGCCGGCGGCGACGCCGCCTGGCGCTTTGCGCTTGGGAGCCATGCTGCTGGGAGCCGAATCCTGTCCTCCCTCAGTCCAGTTAGTGCTGGCCGGCCTGATCTCAAGAGGAAATCGGGGTCTCGACTCTGCCGACACCCACAAGGGCCTGCAAACACCCCGCGTCAGGCGGCTGATCCCAGCAATGAAACGCGGGTCCGCATTTCGTTGCGGAGTTAAGGCCACGCCGCAATGTGCTGCGCCTGCTGTGGCGGCGGACCAGCCGCCAACAAGGCGGTCTCCCGATGCAGGGCTAGGCATCTTCTCCCTCTGATTGTTGCAACCTTTGAAGAACAAGTGCCATAACAACATAGACACGCGCCAGCGAGCCAGAATGAGTTGGCAGAACAGGCAGTTCAGTTCTTCACAATTCCCGCATCAGTGGCGGCACATAACCCAGCCGCAGCTCGCGAAAGATGGCGGCCTCGTCAGGGCAGGGCACCGCCTGCCCCAGCTCGGTGGTGCCTCCCTCTGCAATTTCACAGCGCAATCTCATCCCTGATCTATGATGCGAATTGGCATTATCGTATAGCAAGTGCTGCCCGGCCTGTTTGCATGCATGCACACCTGACGTCCGCAGTTGCTTGACTAGTTGCAGGCCTGTGTCACTCAAGCTGAACCCAGTGGCCCCTGGGTCGTAGCGCTGCGCCGCCTCCCTGGCGGCGGGTGCCTTGCCGGCCCAGTGCCGCAGGGCCCAGCAGAAATTCTGCAAGATTTTATGTGGACGAGGGAGCAGCCAGTGCAGTTGCCAGGGGACCTGTGCCCTTTTGCACTGTGCAGTAGTCATACTAGTAGTCATGCTGCACAGGGGGCTTCCAAACGGCGAGCTAACCTTGCTGCTGGCCATGTAGCTTATTGCGAAAGCCAGGCAGTCGTGGCTGTACACCTGCTGGCAGTGCGGGGAGATGCCATTGCACCAGGCACAGGGTATCGGCAGAGCTGGAGATCATGACGCCCGGCCACACAAAGCGATGACAGCTCACCTTTGCATCGACACGGCGAAACTTAGGCATGCCGGGAAGCTGCCAGACACCTCTAAACGATGCACAGTTACAGGGGGCGCTGGTGGCACGCTCCCGGCACACAGCTTCCATGCAGACCCCTCCGCGCTGCAACACCACGAGGAGCTGCATCCAGCAGCAGGACAGCAGCAGCACAACAGCAGTCAGCCAGCGGGAGGAGGCACAATAGGCACAAAAAGCTGATGTCAGCGAGCCAAACCACACAAGAAGCCTGGCCCATACATTGCCCCGGATGTGCCTTGTCAAGGAAGGCATCACAGCAGGCGCTCTGTAGTGAGGGCGGCAGGCAGATGAGGATGTCGATGTCGCCACACTCCTGCCTGCCGCGCAGGTAGCTGCCGGTGGCGGAGCAGTAGGTGCGCTCCACATCCGCTGTGCCGCCCCACTGCTCTGCAAGAGTGGGCCGGCACGCAGGAGATGTAGGCCGGCGCTCTGGCGTGCCTGCCCGCATCACACAAACGGCCCACCTATCAGCTCGAAGCATCTCTCCTGCACAATGGCCTCTGCCTGGGCTACCTCCATGCGTGGGACCTTGTGCTGCATGTCGCCAAAGTGCCGAAGCCCAACCTGCAGGCTATGGCACAGTCCGCCCAAGCGCTAGGCTTGGCAAGCATTCAGACTCCTCTGCCAGCAGAATGTAGAGCGCTGGCGGCACCACTGACCTTCTGCCCTTGTGTCAGGCCAAGGTCTTGTTGCCGCCGCCTCACATCCTCCAGCGTGTAGCAGTTCTGCGCAACCCAGTGTTTGGCGGTTTGCTCCCCCACCCCCATCACACTCATGAAGAGCCGCAGCTCCTGGCAGGTTGCAAGGGCAAGGCAAGAGACCATCAGCATTGTCAATTTCAGCCCCAGTGGCAACTTGCAAATGCTGCAGCACAAGCCTCCGCACCCATACCTGCAGCTTGCTGTTCAGCTGGGCTGCTAGGACTTGGTGGCAGGTCCCTGTCCTGAGAATGCTACATAGCTTGGCTGTGGTCTTGGGTCCCAGGCCTAGCTGCTCCACATCGCATGCGCTCTCCAGCGGATACGTCAACCTGCCCAACACCCACAGCGCACCGTCAATGGCCTGCAGCACAGGGTGCGCAGCAGAGCTGGACCAAGGCGACTTCCAGAGGGTGTCGCACTTTGCGCTGGACTAGTTGCCTTGCAGGCAACCTGTCCACCTTGATCCTGTGCTCATCACTGCCTCGCCACTCTATGTACACCGCCTCCTTCACCTCCCTGAGGGCATCCAGCAAGCAGAAGGGGCTGCGACAGCAGCAGGTGTGGCGGCACACGCTGTTGACCTGCGCCACCATGGGCAGCTGCAGGATACACAGGGGGATGGAGAGGCTGAGCCAGGCGGGGATTTTCGCTGTTTGCTGGGAAAGGTTTGCATCAGGGGCCAAACAGCTGACCTGGGTGTGGGTTCCCTGCCGTGCCGTGCGTACTGTTGGGCAGGTTGAAGAAGAACTCTCCCAGGCGCAGCACCGTCTGCCTGCGGGCGGGCAGGCCACAACGCACAACAATGCAACTTGGCACGGCACACAGAAGCCATTGATGCTTTCAAGCAGCATGCCGCCAATGATTCGGCAGCCCTGCCTGGCGGCGGCCTCGTCGTAAGGCTCCTGCCACACGCCGTAGGAGCCCCATGCAATGCCGGTGTCGCCCCCTGCAGACAGCCGCTCGCAGGCACATGCTGAGCTGCATGCACAAGCAGAAGGGAACCCAGCACTGCCGCTGCTCCACCTGTGTACAGCGGCTTGGCCCCCTGCACCGCCACAAACTCGCTGCCGCGCCGCTCCACACGACAGAACGCTGGCCCCTGCAGCACATCCTGCTGCTGCGCATCCTGCCCTGCTGCCCACATCTGTTGACTGCTGAATGGCACCGTGGCAGTGCTGCTGGTGGGCTCCGGTCCAGCAGGAGCAGCATCGCGATGCTGCTCTGCATCGGCACCTGTCGGATGCTCTCGCTGCTGGGGTTGCTGCTGCTCCTGCTGCTCCTGCTGCTGCTGCCCTCCTGTGCCAGCGCCGTCATGCCCTGCCGCTGCCTGTGTGGCTGCTGCCGGGGATGCTGGCGCTGGGGCCAGGCCTGGTGGCAGGAACTGCTCCTCTGGCAGCAGGTGGTGCTTGGGGATGCTGCGAGACACCCAGTCGGGCGTCACAAATGCCACACCCTCGGGCAGCCGCACACTGGCGCCCTGGCCCACAGCCACCTCCCGGGTTGGCCTGCAATAGCCAGAAAAAGGGCAGGCATTAATGACTAAAGGATCAGAAGAATTGGCCACCAATTACAGACTCCAGCACCCTGACAGCCACCCACCCGCTCCACCCGCGCAGCTTGTCGGCTGCCTGTTGCGCCGTCAGGTTGGGCGGGCAGATGACGTGTGTGGTGTCTGCCGCTACCGCCGGCTGCTGCACGCCCCCCAGCTGCTTCGCCCGCTGCTGCATGACCGCCATGTGCCGGTGGGCCCAGAACACCAGGCGGCAGCCCGAGAAGACCTGCGGCTCCTTGGCGGCGGGCGAGCCGGCGCCGGCGGCGCCTGGCGCTTTGCGCTTGGGCGCATGGCCTGGTGCCTGGCCAGCTCCCGGCTCGCAAACCTGGACAGGCCGCGCCTCAGCTGCAGTGGTCTGGGACGTGCTTGCCGGCTGGAACCAAGGGTTCCGCAAGAACAACCTCAGGCCGGAAACTGGGCCTCCTGCAAGAAGACCAGGGCCTTCCCAGATGCTCAAAGATGCCTGTGAAGCTTGCTGCAATTGAGCCTTGGCCAAGTAAGCTTCTGGGCCCCACCCGCCACAGCAGTGTTTCTGGCCCTCGTGGCAGCTTTGGCGATGGGCGGGCGATGAGGACTGCTGTCGCGTCCAAATTTCGCCAATCAGCTGGCGATGGCACATTGAGGATTGGCGAAATGCGGGGGAGCCACCCTTGCGCCTGGCACAGCGCAGCGGCCACATGCGGCGCCGCTGTTGCTTTGTCGGCACTTGCCTCCCTTTTGGGGGACTGGGGGCGAAGCCCCCAGCAAGCTGGCGCTTGTTTAACACTATGGAATGAAGTTCCTGAGGAAAATTGGCCATTTCTCCTCAAAATATTGGCGATGTCAGTCATGGGGGCTGGCGACGCGCTGGCGATGTCGCCCCGCCGCCTGCCCTCATTTAGCCAGCTCTGGCTGGCGATGGCCTTCGGCCAATCGCCAGCCAGAGCCGTTTTTTGGCCCGATTTCGCCAGCATTTGGCGATTTCGCCAGCTTTCAGAAACACTGCGCCACAGGGGTTCAGTGCCTCCGTGGCATGGATGGCCATGAGTGGCCATCGATGGCGAAGGAAGACCTTCGCATTTGCTTCTCGATCACCCCCTCCGGAGACCGAGACAGTGCCAGCTTGTGCGGCGAGCTGCGCTGCAAACCGCAATGCCCGGAGGCCTACTTGCGGGTCCCCTGCGCGCTGCGTGCCTGGAGGAAGTGCGGAGCGTGATCCGTCTATCAGGAGCCGGCCTGGTCCACTTCCTGCAGGCGAGGCAGCCCCGCTGCCGCCGCCGCCGCAGCTACCACAGCTGCTGCTTGCCGCCAGGCTGCCCCTTCTGCATACCCCAACCAGCCCCTGCCGCTGCTGCAGGGCATCGTGACCAACGATGTGACGATGCTGGAGCCGCCCGGGGCACCGCCACAGTATGCCTGCATCCTTAACGCACAGGGCCGCTACCTGCATGATCTGCTGATGCACCGCACAAAGGGTGGGTGGGCAGGCGGCTGGCCGCATGTGGTTGTGGGGATGCTGAAGGACGTGATGCACGAGGTTGGTGCGGATGATTGAGGCGCAGGGGAGAAACCTCCCAGCCCTGGCAGGGGGGCGAGGCACGCTTGTGAGAGCTGCCTGCGCAGGGGCATACAACGCTCCCTCCTGCCTGTTCTCCTCACCTGCCTGCAGACGAGGTGCCCACGTTGCTTGTGGATGCCGACAGCCGGGGCACGCCCGACCTGCTGCGCCTGCTGAAGCGGTACCGCCTGCGCCAGAAGGTGGACATCGATGATGTGTCGCAGCAGTACTGTGTGTGGGCACTGTACAGCGGGGAGGCGCCGGCGCTGCAGGCAGCTCTCTCCTCGCTTCCTCCGGGCTGGGCCCCAGACCCACGCCTGGATCAGCTGGGCCTGCGCGCCGTGCTGCCCGCCGACGCAGAAGGCAGCGGCAGCGGCGGCGGCGGCGGCGCGGGCAGCCTGGGCAGCGTCAGCTGGCGGGACCACCGCCGCTGGCGCATCCTTCACGGCGTGGCGGAGGGCGACAGCGAGATCCCCACGGGTGCGCCCCAGGGCATGGCCGGGGGCATGCACCCCCAGCGAGAGCAGGGGCCAGCACAGGGATGCCACGCACGCATGCGTTCCTCTGTGCCTGTCCCCGCAAGCTGCCACGAGCTGTGATGCACGCCCCCCTGCTGCCTGCTTCACCGACCTGCCTCGCGGACTGGCTGCTGGCTGCTGCCCGGCCCCTCCCCACCTCCCACCAACAAGCCACCCGCTTGCATGCTTGGTGCAGGCGAGGTGGTGCCGCTGGAGTTCAACATAGATGGCCTGGCGGGCATCAGCTTCACCAAGGGCTGCTATGTGGGGCAGGAGCTGATGGCACGCACACACTTCAAGGGCGTGGTGCGCAAGCGCCTCATGCCCTTTGTGCTGGCGCCGCCAGGCAGCGGCGACAGCGGTATGGCGCAGCAGCAGCAGCAGCAGCAACAGCAGGCTGGCATTGGCGCAGTGCCAGCCGCGGCCCTAGCAGCAGACGCGGCAGCTGTAGCTGGCAGCGACCAGGCGATACGCGTGCAGCCGGGTGCAGCAGTCTACTGGGAGCAGCCGGGTGGCAGGCGCAAGTCGGTGGGCGTGGTGCGAGTGGCGGATGGTGCGCTGGGGCTGGCGGTGCTGCGCCTGGCGGCAGTAGAGGCGGCCAGGGCGGCGGGGCAGTCGCTGGTGGTGGGGGAGAGCGAGGCGAGGGCAGAGCTGCAGCCATGGCGGCCAAACTGGTGGCCTGAGGTGTGGGGCACAGAGGAGGAGGCTGTAGGTGGCGTAGAACCCTGAATCTTCATCGTGGCTGCAGTCTGTTCTGAATGCATACACCTGCAATATTCGTTAGACCAGTCAGGCGGCCCATGCGGGCGTGCGCGGGCGGGTGGCGCCAGCTAGGCTATCTGCCTGTACACTTAATTCCCGGCGGAAATGGCACACTGGCTCCGGCCACCCAATCTCAAGGATGGTGACAATCCAGAACCCGGGCGGCCCGTTGCAGCAGCTCTCCAGCTTCTGCTTCCTCTTGGTGGCGCTGGTGTCGGATGTGCTCCTCATTCGCCTGTTTCTTGTGGGAGCCTACGTGTTTTTGTTCACTGGTTCGTTTTGCCCGCTCAAGCTTTGGGCAGGAAAACCCTCATTTATGTTCTCGCTTGATTTAACGAGCAGGAGGGCTTGGTCGCGTTCCGGAGTGATGCAGCGAGGCCTGGGGGCTGTTTCCAGGGGGGAATATTGCGAGGGCGCTGCATGGTTCGCCGCTGCCGCAGGCCGCCTTGACGGCCCCTGCACTCGCAGCAGCGGCCAACCCCTGCTGCTCCCTGGCTGCAGCATCGATCCTGGGCATGCCCGAGTGGCCATCCGTTAGTTTTGATGGCAGCATCAATGTCGTGGAGATTGTCTGGTGCGCCCCGCCCTGCGCGGCTGGGCCTACCATAGGGCCCATGCAGCGTGCGCTGGCCCATGCTGCGTGCGTTGGCGGCCCCCCACAAGAGACCAGTGCGAGCTACACCCGCGCCTTCTTCCTGCAGGTCCAGCGTCTGCTTGATCTTCCACTTCCGTGCCTTTGCCATGCTTCTCTGGGACGAGCGCCACATCCGCTTCAGAAGCGAAGACGCTGAGCAGCTGTGGCGTTTGTTCTACCGCCGGGGCGGCATGGGGCGGCTGGAAATGCAGCAGGTTGGCAGTCCTGCCAGGAGGCCGGGTCGGGGCACCATGTAGCAAGCAGCTGTGCTCATGAAGGTTCCCACCAGAAAGTTCTTTGCCTGCTCGTCTCGCAGGCACTCAAGTATGGCCAGTGGGTGCGTGTCCCAGCTGGAGAGGCCATCGTGCAAGGGGCAGCAGCGAGGCTCCGGTTCTTCGTTCTGGTGGAAGGCCACGTCAAAGTCACGTGCATGTACAAGAACGTGCTGGAAGAAGCGCGCTACTTGTACAGCGGAGCCTGCTTTGAAATGGGTGAGCCACCTGTGCCACACCCCACCCAGCAGGCCATCTTCGGTGGCACACATTGCAATACTTCTGCTTCGCAGGTCTGCTCAGCGTGTTTGGCGTGTTCAATGGCATGATGAAAAGTGAAGAGCACATGTTTGCGGTACACGCCGAAAGCGACTGCCTGCTGTACAGCTGGACCATCGATGAGCTGGCGCTGATGGCGACCACGCTGGCGCCAGCAGGCATGCCATGAACAGATCCATTCTTGCCGCTGCACTGCTGCTTTAATCCACTCAGCACGTGTTGTGCCTGCAACCCTTCTGCCCTGCAGTGGGAAACTTCTTCCGTAACTTCACTCTGGCTCAGCTGGGCATGCTGCTGGTCCACAGACTGTGAGTTGATGAGGGTACCCAGTGCCTGGCGGCCTAACATCGGCAATGGCCTGCCGTCTGACTGTATCTGTACGGGCCATTTTGTGTGCAGCTACTCCAACCAGGAGATGCAGTGTGCCACCGGCGAGCTGGAGCCCAAGGGGCTGCTGACCGGTGCGCCCACACCAGCTGACGTTGCATGTGGTTGCAATGTATCCGGCATCAGGGGCTGGAAGCAGCTGCAGTTGGCCAGGTGGCAGGGGATTGAGCAGCTGGGCGCAGTGCTGTGCAGGGGAGCAGCGCAGCCGGGATTTCACCGAGCCTCTGCGGCCGTACGAGGAGCAGAAGGTCACCCTCAGGGGCTTCTTGGCCTGGCTCAGGCGCAGCTTCAACCCCTTCCCGCCTCGCGGCCTGCGGCACAATGCGCTGCCCATCACAGGCATCATGGTGAGCTGGCCGGAGGGCGCGTGCTGGCTGGCTCATCCTGCAGGGATGCGAGACCCCTTGAGAGAGAAGACCAGCAGGCAGCAAGCTCTGCTGATGCTGAATGTTGCTGCTGCTGCCGCTGCTGCCTGCAGGCCCGCAACCGGCTGGTGGCGGTGAAGGCGGCCAAGGCCAAGGCCGCCATGGAGGCGGCAGACTCGGCCTCCGGCATGGGCGACGACTGCGAGCAGCTGGCGCGCCACTCAACCGACGAGGGCAGGCGGGCAGCGGTAGAGATGCTGGAGGGGATGCAGACCCTTGAGCAGCTGGACATGACAACGGTGGAGGCGCTGCTGGGCAAGGCGGACAGCCCAGGGCCCCACCCAGGCCAGGCCACCTCGGCACGGCTGCGCCCAGGCAGCAAGAGGCACGTGGGCTTGGATGGAACGCAGTGCTGTGATGGGGCGGTGTAAGCACGCCCGCCTGCCGGGCCCCAGCGGCATGGTGGGCGGGGGCCAGCCTGCTTCAACAGTTACACTCAACAAACACTCTCAACAACCGCTCGCACAGCAGATCCTGAAAGAAGTGAGCAGGAGGATACTGGACAGAGAATTGTAGTGTGACCATTGCAACAACCAAATGCAGAGCCAGCAATACATGGATGCCTGGTTCTCGAAGCTAGGGATCAGGACGGATGGAAGCAGGCGGAGAGGGACAAGTGCCGCTGCCCACATGCGATAACAAAACACGCATGTCTCTCTAAAATCTGTTCCTGCATGGTGTGACTGCCACTGGCATGGTCAGCAGTGTGAGCATCTTGCTAGTGGCTGAGCATCTTGCGGGCGCCACCGCCGGGCCCTGACTCAGCCAGCACCGCCTGCTCGGGGGTCACCATGGTGCCTGCAGCAGGGGCTGGCCAGCAACCAAGACAGGGCATGGCTTCAGCAGGTCATTCGGGAGGGGAAGCGACCAGCGCAGCCCTCAACTTGCTGCTCGAGGAAGCCACAAGCTGGAGTGCAGAATGCCGTGCCCGAGCGCGCGTGTGCACCCACGCACCTTGCTTGTGTGGGCTTAAAGTCTGGTAAAGCAAGAACTAGCTTGCAACATAGACTCCCCGCCGAAACGGGACGGGAACCGGGCGAAAGCAGAGAAAGCAATAAAACAGGGGTGGAGCAAGGCGACATGCAACGCAAGCAGCTGACAGGGCACGCATCGAAACGTGTGTATGACTGGCAAAGTGGCATGGCGCATTGGGGAGAAACGCAACGGTACGGGAGCATGGGCTGGCCAAACGGCAGTGCGGAACGCTAGGTCACTAGAAAAGCAGGGAAAGGCGCACTATGTATGCAATGAGGGCAGCCCCGGCTCGGGGCCGTTGAGAAAGCAGTGGGCGGGAGGGGGGAGGCCCCGGTGTGGGCGGGCCCCATCGAGGGGGGATGGGGCGCGCAAGCGGCCAGATGGGGCGGGGCGCGGGCGGCAGTGGAGTCCTGCGGCTGGGTGGGATATAGGGCAATGAGCGTTGAGCAGTGTGCGATGAGCAATGAGCAATGAGCAGTGAGCAGCCCCTCCCTAAACAAAGTGAAGCGCAG
>NW_005435086.1:1991211-1997340 GCF_000147415.1 Chlorella variabilis | reverse complement strand
GCCGTGGGCTTCTGGCAGGAAACTACGGCCGCAGCTCGGCAGCACGGGGGCGTCGCAGCGTGCCGCCGCCGCCGCCGCGCTGCCCCCCGGGCACGGCGGCGGCGGCAGCAAGCTTGGGCCCAAACGCCGTGCCGCCGAGTCCCGTGGCTGCGACCGTAGACCGTGGGCCGGAAACTGCGGCCGCAGCTCGGCGGCACGTGGTTCTGGTCAAATCGCCAAGCGTGCAGCAGCGCCGAACCACGCTTCCCGGCCTCGGCGCATGCCTTCAGGGGCCCCCTATCGCTGGGCACACCCCTCCAACACCGAACATGCGCCCGGGGGGGAGGGCGGCCCGGGCTGCCCAGGCCAAAGTGGGCCGCCCTCGAGCAAGAGGCGGCCGGGCTGTGTGCTGAATGAATGACTGCAGGCATGACGGGCTCCGCTGCGGGAGGTGCAGGCTGGAAGGCCGCCAGGTCGGCGCCGAGCGTAGTCACCATCGTCTGGCGGTTCCTGCATGGCCATGGGGACAGACCAGGCATGGGCAGGTGTACAGTCGTGTCCACCGCCCTGGCTAGAGATACCGCCATGGCCGCAGGGCCCTGCTCATGCCCCACCCCCTGCTGCATATGCTGCCACCAGCCCCGCGCCGCCCACCTGATGCACGTGATGCCGTCAATCTTGGCGCACGGCTCGCCCGGCATGCTCTCCAGGTCCTCCGGCACGGTCGGCGAGTAGACGCCGTCACGCAGGCAGTACTGCAGCAGGGCGGCGCGAGCTCAGGCGCTGTGCACCGTGCCATGCCGTGCGTGCCACGGCCCCTGCGGCAGGCTGCCGGCGCGGCTCACCTCTCCCGTCAGCGAGCGCACCGCCTCCGCGCGTGTAGCGTTGGTCACAGAGACGTCGTCCATCCAGGCGCGGTCAAAGCCGAGCGCCTGGCACAGCGCATCAAACACGGCGTCGGTGCAAAGGGTGCCAGACTTCGCGCAGGGGTCCACGCTGACACCCATCACATTCAGCCCCGATTCACAGAAGAACCTGCAGGCAGGGACGATGCAGGCATTGCTCAGAGGTGTGGGTGGCAGGGCAGGGTGTACCGCCTAGGACGGCAGCCCGCAGCAGGCGGCGCACCACAGGTTGGCGCCCGGGAACGTCGGCTCAGTGCGGGGTCGCTCCGTCACCCAAACCTGGCCTCCATTTTCACACAGCGGCCAGGACAGCGCGGCAGCGGGCGTGAGGCTCAAGCTGGCGGCGACCGCCAGCAGCAGGATCGCCGCCGTGACGCGGAGCGAAGGAGCAGCCATTCGCAGCTCTCTAACTGTGAGTGCCTGCGCAGACAACATCAAAGAGTAAAGGCTGGCTCCATGCATTGCCTCAGGCGGGCCGGCAGAGAGCTGGCGCTCCGAGCGCTGCTGCCGCCGCCGGCCGGGGCGGCTGCTGCCGGAGGTGGCGGGCGCTGCCCTCAGGGCTGGCACCTGGCTGGCGCCGGGACACCTTGGAAGGGCTGCAGAGCTGCTGCAGGGGTCAAACTGGCACCAGGCGGCCGAGCACGGACCTTGGAGGGGTCGAGCTTGTGGCGGGTGTCGGTGGATGCAACTAGGGCGTTCGTTTGATCTCGCTCTGTGGGGCAAAGGTGACGAGGATGGCTGGAGGCGATGCAGAAGGCGCACGAGGCGAGCGGGACCTGTCCAGCTGGGATGTACAAATCAGCCGACCAAACGCTGCCTTCATTCGCTGTGCATAGCTAGATGTAGAACGAGAGTCAGGTGTAGAACGAGAGTAGGGTGCCTTACCGGTTCTACGGAAGTCGACCCCATGGCTAGTCCTCTCCCTGGCAATGACGCGGGCTCCTCCGGCGAGGAAGCGACATGCAAGTACTGCGGCGAGGCAGAGGACCACTCCCCCGGTGAGCCAGGGTCCACCTCCACTCGCCGCCGCCGTCGCCGCCGCCTGGCACATATGCGACTCACCCGCCGCTGCATACATGAACGATCCTTTTTGCAGATGGTCGCCTGGTCCATCCATGCCGCTGCACCACCCCCGTACACCACCGGTGTCTGATGCACTGGATGGTCCAATCGTTTCAGAGCGGCAGGGGCAGCGAGCACACGTGCGAGATCTGCAAGGAGCCGTGGCAAGGAGTGCTGTCTGGTGCGCCTGCACCATGGCTGCCTGCATTTGGGAGGCTCCAGGGCTGCTCCTGCCTGCACGCAGGCTTGCGTCACAGCCCCATGCCTGTTGCCCGCTCCTGCCTGCCGCTTCACCCGATGCAGTCCCAGCAGACGTGCTGGTCCACCAGCTGGGCCAGCTGCGGCAGGCCGTGCAGCGAGGCGGTGGGCTGTCGCAGCAGCAGATGCAGGCGCTGGCAGTGTACATCGAGGTCCAGGTGGCCCGCGAGGCGGAGCAGGAGAAGGGCAGGGCGCGGTCCCAGTGCCGCAGCACGATTGGGCGGCTGGACGCGGAGCGCAACGAGCTGCAGCGCCAGCTGGAACAGCTGAAGGACAAGCTGGGGCATGCCCTGGAGGACCGGGACCTAGCCCTGGAGGACCGGGACCTCGAGCGCGAGATGTGCAAGAAAGCGCACGACGCGCAGGCGGAGCAGCAGTGGGAGATGCGCCAGCTGCAGCACTCGCGGCAGCGCCTGGAGGCGGAGATCACGGGGCAGCGGCAGTGGGGGCGCAGGTGGCAGTGGGCCGCGTGTGCCTCTGGGCTGGCCGCCGTGGTGCTGTGGGCTGCGCGCCCCTCTGCCAGGGCGTGCTGATGCTGTGAGGGCGGCGTCTGCTGTGCAGCGGTTGCAAGCAAGCGCTTGGCATTGGGGTTTCAACCACGGCGGCGTCAAACAGAAAGTGCAACAACATCAGAACACAACAAAAATGGCGCTGGCGTGCGTCAGTCGGGAATGTGCAAATGAAAGGGTGCAGCGGGGCGGGTCAGAAGAGCAGGCACAGGGTGGGAGCGAGCACAGCGCAGGAGCGCCACTTGGGCGGCGCGGGGGCTGGTGCGAGTCGACGAGGCAGAGGCGTGTCAGCAGCAGAGTGTGGCATACATACAGGAGCGGGCGGTGGCACAGGCAGCAGCAGGTGGAGCAACCAGGAGGGAGGCATGTCAGTGGGAGCAGCAGGACAGTGTCGAGGAGGTGTGAGGCGTGGGCCTGCAAGCGGGGCTCCCTCACGATGCGCTGATCTGCTGCTGGAGGCCCCTCATCGCCTCCTCGATCTCCCGGAACAGCTGCTGGTTGGCGGCCGAGTGCGGCGCCACAGCCCGCAGCGCTGCATCCAGCGCCGCCGGCAGCGCGGCCGGAGGCAGGCCGCCGCCGCTCTGCGCGCCGCGCAGCAGCAGCACCAGGCTGTGCACGCAGCCCACGATGAGGCCGCCCAGGCGCAGGCCCTCGCCGCTGCCCCAGTCCAGAGGCGCGGCAGCTGGTGCCGGTGCCGCTGCCGCCGCCTCTGCCCCTCCTCCCTGCGCCTGCTCCTGCTCCTGCTGCTGCACGGCGGCCCCATCGGCAGCCCCTCCCTGCGCAGCGTCAGGTGACGGCACTGGGGGTGCCAGGCCTGCATCCGCCGCCTCCCTCTCCTCTGCCAGGGCCGACTCCGCGAGCTTGCGGCGGCAGGTGGCGATGATGCCGTGCGCCTGCTCCAGCGCGGCGGCGGAGAAGGCCTCGGCCGTCTGCGCCGGCGGCTCAGGCGGCTGCAGGCGCAGGGGCTGCAGCTGGCGCTGCAGCGCCGCGTCCGCCGCCAGGCTGGCGCCCAGCTGCTGGTGCTGCAGCGCGGCGGCGCCGCCGCCGCCGGCGGGCGACGCCGCTCCTCCCGCGGCGCCCTCGCCGCTGCCGCGCCGCTCCAGCTGCTCCAGCTTGCCCTGCACCTTGTCGTTCACCTGCGGGGCAAGCAGGGCGGGAGGCGGGGGCAGGTGGGGGCGGCGTGGGGGGGCGGCGCCACTGCCACAGCCTGCTGCCGGCACACCAGCCGGCGGGAGGCTGCAGCGTGCCGCGCCATGCGTGCACCCCCTCTGGACGCGACCTAGGCGGCGGCGCAGCCGCCTGCCCCCGCCTGCAGCCCACTCACATCCTTGAGCTGCAGCACCACCGAGGCATAGGCGTTGACAAAGGGGGGCGCAGCGGTGGCGCCCGCGCCGCCGTGCACCCCCGCCGCCGCCTCGTCGTTCATGCCGCGCAGCTGCAGCAGCAGCGCCTCCTTCTTGTCCAGCCCCACCACCAGCTGCAGCAGCAGCAGCAGCAGGGAGGCGGGCAGGCGCAGGCGCAGGTGGTGGGAGCAGAGGTGGTCAGGCAGCCCTGCAGGGCCTCTCGGCACACCAGCAGCAGCGGAATCTCGCGGCCTGCCGTTTCCCACCCGAGCGCCGCCACCTCACCTCTGCTAGCGCCTTGGCATCCGCCGCCCGCGCCTGCTGCTGCTGCTGCGGCGGCGGCGGCGGCTGCTGCGGCTGCTGCTGCTGCCCGCCACTGCCGCCCGCCGCGCCCGCCGCGGCCGCAGCCGCCCCGAGCGCCGGCAGCAGCCCCGGGACCGCAGGCGACGGCGTCCCTGCCGCCGCGGCCGCCGCGGCCGCCGCCGCCGCGGCCGGCACGGCCGCCGGCGTGGGCAGCACGGCGGCGGGTGGGCGGCGCGGCGCCAGCAGGCGCACCGGCTGGCCGTTGATGATCTGGCGCCCGTTGAGCACCATGTGAGGCCGCCCGGCCAGCAGCGCCGGCGGCAGGTTCTCGGAAGGCTCTGCGGGCATGACGTCTGTGTCCCTCACCAGCTCCACACCTAGCTCCTGCCGGTCAAACTGCACCCTGCACCAGCAGCGGCGCAGGGCGGGACGGCCGGTGGGCGGCGGCCCCGCCGGCGGCGGCGGGCAGCCCGGCAGCCAGCCCGGCGCGCGCTGCCGTGGCACGCGCCGGCCTGCACGCGCCGTGGCCGCCCTGGCTGGCGCAGCAGCGCCCCGCCCGTGCCCTGCACGCCCCGCCCCGGCCCCGCCGCCGCCGCCGCGGGCTCACCGGTAGCAGTTGTGTGCCGCGGTGAGGACGGAGCCGTCGTGGAGCTGGCGTGTGGCCGGGTGGCGCGCCACCACGCGCTGCCCCACCCCCAGCGGCAGCGGCAGGTGGTCTGCCACCTTGGGGTGCGCCACCGCCGCCGCGCCCGACTGGTACTGCTGGCGGCACCCGTCCCGCCACCGCTCCAGCCGCACCCGCTCCTCCTTCAGAAACTTGAGGGACAGGCGGCGAGGCTTGCCTGCGGGGCGGGCAGGCAGGACAGGGCAGGACGGAGCAGGGTGGGGGCAGGTGTGTTGAGTTGGGGTGGCGTGGGGCGGGCGTTGGGGGCCGGGGTGGCGGCGAGAGGCGCAGCAGAGCGGGCCCGACAGCGGCGGCACCAGCGGCAGCGCAACCCCCCGCCTCCCCCGTGCTCCCTGGACCAGCTGCTGCCCCCCGCCAGCCCCCCCGCCCAGGCCGCGCGCGCACCCAGGCTGGAGCGGATGAGGCACCACTCGCGCCGCGTCAGCCGCGCACCCTCCCCCAGCCCCAACTGCGCCAGCAGGCCGGCCAGCGGGTTGAACATGAAGAAAGGGCGGTCCAGAGCGGAGTAGCAGAACTCGGCGGCGGCCCAGCGCTGCGTGCGGGGCTGCTGCAGGCAGTGGCGCAGCCGAGCCTCGGCCGCCGTCTGGGGCGTGGCGGCGGCGGCGGCGGCGCCGGCCGCGCCGCCGGCCCCGCCCTCCTCGCCGCCGGGCGGGTATCCAAAGCTGGCCATGAGGGAGGGGCCCCCGGCCAGGGAGGAGCGGCGGGTGAACAGGGTCTTGACGGGGGAGGCCACAGAGGGGGCCACGCGCTCGGGCGCCGACTTGCGGCGGCGCATGCGCGGCATGGGGTTCTGGGGCGACGGCACAAAGCCGGGCGGGAAGTGCGCAAAGCCTGCGGCGGGCGGCGCGGCGGCGGCAGGCAGGGGCGTGAGCAGGCCGGCGGCGCGGCGGGCCGGCAGCGCGGCGCGCGCTCAGGCAGGGCCGCCCGCCGCCGCGGCTGCCTGCTGCCCCTGCCCTGCTCACCGGGCGACGTGATGTATCCCAGGTCTGCCATGCCGCCCAGCTCCGACAGCAGGTCGCCGCCCTCCAGCCCAGCCATGAGGTAGGGGCTGAGGCCGCGCAGGCCCAGCCCGGGGCTGCCGCAAG
>NW_005435086.1:1990678-1990818 GCF_000147415.1 Chlorella variabilis | reverse complement strand
GTGGGGCCCACTGGCGCAGCAAGCGGGCAGGCGGGCAGGCACACGACGGCAAACGCGACGGCGGCGGGCGGCACCCGCGCCAGCTCACCCTGCCGCCGGGCGAGGTGACGTCTCGCTTGGGCACGCGGCGGCTGCGCCCG